>NC_069500.1:468167890-468767890 GCF_027579735.1 Bombina bombina | reverse complement strand
CCGTGACCTGATATTTAACTAAACCATTTGACACTGAGCCTACTGGCAAAATGAACTTCACAGCAGCATTATGAGATTTTAATGGAAAAATGCCACAAAGCCAGAATGGTAGGAGTGAATTTATGTAAACAGATGCAGAATTAGAAAATAATAATCAGTATAGAAACACGTTTATTTACCGTGAGCAGAGATTATTAATAATCTTATTAACTACTATACCTATTAATTTAATTAGACCTTAAAGGGGCATTAAAGTCAAAATTAAACTTAAATAGATTCAGATATAGAGCATTTTAAATCAGTTTTAAACAACTTTCCAATGTACTTCTATAATCAATTTTGCTTAGTTATTTTGGTATAATTTGTTAAACAGTAACCCTAGGTGAGCTCAGGAGAGTGCATGTTTCCTTAGACATCTGGCAGCAGTGGTTGCAACATTGTTTATAGCAATGTTATACATAGTTGCAAACACTGCTGCCATAGTATGTTACAGACACTCTGCTGCAGCAGAGTTTGCAACTATGTATAACATTGCTATAAAAATTGTTACAAACACTGCCACCAGGTAGTGTAAGGGTTTGGAAACTTTTCATGATTCCATGCACAAATAATTATTGAAACAATTAATGTATCAGCAATATATATGTGTGTGTGTGTGTATATATATATATGTATGTATGTATATATATATATATATATATATATATATATATATATATATATATATATATATATATATATATATGTACAGTATATATATATATACTTATACACATACATATACACACACACAGACATACACCACTGCTGCAAAAAACTACTGAGATTTCTCCCAAATTCACAATAAAAATAACATTTAGAGCATTTATTTCCAGAGAATAACAACTGGTCAAAAAAAAAAAAGATGCAGTGTTTTTGGACCTTGAATAATGCAAATAAAACAAGTTCATATTCATTTTTATACAGCGCAATATTAATGTTTTAACTTAGCAAGAGTTCAGAAATCAATATTTGGTGGAATAACCCTGATTTCTCCTGTTAAGTGTGGTCAGTCCACGGGTCATCATTACTTCTGGGATATTAACTCCTCCCCAACAGGAAGTGCAAGAGGATCACCCAGCAGAGCTGCTATATAGCTCCTCCCCTCTACGTCACACCCAGTCATTCTCTTGCACCCAACTAATAGATAGGATGTGTGAGAGGACTGTGGTGATTATACTTAGTTTTATACCTTCAATCAAAAGTTTGTTATTTTAAAACAGCACCGGAGTGTGTTGTTCCTTCTCTTGTAGAATTTGAAGAAGAATCTACCTGAGTTTTTTGTATGATTTTAGCCGGAGTAGTTAAGATCATATTGCTGTTCTCGGCCATCTGAGGAGTGAGGTAAACTTCAGATCAGGGGACAGCGGGCAGGTTAACCTGCAAAGAGGTATGTAGCAGCATATTATTTTCTGAGAATGAAATTGACTGAGAAAATTCTGCCATACCGATATAATGTAAGCTCAGCCTTAAATGCAGTAGTAGCAACTGGTATCAGGCTGTCATGTATGTATATTTACACTTCAGTATTCTGGGGAATGGCACTTCACTGGGATAATACTGTATGCATAAGACTTTAGCCTAACTTGCAGTGACTAGCAACAGGCTTTCTAATGACATTTCATTTATTTGATGTTAAACGTTTTTGCTGGCATGTTAAATCGTTTAATTATCTGAGGTACTGGGTGAAAAATTGTTTTGGGCACTGTTTTTTTCCACTTGGCAGTCGTTTTATTTAATTTAAGACAGTTTACTGATCTCCCTCACTGTTGTGTGTGAGGGGGAGGGGCCTATTTTGGCGCTTTTGCTACGCATCAGAAAATTCAGTCACAAGTCTGTTTTCTTCCCTGCATGATCCGGTTCGTCTCTACAGAGCTCAGGGGTCTTCAAAAGTTAGTTTGAGGGAGGTAATCACTCACAGCAGAGCTGTGAGATTGTGATTGACTGTGATAAAAAACGTTTATATTCTGTACATTTTTTCTGCTATTCAGGGTTAGTTATCCATTGCTAATGGGGGCAATCCTTTGCTAAAATTGTGTTTTTACCGGAAAGAATTTGATGTTATAGATTCTCCGGTTTATTATTACTCAACTGTCATAACTTTTTTCTGTGCTTCTTAAAGGCACAGTACGTTTTTCATATTATTTGTAAATTGCTTTGAAAAGTATTTCCAAGTTGCTAGTTTAATTGCTAGTGTGTTAAACATGTCTGACTCAGAGGAATATCTCTGTGCTATATGTGCTAAAGCCAAAGTGGAGCCCAATAGAAATTTATGTACTAATTGCATTGATGCTACTTTAAATAAAAGTCAATCTGTACAAATTGAACATCATTCACCAAACAACGAGGGGAGAGTTATGCCGACTAACTCGCCTCACGTGTCAGTACCTGCATCTCCCGCTCGGGAGGTGCGTGATATTGTGGCGCCAAGTACATCAGGGCGGCCATTACAAATCACTTTACAAGATATGGCTAATGTTATGACTGAAGTTTTGGCTAAATTACCAGAACTTAGAGGTAAGCGTGATCACTCTGGGGTGAGAACAGAGTGCGCTGTTGATAATAGGGCCATGTCTGATACTGCGTCACAGTATGCTGAACATGAGGACGGAGAGCTTCAATCTGCAGGTGACGGTTCTGATCCCAATAGAATGGATTCAGACATTTCTAATTTTAAGTTTAAACTCGAAAACCTCTGTGTACTGTTAGGGGAGGTATTAGCAGCTCTGAATGATTGTAACACCGTTGTAATCCCAGAGAAATTATGTAGGCTGGATAGATACTATGCGGTACCGGCGAGTACTGACGTATTTCCTATACCTAAGAGGCTTACAGAGATAATTACTAAGGAGTGGGATAGGCCCGGTGTACCCTTTTCCCCCCCTCCTGTGTTTAGAAAAATGTTTCAAATAGACGCCACCACACGGGACTTATGGCAGACGGTCCCTAAGGTGGAGGGAGCGGTTTCTACTCTGGCTAAGCGTACCACTATCCCGGTTGAGGATAGCTGTGCCTTTTCAGATCCAATGGATAAAAAATTAGAGGGTTACCTTAAGAAAATGTTTGTTCAACAAGGTTTTATATTGCAACCCCTTGCATGTATTGCGTCTGTCTCGGCCGCTTTTTTGGTCCGAGTCCCTGGAAGAGACTCTTGACTCAATAACTATAGATGAGATTTCAAGCAAGCTTAAAACACTTAAGCTAGCTAATTCATTTGTTTCAGATGCCGTAGTACATTTAACAAAACTTACGGCTAAGAATTCCGGATTCGCCATTCAGGCACGCAGAGCACTGTGGCTAAAATCCTGGTCAGCTGACGTTACTTCTAAATCTAAATTACTTAACATACCTTTCAAAGGGCAGACCTTATTCGGGCCCGGTTTGAAAGAGATTATCGCTGACATTACAGGAGGTAAAGGCCATGCCCTGCCTCAAGACAGAGCCAAACCTAAGGCTAGACAGTCTAATTTTCGTTCCTTTTGTAATTTCAAGGCAGGAGCAGCATCAACTTCCTCTGCTCCAAAACAGGAAGGAGCTGTTGCTCGCTACAGACAAGGCTGGAGACCTAACCAGTCCTGGAACAAGGGCAAGCAGGCCAGAAAACCTGCTACTGCCCCTAAGACAGCATGAATCGAGGGCCCCCGATCCGGAAACGGATCTAGTGGGGGGCAGACTTTCTCTCTTCGCCCAGGCTTGGGCAAGAGATGTCCAGGATCCCTGGGCGTTAGAGATCATATCTCAGGGATATCTTCTGGACTTCAAATCCTCTCCCCCAAAAGGGAGATTTCATCTGTCAAGGTTGTCAACAAACCAAATAAAGAAAGAGGCATTTCTACGTGGTGTACAAGATCTTTTACTAATGGGAGTGATCCATCCGGTTCCACGGTCGGAACATGGACAGGGGTTTTACTCAAATCTGTTTGTGGTTCCCAAAAAAGAGGGAACCATCAGGCCAATCTTGGATTTAAAGATCATAAACAAATTCCTAAGAGTTCCATCGTTCAAAATGGAAACTATTCGGACAATCCTACCCATGATCCAAAAGGGTCAGTACATGACCACAGTGGATTTAAAGGATGCTTACCTTCACATACCGATTCACAAAGATCATTACCGGTATCTAAGGTTTGCCTTCCTAGACAGGCATTACCAGTTTGTAGCTCTTCCATTCGGATTGGCTACGGCTCCAAGAATCTTCACAAAGGTTCTGGGTAGTCTTCTGGTGGTACTAAGACCGCGAGGAATTTCGGTAGCTCCGTACCTAGACGACATTCTGATACAAGCTTCAAGCTTTCAAACTGCCAAGTCTCATACAGAGTTAGTACTGGCATTTCTAAGGTCGCATGGATGGAAGGTGAACGAAAAGAAGAGTTCTCTCTTTCCACTCACAAGAGTTCCCTTCTTGGGGACTCTTATAGATTCTGTAGAAATGAAGATGTACCTGACAGAAGACAGGTTAACAAAGCTTCAAAATGCATGCCGTGTCCTTCATTCCATTCAACACCCGTCAGTAGCTCAATGCATGGAGGTGATCGGCTTAATGGTAGCGGCAATGGACATAGTACCCTTTGCACGCCTACATCTCAGACCGCTGCAATTGTGCATGCTAAGTCAGTGGAATGGGGATTACTCAGATTTGTCCCCTACTCTGAATCTGGATCAAGAGACCAGAGATTCTCTTCTATGGTGGCTTTCTCGGCCACATCTGTCCAGGGGGATGCCATTCAGCAGGCCGGATTGGACAATTGTAACAACAGACGCCAGCCTACTAGGTTGGGGCGCTGTCTGGAATTCTCTGAAGGCTCAGGGATCATGGACTCGGGAGGAGAGTCTCCTGCCTATAAACATTCTGGAATTGAGAGCAGTTCTCAATGCTCTTCTGGCTTGGCCCCAGTTAACAACTCGGGGGTTCATCAGGTTTCAGTCGGACAACATCACGACTGTAGCTTACATCAACCATCAAGGAGGGACAAGAAGCTCCCTAGCGATGATGGAAGTATCAAAGATAATTCGCTGGGCAGAGTTTCACTCTTGCCACCTGTCAGCAATCCACATCCCGGGAGTGGAGAACTGGGAGGCGGATTTCCTAAGTCGTCACACTCTTCATCCGGGGGAGTGGGAACTTCATCCGGAGGTCTTTGCCCAAATACTTCGACGTTGGGGCAAACCAGAGATAGATCTCATGGCGTCTCGACAGAACGCCAAGCTTCCTTGTTACGGGTCCAGATCCAGGGATCCGGGAGCGGTCCTGATAGATGCTTTGACAGCACCTTGGACCTTCGGGATGGCTTATGTGTTTCCACCCTTCCCGATGCTTCCTCGATTGATTGCCAGAATCAAACAGGAGAGAGCATCAGTGATTCTAATAGCGCCTGCGTGGCCACGCAGGACCTGGTATGCAGATCTAGTGGACATGTCATCCTGTCCACCTTGGTCTCTGCCTCTGAGACAGGACCTTCTAATTCAGGGTCCTTTCAAACATCAAAACCTAATTTCTCTGAAGCTGACTGCATGGAAATTGAACGATTGATTTTATCAAAGCGCGGATTTTCAGAGTCAGTAATTGATACCTTAATACAGGCTAGGAAGCCTGTTACCAGAAAGATTTACCATAAAATATGGCGTAAATACTTATATTGGTGCGAATCCAAAAGTTACTCATGGAGTAAGGTTAGGATTCCTAGGATATTGTCTTTTCTACAAGAAGGTTTAGAAAAGGGTTTATCCGCTAGTTCCTTGAAGGGACAGATTTCAGCTCTGTCCATTCTTTTACACAAACGTCTGTCAGAGGTTCCGGACGTTCAAGCTTTTTGTCAGGCTTTGGCCAGGATTAAGCCTGTGTTTAAAACTGTTGCTCCACCATGGAGTTTGAACTTAGTTCTTAATGTTTTACAGGGTGTCCCGTTTGAACCCCTTCATTCCATTGATATCAAGCTGTTATCTTGGAAAGTTCTGTTTTTAATGGCTATTTCCTCGGCTCGAAGAGTCTCTGAGTTATCTGCCTTACATTGTGATTCTCCTTATCTGATTTTTCATTCAGACAAGGTAGTTCTGCGTACTAAACCTGGGTTCTTACCTAAGGTGGTCACTAACAGGAATATCAATCAAGAGATTGTTGTTCCATCCTTGTGTCCTAATCCTTCTTCGAAGAAGGAACGTCTTCTACACAATCTAGATGTAGTCCGTACCCTGAAATTTTATCTACAGGCAACTAAGGATTTTCGACAAACGTCTTCCCTGTTTGTCGTTTATTCTGGTCAGAGGAGAGGTTAAAAAGCTTCTGCTACCTCTCTCTCTTTTTGGCTTCGTAGCATAATACGTTTAGCCTATGAGACTGCTGGACAGCAGCCTCCTGAAAGAATTACAGCTCATTCTACTAGAGCTGTGGCTTCCACTTGGGCCTTTAAGAATGAGGCTTCTGTTGAACAGATTTGCAAGGCTGCAACTTGGTCTTCTCTTCATACTTTTTCCAAATTTTCCAAATTTGACACTTTTGCTTCTTCGGAGGCTGTTTTTGGGAGAAAGGTTCTTCAGGCAGTGGTTCCTTCCGTATAAAGAGCCTGCCTGTCCCTCCCGTCATCCGTGTACTTTAGCTTTGGTATTGGTATCCCAGAAGTAATGATGACCCGTGGACTGACCACACTTAACAGGAGAAAACAAAATTTATGCTTACCTGATAAATTCCTTTCTCCTGTAGTGTGGTCAGTCCACGGCCCGCCCTGTTTTTATGGCAGGTCTAAATTTTTAAATTATACTCCAGTCACCACTGCACCCTTTGGCTTCTCCTTTCTCGTTGGTTCTCGGTCGAATGACTGGGTGTGACGTAGAGGGGAGGAGCTATATAGCAGCTCTGCTGGGTGATCCTCTTGCACTTCCTGTTGGGGAGGAGTTAATATCCCAGAAGTAATGATGACCCGTGGACTGACCACACTACAGGAGAAAGGAATTTATCAGGTAAGCATAAATTTTGTTTTTCAATCACAGCTTTCATGCGTCTTGGCATGCTCTCCACCAGTCTTTCACATTGCTGTTGGGTGACTTTATGCCCAGTGGCATCACTAGGGTTGGTGTCACCCAGTGCAGTAAGTTATGGTGTCACCCCCCAGAAAGCAGACACACACAAACACAAAAACACAGGCACACACACATACAAACACTCAGACACACACACACACACACACTTAAAAACACACTCAGATGCACACACAAACACTTGGAAACACACTTAGACACACACACAAAAACACTCAGACACACACAACCACACTCTGACACACACAAACACACTCTGATACACACACACACACACAAAAACACTCAGACACACACACAAAAACACTCAGGCACACACACAAAAGCACTCAGGCACACACAAAAACACTCAGGCACACACACAGAAACACATTTAGACACACACACACAAAAACACTCAGACACACACACATACAAAATATGTAAACTGCACTGCATTAATTATAAAGCTCATGCCTAGAGCTGCTCCCTGGCTCAGCAGAGCATCAAATGAAAGATAAACAGTGCACTCTAAAAATAAATCACTAAAGAAAAGGTTTAGGCACGCAAACTATATGAAAATTCTGCTCTCTGACTCTGTTCCAAGTCTGTCAGTGCACATCCCCGGGCAGCGTGCCTACCGCTTCTTATGGCCAGTCACCTCTGCATTCTGCCACCCCCAGATCCCCGCCCACCCTCCCGTCCTACCTCTTCAGTGTGCACTTAGTGTACCGTAACCGTACTGTTCTGGTGGGCATCATATGTGGCTCCTTCACTTTAGAGACAGTGTCAGACAGTCATGCGGTCAGGTGCCAGGAATCCCCCTCATGATTTCCCGGTTCCCGTTTAGAGAGACAGCACAGCAGTGAGTGGCTCCACACGTCACTGAGCATTGAGCACAAATAGGCAGGCAGGTTTAGGCTAGCAGCGCAACTTTGCAAGCCCCACGGCACACCCACAACATTCATAGTGAAATTGGCAGGGGAGGAGTAAAGTACAAACAAGCAAAAGCAGCCGGGAAAACTATTTGTGGAAATTGCAGCGCTGGCTCAAGGGGCAAAAAAATTAAGTGTGTCTACAACTTCCCCAGTCCCAATAATGTTCACAAATGCTGGCCCCTCTAATAAAAAAACATCTATGCATTTATACATTGTATTTATTTGAATGTCAATAAAATTTCAAAATTGAAAATTTGAGCAGATTTATCTTTGTGTAGGATGCATGAATCAAGCAACGTACAAGGTTAATCTAGAAGAAAACCTGCTTCCTTCTGCTCTGACAATGTTTTTTCAGCAGGACAATGCTCCATGTCACACTGCTAGGTCAATCAAGGTGTGGATGGAGGAACACCAGATCAGGACCCTGTCATGGCCAGCCTAATTTCCAAACCTGAAGCCCATTGAAAACCTCTGGAATGTGATAAAGAGGAAGATAGTTGGTCACAAGCCATCAAACACAAAGCCGAGCTGCTTGAATTGTTTCATCTGGAGTGCCAAAAAGTCACCCAACAGCAATGTGAAAGACTGGTGGAGAGCATGCCAAGTTGTGGTTGAAAATCAGGGTTCCACCAAATATTAATTTCTGAACTCTTCCTAAGTTAAAACATTAGTGATGTGTTATTTAAAAATAAATATTAACTTGTTTTCTTTGTAATATTCGAGATCTGAAAACACTGCATAATTTTTTTTATTTTATTTCTGCAAATAAATGCTGTAAATGACAATATATTTATGTGAAATTTGGGAGAAATATCAAAAGTTCAGTAGTTTATAGAATAAAACAAAAATGTTCATTTTACTCAAACACTTACCTATAAATAGTAAGACCAGAGAAACTGATAATTTTGCATTGGTCTGTTCATTTTTTCCAGAGCTGTGTATGTACATATATTCTTATTACCTTTAAGAAATAAGTTAACTCCTTGAAAAACTAGTTTACAATCGCCTAACCCACTTCCTGTCCGACAAATTTTTGCTTGACCCCCTGCAATCCGGATTCCACCCCAAGCACTCAACTGAGACTGCCCTTACCAAGGTTACTAACAATCTTCTCTCTGCTAAAAATATTGGCCACTACTCTATACTCATCTTACTTGACCTCTCAACTGCCTTCGACACAGTTAACCACCCTTTCCTCCTACAGACCCTCAACTCTTTTGGCCTCTGTGACACTGCTGTTTCCTGGATTCACTATTATCTTTCTCACAGGTCTTTTTCTGTGTCATTTGCCGGCGACTCCTCCTCTCCAATGTCTCTGTCTGTTGGTGTACCTCAAGGATCTGTTCTGGGTCCTCTACACTTCTCCATTTATACTTCTTCCATGGGTAAACTTATTAACAGTTATGGCTTCAAATATCACCTCTATGCTGATGACAACCAGATCTACCTCTCCACTCCTGCTCTCTCTCCCTCTGTCCTTTCTCATGTCAGCAACTGCTTATCTGGTATTTCTTCCTGGATGGTCTCTCACCACCTAAAGATTAACATGTCCAAGACTGAGCTCCTTCTTATCCCCTTCTCAAGCTCTATGCCGACTTGTGACTTCTCTATCCCTGTTGACGGCATCACCATTTCTCCATCGCCCCAAGTCTGCTGCCTCTGAGTTACACTTGACTCAAATATATCCTTCGTCCCCCATATCCAATCGCTTTCTACATCCTGCCACAATCATCTACATAATATTTCCAAGATTCAACCTTTTCTGTGTGCTAACACCACAAAGCAAATAATCCACTTCCTTGTTATTTCCCGACTTGACTACTGCAATAACCTACTTACTGGCCTTCCTCTTTCCCACCTCTCCCCCCTTCAATCCATCCTAAATGCCTCTGAGAGGCTGATCCACCTTTCCCGTTGCTCTGTATCTGCTGCACCTCTCTGTGAGTCCCTTCATTGGCTCCCCATTCACAGCAGAATTAAATTCAAAATCCTTACCCTTGCATACAAAGCACTCCCCTCTACCTATCCTCTCTAATCAACAAGTATACTCCAGCCCGCCCACTAAGATTCAACAATGACCTGTTCCTTGCATCTGTGACTATCACCTCTTCTCATGCTAGACTGCAGGACTTCTGTCGTGCAGCACCTACCCTCTGGAACACTCTCCCTTATGCTGGCAGGCATTGCCCTAATCTTTCTTGCTTTATGTGACGACCACTGTTAACCAATCCTGCGCCAGTCACTTGTTTGGCACAGAAAGGGTTATCAGATTCCTTCTACTATCACTAATATGTCACAATCTAGCCACACCAGGCAAGCTTGTGATTTAGTTCAATGGGTGCAAGGGTTAACAACACTCTCTAGTCTGTACTAGACTTAAAAGAAATGCCCCAAACTCTCCTTTAATGTCACCCACACTAAACTAACTATGCTGCCACCACTTATGATTTATTAAAGGGAAAAGCCTAAGGAAAAACCCAGCCTTACACATTAACTCTCAGAATACAATTTAGCAGAAAATAACCTAAAATATACAGTTCTAATACTCCAGTCCTTTCAGTAATGTGGTTCAATTATTAGACAAAGGCCAAAGCTTAATAAATTAATTTTTTATTATGCCAAAAATTATTATGCACAATGCATTATTAATAAAAAGTTGTTACAAATAAAATTACACACAAGCAAACAGTTTTTTTTAAATAAAAAGAAGAAAAAGTAGAAACCGTACTAGTACTAGTCTTTGGAATCTTGTGTGCTGGGGAGATGGCATGAAGCATTGGGTCCTTACTCTGTAGAACAGCTTCCCTTGTAAGAATGACAATTTAATTGTTAAAACACAAGACCCTTATACCTTTTTTCAATAGATCAGGTTGCCTGACCTCACCCCCTGTGCAGAGTCTGGGTGGGAAACACCCAATATTTTACAACAGTCAATAAACTTTAAGTACCTTTGGCTGACTTTAGAGAACACAATATAATTTTCAGCTAGATACATTCATTTTCATATAGACAGACATGCAATCTCTTACTTTCATTGTGAGAAACAGTTTGATACCAAATATGACATGGTTGCCCTATTTCCCTTCATTTAATGTCATAACATGTTTTAAACACATATCTACATTGTACCAATGTCGTTTTATTGATCTCATCAGGATATGGGGAAGAAGCACTGTTTTGTGTCATGCCCTCTGCTGCCAGTTTGAGCCATAAGGGCATCTTCTGTGTATACTACAGAGTATTTATGAGGCTCCTGGCACTTCAAAGAAAACACAAACAAACACAGGTCACAGTTCTTTTTGAAAAAACAAATGTTTGTTAGCTCACAGGCTAAACAGAATTAACCCCTTAGCAGCTAAATCCTGAGGTATTCGTGACACTTTAAATGCTCTCTGAAGACTTTTCTGTTCAGAGAAGCCTACCACCCAACTCAATAATATTTCTCTTACCTAAAAACATTTCCCTCATCTAACTCTTGCAGTCCTCACCTCCTGTTTCTCAACCTCCTATCCTTCTAGATTGTAAGTTCCCATGGGAATAGGGCCCTCAATTCCTCCTGTATGTGTTTGCAAATTTTGTCCTGTCTCTTAGAAGTTTTATATTCTTTTATTTAAATTAATTGTATCAATGGACAGCGCTGCGGAATATGATGGCGCTTCATAAATAAAGTATAATAATAATTTCACTTTGCCTCTTTGTTTTCATAGCAGAAACTCTTATCTAGAAAGAGTGGGATGTAACATTCCATGAGACAGATAGTGCTAGCCGCTACTGTGAGAATAATCGTTTGGTTTGAGAACACTCTTATTTTGCTAAATGCTCACTAAATGAAATAATATGATTGACATAACATTAGACACAACTGCTAAACTGTACTTTAATTATTAGAATTGTTAGAGGGGACTGGAGAATTTTGGGCAACATCTTGCAGAGAGGTCTTGGACATTACCACCTGTGGTTTCCACTGAGTATTGATGTTGCATGTAACTGTTCCTGTCCACCCTTGTATGCTGATATTAATGCCTTATTCGAAACCCAAACACTGTCTTGCTTTATAAAATGGTAACTGATTTATGTTATTGCAATACGTTCATAATAAACACAGTTCTTATTATACTGGATTTTTCATGTTTCCTTCCTTTTTTCAACACTATTGTGATCTTTGGCTACGTGTACACTCCGGAGCTCACCTAGCATTTCTCTTTAAAAGAACATAAAACCCAAATTTGTTCTTTTATGATTTAGAAAGAGAGCTACTTTTACATTTCTGCAGTGTTTGTGTTTAGCTGCAATTTTCCTCTTACTCATTTACTGCACCCACACATATTATATACCGTTTTTCTCGCCATTAAATGGAATGTCTAAAGATACCATTATTTTCATCATATCTTATAATTTACTATAAAAAATTTTATAAAATATGAGGAAAAAATGGAAAAAACACACTTTTTCTAACTTTGACCCCCAAAATCTGTTACACATCTACAACCACCAATAAACACCCATGCTAAATAGTTTCTAAATTTTGTCCTGAGTTTAGAAATACCCTATGTTTGCATGTTCTTTGCTTTTTTTGCAAGTTATATGGCAATAAATACAATATATATGGAGGTGAAAGGGAGTCAGGCTATATTAATTAATTACACTTATAGCGACCTAGGTACTAAATTTGACTCGGGTCTTAAACCTTATATAAAGGGCAGAAGTGCAGACCCTTAAAAATACATATAAACCTAAGTTTTAGATAGAAAGGTAGAAACTAAATAAGTTACTACACACAAGACAGGGATTTCAGCACTTCATTTTTATTATAAATAATTCAGTGAACCTCACCATATAAATGGTTTACCACAGTGCTTTTCAAATCGTGCATATACACTACAGGCAGGGTATCTGCATCAACATGGAAAAGACAGATGAACCAAAAGTACTAAGAAACGTACATGTTCTGTAGACCTAAACATCAATTATCAGAAATGAACAGGCAGAAGCAATTATCCCTAGTTACTTAGCAAAAGAACACCTCCACTAGAGGATGGCTATGCATATGCGCACAAATCGACCATCATAGTGATCCATGAGGATCTATGTTTGTTAGTAACATTGCTCCTGTACTAAAGCTTAACAACAAACAAATGAGTTGCAAATATAAGTACATGCACACAAAACAAATGTACATCGATGACCCAATGAACATATGGTAAATTAGACTATGGGGTTATGTACAACACCTATTTCAGAGGACACCACTATATTGGAATAGTGCTTGGTGCCATGAAAATATAAATGTATGGAAGGATCTATGTACAACCCCAAAAACGAGTCTGATTATTACCAAAACAAAAACAATATTGCTATATGGTACAGTGTGTAAGAAACAGCAGAATATTCCAAATAGGTATGTATTACAAGAGCTTGTAAGGCATCCTGGGTGATATAAGGACTTTGGATGTAAAGTAATGTCCTGAGTGAGGCAGTTCATACACTCAAAGTAAAACTGTTTCCTCCATAAAGTATTACCATGGGATAAAACACAGTCCATGCATAGAGAATTTAAGCAGAATTAATATGCCATAATACGAACATTCAAGAGACTTTTTTCCTCTGTGATGCCGACTTACGGCTCCAAAAGTTCAACTTGTAGACAGGCACGGCCTTTGAGGTAAACGTATAACCAGTTGGAAATGCTCTTAAGCTGCTGTAAACTTTGCAACACTGTAACCGTCTGTTAGGTCTAGAACAGAGCAACCCACTTTGAGTACATCACTGCCGACGCGCGTTTCACCCCCCACTTGACTGCAACGTCATAGGGGTTTCCTCAGCGCAAACGGTTGTTAGATTGAAGACACATCTGATTATTTACAGGTCATGGTGCAATGTAATTGGATGTCTATTTTGAACTTGCAAACAATTAACAAGTCCCCCTTCATTCGTGCCCCTCTTAAGGAAAAAGTGAAAGATTTAATGGACAAGGACCGATACCTTATTTTTCAAAGTGCCAATAACACATATCATAACTTTGGATAATATTAAACATATTACAAGTGACAAATAAACAATTTTATATACATAAAATGAGGAACTAAATACAACTAGTAAATGGTTCAAATGTCTTGATAAATATGACTACAAATTGCTTATTAGTGATACGATTTTCAATGCTAGATTTTTAAGACCTTGAACTGAATGAACGTAATACATTTATATAAAGTTAAAGAAAATCTGCAAATTCAAACTTCTCATTTAAGCCTTTTGGAGTTACCGTTTGTAGCTTGAACATCCATGCTGTCTCTTTTTTGAGGAGGATATTATTAATATCCCCTCCTCTTCCAAAGAGAGAGCAAGCCTTAATGCCTGTTAATAAATACAAGTAGCACTTTGCTATTTCCAAACCATTTGTTTTCAAAATTAGCGATAGTTACATTGGAACACTGATATCTGTCAGGAATCCCTGAATATCCCTTGACATGTATATATTTTTTTAGTAGACAACCCAAAGTATTGATCTAGGCCCATTTTGGTATATTTCATGCCATTTCACCGCTAAATGCGATCAAATAAAAAAAAATCGTTCACTTTTTCACAAACGTTTTCAAAAACTTTAGGATTCTCACTGAAATTGTTTACAAACAGCTTGTGCAATTATGGCACAAATGGTTGTAAATACTTCTCTGGGATCCCCTTTGTTCAGAAATAGCAGACTTATATGGCTTTGGCGTTGCTTTTTGGTAATTAGAAGGCCGCTAAATGCCACTGCGCACCACACGTGTATTATGCCCAGCAGTGAAGGAGTTAATTAGGTAGCTTGTAGGGAGCTTGTAGGGTTAATTTTAGCTTTAGTGTAGTGTAGTAGACAACCCAAAGTATTGATCTAGGCCCATTTTGGTATATTTCATGCCACCATTTCACCGCCAAATGCGATCAAATAAAAAAAAACATTCACTTTTTCACTAACTTTAGGTTTCTCACTGAAATGATTTACAAACAGCTTGTTCAATTATGGCACAAATGGTTGTAAATGCTTCCCTGGAATTTGGCATTGTTTTTTGGTAATTAGAAGGCCGCTAAATACCTCTGCGTATCACACGTGTATTATGTCTAGCAGTGAAGGGGTTAATTAGGTAGCTTGTATGGTGCTTAAAAGGTTAATTTTAGCTTTAGTGTAGAGATCAGCCTCCCACCTGACACATTCCATGCCCTGATCCCTCGCAAACAGCTCTCTTCCCTCCCCCACCCCACAAATGTCCTTGCCATCTTAAGTACTGACAGAAAGTCTGCCAGTATAAAAAAAAAGTTTGTGTTTGTTTTTTTTTTGTTTTTTTTACATTTATATATTTTCTGCAGTGTAGGATCCCCACTTACCACCCAACCTCCCTGAGCCCCCCTAAACATCTCTCTAACCCTACCCCCTCTTACTATTTGGTGCCCTTTTGGCAGACAGCTGCCAGTACCCACTTTTCAAAAATAATGTGCATTTTTGTATTTTTATTTTATTTTATTTGTAGTGTAGCTGGCCCCCACTAACCACCACTCCCCTCCCCTCCTCCCCTTGATCGCTTTTTCAAACATTATTTCCCACTTGAATCACCCCGCTCCCACCAACACCTCCCGCTTCCACCAACAGCACAATAATAAATGGTGCTGATCGCAGGGGCGTGCGCGTGCACACATGCGTGCGCACGTACCCTCACCCCCGTGCGCGCTCCTGCATGCACCGGGACTAATGCGACCAAAACACACCAGCGATGGGCCGCCTCCCTGCAGCTGCTCCCACCCACCAACGATCGGCACCATCGCTGGCCGATGCAGAGAGGGCCACAGAGTGGCCCTCTCTGCATCGGTGTGCCAGAAATGGTATTGCAGTGATGCCTCAATATCGAGGCATCACGGCAATACCTTGAAAGCGACTGGAAGCGATCAGGATCGCTTCCAGCCGCTCAGGGGCAAAACTACAGGGGGTGCAGAGGACGCAGGTGCAACTGGGCCCATGAGGGTGGGGGCCCAGCTTAAATTTTTTTTTTTAATAAAAAACGTTAACCTACCACTGCCTGCACTGATATCATGTGAATGTGACATGACTACAGGGGTTAGTGTTTCTGTTATACCCATTGGTGTTTATGTGTGTGTATATATGTGACTGTGTGTGTATTTATGCATGTATATGTGTGTGTGTGTATGTTTGTGGAACCAGCAAATTACAGACCTTGTTACTACAGCATGGGGGGCAGGGGGTAAACACAGTACCACTATATACAGTATGGGGGGGGGGTGGACCATGTCACTGACTACTATGGTCACTTTATAAAGTACTGGGCAGGTAGGGTCAGGCCAGCCATCTCACCGGCAGATTACAGACTGTGTCACTAACTTACTATATACAGTACTGGGGGGTTAAATAGTGTCACTATATATATATACAGTAATAGGGGGTCAGACCATCTCACAGACTGTGGGCACAGGGTACCTCCTTTTGCAGACATGTAATCTGATTCACATTTTTTTCTGTGTTAAAAAAAAAAAAAGTATTAAATTCACCTTTTTTTGGAGAGGGGAGGGGTGGTGGGGGGGCCCCTTCTTAGATTCTTGCACCTGGGCCCTGTGGCTTCTAGTTACGCCTCTGCAGCCGCTTTAAACCCCTACGTTGTACAGGGTACGTCGCTGGTCTTTAAAGACCAGTTTGTGTAAGACGTACCCTGTACGACATGCGTCGTTAAGGGGTTAATATCTGCATGAGAAGTAAGTAACTGCATTGTAAAAAACATTTAAATTGGCATTGTTTTGCAGTTGTGGACACAGCTCTTGAAAATAATTTAAATACATTTGCCATACCTCGTTTATAATTTATTTAGGGCCAGATTACTAGTGGGGTGTTAACGGTTACGCACAAGCGAAAAGGGGTTTATTGCGGGTGTTTGCAAGCATTGTAGTTAGCGCTCCTATTACAAGTTGCAAGTAAACGTGATCGCTTGAGCACAATCACGGTTTACGCTAGAATAATTACGCACCCTCAGAGCTCTGGTTAACAAAAAAGTGTTGCAAAACACATCATAAATACATTACAAAGTACAGTTACACTCATGATTTCACTATCCAATAACATTATTCCCAAAAAATAAATTGCAGGCAAAGGGCTTTAACATAGAGATACATAAAGATACATGTCTAAATATGAGGTCTCAGGTGTTAGGAAAAAAAGTGTTTTAACATAGAGATACATATTTATGGCACAAGTGGTAAGGTATCTGATTGGCTGCACCACCTACTTTATCTGATTCTGAAAAATGAAAAGCTTCTGTAAAGGGACAGTTGGAAGAAAAGTAAACAAGCACCTAGAGGAGGGCCAATACCTACTATCTTCTTTGTGTTGAGTTGCTTTATAATGAGGTGCAATATGTGTGTGCTAAATGAAAAAACAAACTAAATCACCTACTGTTTAAATTTTTACTGTTCCTTTAAGTTAATTTCTACAGTAGTATTTGATATCGCAAAATAAAAAATAAGAATTCCTCAGCTGCTCGTATTGTTTGGTGGAGGCGTGGGGCTGCCTATAGAGACAGATGGCTGTAATCAATTTGTAACAAATGAGCTGAAAAATAAGAGTTTGTTATAAAAAGATATCTTTGAAGAGGGACTATGGGTTAATTGAGATCACTTTATGTGGAGAAGCATTGTCTGGTTAACCAAAGCCTGATATAAACTATTTAGAGAAAAAGCCCCTATTGGTTTGGGCATTACAGTCACTGACTTGAGGACCATAACCAATTGTTAATGATTAAGGCTACCAATATTGCTGCTTTAAAATAAATCGGACCTTATAAAAAATACATGTCAGCAGCCTTTTAAAGGAACAGTTTGAAAATGTTCTAAGAAACCATAAAAATGTATTTCTTTCATAAGATGGTGAGAGTCCACGTGCCATTACTCCTGGGATACTCCTGGCCACTAGGAGGAGAAAAAGCTTTTAATCCCTCCCACCTCTTTGGTATGTCAGCCTTATTTTTGCCTCCAGTGGAGAAGGTGAAGAATTGAGGTGCTCCAGATTCTTCAATGAAAGGGGTTCACAGACCGACTTAAGACCCAATTTCCCTCTCAGACAGCTGATATAGGACATAGTAGCAAATGGAATATTGAGTAGGGACAGAATTGCACCCTCTGGGTGTTAGTCACAGGGCTGCCACAGGTGTTGCAGTGACTTGTTCCTTAGCTTCCTCCTGTTTGGTCGTATTTTGGTCCAATTCCATATCTTCTGATGATAATTACCCAGCAGTGCTGCATGGTAACTAACTCTTCCAGTTTTGCTTTTAATCTTAGCTGATTGCTTGTAAGTGAGTGCTGGACATCCTCTGTGTGCTGTATTAGCTGGTACACTGCTCAGGAACATCAAAGCAAAGGGACACTTTAATTTAACAGACTTTACCACTATCATAGGGCAGGGACGTTCAGGCAGGGGAGGCAGAGCCTCACCTGTCATGAAAAGAAAAATGAAAATAATGTGAAAGTAAAATGATAATCATAATAAAACTCACCAAATTTGAAAAATAAGGCTTACTTGCAGGCAGGAAAGTTTCCCCCCACAAATGTTAAAGTCCATTCTAATAGATCAGCTTCTACCACTTGGGCCTTTAAAAATTAGGCTTCTGTTGAACAGATTTGCAGAGCTGCAACCTAGCCTTCCTTACACACTTTCACTACATTTTTACATTTTGATGTTTTTGCCTCTTCTGAGGCAGTGTTTGGCAGGAAAGTCCTACAGACTGCAGTGACTAGTTAATAGGTGCCTGCCTTATTTATTGTCACTACTAGGCCTTGTATTCCAGAATAGTAGTACTGGGGGACCATTTTTTGCTCCCATGAACTGAATAAACAGGGATATTTGTAATAAGCAACCCGCTATTGACAGGTAAAGTATGAGAGCAGTGAGATGGTGGGGCATAGCGTGGGTAGCTGGAGGGTGTGTGTGTGGGACAGGATGGATATAGTGGGGAGGAAGAAACTGGTTAATATGCTGTTCAGAAATAAGGGCATCAGAGAGCCGAGCTGACTTGCTTGGCATGGTATGTAGCTTCCCAGATCCGAGGGGATAGTATATTATGGGCAGAAGTATACAGGGTATGTATAGACTGGCTGCTGGTTTGTTTGGTATGTGGGGTGAGAGTGGTTTTCCAACAGCACATGGGGAAAGTATGGCTTATTTACTGAATGTGAAGGGGAAATAATGTGTTTTATAAATTGGTAAAGCTAATTAATAATGCTGTTCCAAGAGTAATATTTTTAGAGGGTTGATAGTGTATAGCTTATTTACATGGGATACGTCACGTGGAGATGTGAGCTTTTTACAGCACATGGAAAATCATTGATTGTAGTCTCTCAGCAGCATTACTATAATACTGTAAACTGCTTATTTATAGGAAAAAGAGACAGGTGTTTTATGAGGTAAAGATATTAGATTCTTTGCATGATATGAGAAGAGAGTGCTTTATTTACAAGGCATGGAGAGGGTGGTTTATTTTACTTGGCGAAGTTGGTGGCTGGCTCTGAGGTATTTAAAGCTTTTGGAGTGTTTGGTATCTTTGCCTCCTCCTAGAGGCCAGGAGTTGGATCGCAGCAGTAATGGCTCTAGGACTCTCACCACCATGAAAGAAATTAATTTATCAGGTAAGGATACATTTAGTTTTTTCATGAGGGTCCTCTTTTAAAAAGGCAATATGGCAACCCTAGTCAGATGTCATAGTAAGCCCAGAAATGCTCAATATATACATTGTAGATAGAGAATGAGCATGTTCATTGTTAGTTGTGTTCATGGGCTACTGGCTTTTTTTTCTTATTGATATTGATGCTGTAATCTTTTTGCCATTGATTTTAATTTGCAATTTTAGAAACATTCTGACATCTGTTATCCCCATCTTTTTATTCAGCATAAATCTAACTATTTTGAAATCTTACATTTGCAGATCTTTAGATGTGTTGCTAATGACTGACATTTACTTTGATTATGTCATCCTGAGAATCTTGGTAAAAAGACTCTTTCTACAGGATTTCTGTATAATAATCCTTGCAATGGCCAAAGCACCACACACAAGCACAGGCACTTGTTTTCTGGTTTGAATAACTTACAAGAACTCATTAGGTAGTAAGTTCACATCTTACCTTTGTTTACATATAAGTGCAAAGAGAAAATGTTCTAATGTGTCAGAGCATTTTATTGTTTTACTGTTGCTTTAATATGTGCTATGTATATAACCCCAGTAAAAGGGATTGTCAGCTCGAGAGCAGCAATGCATTGCTATGACCTAGCTGAACACATTTGGTGAGCCAATGACTAGAGGCATATGTGCATAGCCACCAATCACCAGCACCCAGTAGTGCATTAATGCTCCTGAACCTACCAAGGTATGCTTTTTTAAGAATACCAAAATAAATTAAGTACATTTGGCAACAGAAGTCTTATTTAGGGCAGTAAAGTCATAATTAGACATCCATGATTAAGACAGAGCATACAATTTTAAACAACTTTCCAATTTACTTATATTATTTAATTTGCTTCCTTCTTTTTTCTTGTTATCCTTTGTTGAAAGGTTTATCTAGGAAAGTTCAGGAACAGCAAAAAATGTAAGTTCTAGCTGCTGATTGTCTTCAGTTAGAAGCCAGTAGTGCATAGCTGCTCTTTCAACTAATTATATCAAGAGAATAAATGACATTTGATAATAGAAGTAAACTGGAAAGTTTTTTAAAATTGTATGTTCTACTTACATCATGAAATAAAAAGTGTGTTTCATGTCTCTGTAAAGGGATATAAAACACACATTTTTATCTCTCATGATTCAGATAAAGCATACAATTTTAAACAACTTTCCAATTTATTTCTATTATCAATTTTGCTTAATTCTCTCCATATCCTTTGTTGAAGGAGCAGCAATTCACTACTGGGAGCTTGCTGAACACATCAGTAAGCCAATTACAAAAGGCTTAAAAATATGGCCACCAATCAGCTGCTAGATCCCAGCTCCTAGGTATGATTTTTCAACAAACAGTTCAAGTAAACTGGAAATTTGTTTAAAATGTTATACCTCGTGTGCCTTTTAAATTGTATGTTCTGTATACAATTATTAAAGGACCAATTAATACATTAGAATACCATAATCAATAGATGTATAAAAAAAGAGACAATGCAAAAACAATTGGCTTGAATTTCAAATGAGTAGATCTTTTTCTGACAAATTTCAAAGTTAGTTGCATTTTCCTTGCAAATGCATCATGTGACAGCAATCAACCAATCACAAAATGCATATATGTATATCCTTTGAATCTTGCACATGCTCAGTAGGAGCTGGTGCATCAGAAAGTATGCATATAAAAATATTGTGCACATTTAGGTAATGGAAATTAATTGGAAAGTTGTTTAAAATGTTGTGCTCTATCTGAATCATGAAAGTTTAATTTTGACTTGACTGTTTCTTTAACAATGCTCTTCTGCAGTAGTAGTGGATGATGATGCACTTTAAATAAGACTTGTGCGCGATCGAAAAATTTGTTTTGTTTTGATTCGGGACGTAAAAAAATTCAGTTGAGACATTCGTAAACATTCGGTATGTGTTGGTAATTCGTTTTCAAAATGTAATCATGTCGTTCCGAATTTTGAAATTTCGGATGCATTTGAAACCGTTACTGAATTATTATTAATGTCGGACCGAATCTTTATTACGGACCAAATCGTTATTTCTAGCTAATGTTCCGGCGATTGCCGAAACAAAATTATGTTAAGCCGCCGCCGCCACTAAATAAAGCTATTAACCCCTAAATCACTGTCCCCCCACATCACTAACACTACCTAAACCTATTAACCCCTAAACTGCACCCCCCACATTGCCAACACTAACAAAACCTATTAACCCCTAAACCGCACCCCCCAACATCGCCAACACAAACTAAACCTATTAACCCCTAAACCGCACCACCCCACATCGCTGACACAAACTAAACCTATTAACCCCTAAACTGCACCCCCCACATTGCCAACACTAACAAAACCTATTAACCACTAAATCACACACCCCCACATCACCAACACAAACAAAACCTATTAACCCCTAAACCGCACCCCCCAACATCGCCAACACAAACTAAACCTATTAACCCCTAAACCGCACCACCCCACATCGCTGACACAAACTAAACCTATTAACCTCTAAACCGCACCCCCCACATTGCCAACTCTAACTAAAGCCATTAACCCCCTAAACCGCCGTTCACAAACATTGCCAATACTAACTAAACCTATTAACCCCTAAACCGCCGGCCCCCAGATCGCAACAACTTAAATTAAACTATATTTACCCCTAAACCTAACACCCCCTAATTTTAACATAATTAAAATATAACTAAATTAAAGTTACAATTATTAACTAATATACCTAAATCCTAAATACCTAAATCTAAATACAAAGTAACTTACCTGTGCAATAAAACCTAAGCTAGCTACAATATAACTAATAGTTATATTGTAGCTAGCTTGGTTTTTATTTTTATTTCACAGGTAAGTTTGTATTTATTTTAACTAGGTAGACTAGTTCGTAAATAGTTATTAACTATTTACTAACTACCTAGTTAAAATAAATGCAAACTTACCTGTGAAATAAAAATAAAACCTAAGCTGCCTTACACTAAAACCTAACATTACAAAAAATTAAGGGCCTTTTGTAGGGCATTGCCCTAAAGTAAATGGTTCTTTTGCTACAAAACAAAATAAACACCCCCTAACAGTATACAAACCCCACCCCCCAAACCCACAAAATAAAAATAAAGTAAAACCTAATCTACCCATTGCCCTGAAAAGGGCATTTGTATGGGCATTGCCCTTAAAAGGGCATTTAGCTCTTTTGCTGCCCAAGCCCTAATCTAAAAATAAAAACCCAACCCAAAACGAAAAAAAAAACATTACCCAAGTTATCAAAAATAATACAAATTATTCCTATTCTAATACTCATTTAAAAAAAAAAAAAAACCCACCCCAAAATAAAAAAACCTAATCTAGAATAAACTACCAATGGCACTTAAAAGGGCCTTTTGTAGGGCATTGCTAATCTAAAAATAAAACCCACCCAAAAAGCCCTTAAAAAAATCTAACACTAACCCCAAGATGATCCACTTACAGTTTTTGAAGTTCCGTTTGAACGATCTTCATCCCAGCAGAGAAGTCCTCATCCAGGCGGCGAGAAGTCTTCATCCAGACGGCCTCTTCAATCTTCAACCTGGCGGCAAAGTCCTCATCCAAGAGGCGAGGAGTCTTCATCCAGGCGGCCTCTTCAATCTTCATCCAGACGGCATCGTCTATCTTGATCCCAGTGGCGCGGAGCAGGTCCATCCTGAAGACATCCTGCACGGAGCATCCTCTTCATACGGTCGCCGCCGTACACTAAATCTTCAATGCAAGGTACGCGATCCAAGATGGGTCCATTGCATTCCTATTGGCTGAAAATTTTGAATCAGCCAATAGGAATTAGATCTGCTAAAATCCTATTTGCTGTTCAAATCAGACAATAGGATTTAAGGAGCTCATCCAATATAATGAGAGCTGCTTAAATCCTATTGGCTGATTTGAACAGCCAATAGGATTTTAGCAGCTCTAATTCCTTTTGCCTGATTCAAATTTTTCAGCAAATAGGAATGTAAGGGACGCCATCTTGAATTGCGTACCTTGCATTGAAGATTCAGTGTACGGCGGCGATCATATGAAGAGGATGCTCCACGCCGGATGTCTTCAGGATGGACCTGCTTCGCCAGGATCAAGATAGAAGATGCCGCCTGGATGAAGATTGAAGAGGCCGTCTGAATGAAGACTTCTCGCCACCTTTTCGTTCAATAGGGACTTCAAAAACTGTAAGTGGATCGTCGGGTTAGTGTGTTTTTTTTTGGTTTAAATAGTTTTTTATTGAGATTTTGTTAAAGGAACAAAACATACATTGGTTGCCAAGTGACAATATTGGCACAATTTCAATAAAGTAATACAATTCACAAATAACATGACAATGATGAATAACACAATAAAGGCTTCTGAAATCTCTGTTTTATAATAATAATATCTTATGTGTGTGACTATTTGGATAACCCCTCATAGGCCTCTAAGATATAGGTAATGGTAACGGTGTGATAGTCACGTATACGGCCTCTTTTGGGCCTTATGATAAATAATAAATTTATAAATTTAGGAAGTTCAAATTATGTTTCAGCTGGTAAGCACCGCTTGAGGTTTTATGATCCATTATTGGTTAGGGAAGGAGTTTTTAGCATACAGGGATGGTTCTCAAAAACTAAATCTTAATGCTATACAGGTATGTTAGATGTTATAACAACAGCTGTACAGAAATGACACGAATGTGAGAATAGTACTCCCCTCTATATTGACCGCTGAATTCTATCAGTCTCTCCGAAAGGACTGTTTATAGATATGTGGATAGTAGGTGTAGAGGCGCAGGCCTTGTATAATATCCTTTTCTGATGCTTTCTGATGCTTTCACACTGAGGAATAAGAGACTTGGCTTGTGATTTGTGTAGATCAACACCAAATAATTAGTCCAGCCTCTTCATCTATATATGACATTGAGCGATATGTTGTACGGTTGGTTTTCTCTTGATATGAGTATAATCCGAGTAATTCCAAATCCGGCTCCTCACAAAGGTTATAGAGAAGATGTATTTAACTCCAAAAGGCAGCAAGCAAATATTTGTTATCAAAAACAAACATTTATTAAAACATGTCAATTCAGACAAATAAGACAAATAAAAGCTCTTTTTTGTTTAGCTCTATGGTTCTCATACAGAGGTCTTGCTAATTGCCGCTGTGGATTATACTCATAGGCTAGGTCTGCTGGGGTTGGAATATATAACTATCTGGGTATCTAAAAATTACCAAGTAATAGTGCTATGTATGGGGGTTTAGGGGGCAAGAGAACATCACTACAATAGAAAATTAGGTCTTGTTAAATGTATCCTATATTCATAGGTTGCTCGTACCGGCAGTTTAGTAGCTTATCGTCTAACTATAATGCCAGGAGCTTGTGCGGGCTAAAGTTCCCTCTTTAAACTGTGTAAGCAGATCTCTCTGTGTACGCTATATCTAATAAGAGTTCTCTATTAGTTTAAAGCGCAGGCCATGGGTTACTGAACTGTGTTTCTGGCTTGAGGGAGAGAGGGTCATTTAAATAAGTCAAACAGATATAATAGATAATATCCACCACAACTGAAATAGCCACAACAGGCATGATGGATATAGGGGCTAGAGCTTATTGTTAGTGTAAATAGATTCCATGTATAATTGGATGGGATACGTTTAGTGTTATATGGCAGGTATAGTCTATATGGAACTCCGCCTTTAAAGCTAACTGCAAGGTGAGTTTACTAGTGTGGAAACTTCTTCCAAGTTTGGGAGATTCTGTATCCTTAAGTGGGTTCAAACATTTGACTTGGGAACAGTGATCTGTGAATATACCATATTGATATGAGGAATATTAGGTCTAGTTTGGGGAAATATGTAGCTTTAGTGGTGCATTTCTGATTACTTTATTCCCCGCACTATAAGCGAAACCATTTTAGTAAGCAAGTTCAGGATATAAAACATGGCATAGTATAAAAAACCCATTAACATGTATGAGGAGAAAGACTCCAGTTGTGAACTAAAGATATTTAATCGTTATGTGCACAACAGTGACTAAAAATAAAGAAAAACAAAACACAGACACAACCTTCTAGCAAAGGAAAGTATAATACTCAGAGTCCTGAAGACAATACCTTTGGGAGAGAAATAGTAAGCAGTTCTCCTTGGAGTTTTGAGGGACTTTCTCTCTAGCCCACGCCACTTCTACCAAGTCCGTTCTGCCGAGCGGGCACTGCTGCCCAGCTATAGAGTTGCACTGAGTAAGGTGATAGGTAAGGAAAACGCCCTGTCCCTTTGAAATGTGTGGTTATGGGCCCGAGAAAACTAGGCGGACAGACTGAGGTTTCCATCTCATGGTAAGTTACTATGGGCTTCTGCAGAAAGACATCCAGCTGTGACACGTATCTATGAGTGCTGGGGGCTATGAACATGTCAGCGGATCCAGCCGGAACCTCTGTCAAGGGATGCATTGCTCCAGATCTCTGTTAACTCCGGCAAACAGGCATTAAAGCAGGTGCGACAGATTGAGCTTTGTTTACAGCTAGTTCTGTAGTATTTGGCATGCTGTGACTGTATGGTCAGATGAGCTGACAGTGCACTAGTGCTGACGCGGATAAGGATATCTCTGGGATAGTGACTCGCATCTGGTTTTCGATAGGTGCAGCGGGACCAACATAGCGGATCCCAATGATGGGTCCTCATCTTCTCTCCCCTTTATTATCGAAATTAGGTTATGGAAGTTGTGCTGCATTTGTTGTTTCAAACCGGCCAGGAGAGTATTCAGCGTTGTGTAGATTTCCTCCCTGTTGAGAGTAGGCATGCTGAGCTTGTTTAACCCCGTGCTCCGGGGGGGATCTGATGTTATGCGAGGTAGGCCGTAGCCTGATGTCTCTTCGGTTAAGGTCGACTTTGGGAGGTCGTAGATGCAGAAATTCTCATATGGATCTGTCCAGCAAGGCTTTATAAATCTGTTGATGAGCTCTTCGGTTGAGAATTCTGCATAAATTAGACGATATGTAGTGGATCGTTTTGATCTCTTTCAGATGCTTAGAAAATGCAACCTATTATGGCCAATGCTTAGGCATGCCCCCATGTTATGTTTTTTAAGGTTTTTTTGGGTGGGTTTTATTTTTAGATTAGGGTTTGGGCAGTAAAAGAGCTAAATGCCCTTGTAAGGGCAATGCCCATCTAAATGCCCTTTTCAGGGCAATGGGTAGCTTAGGTTTTTTAGATGGTTCTTTTTTATTTGTGGGTTTGGGGGGGGGGTGGAGGTTTGTAATGTTAGTGGGTATTTGTTTTTTTTATTTCATAAACAGAGCTAATTTATTTAGGGCAATGCCCTACAAAAGGCCCTTTTAAGGGCCATTGGTAGTTTTTTTTAGATTAGGTTTTTTATTTTGGGGTGTTTTTTTAAAACATAGGTATTAGAATAGAAATAATTTTGATTATTTTTGATAATTTGTTTGTTATTTTGTGTAATGTATTTTTTTAGGGGGTGTTTGATTTTTTTTTTGTAGCAAAAGAGCTGTTTAAAGGGACACTGAACCCAATTTTTTTCTTTTGTGATTCAGATAGAGCATGCAATTTAAGCAACTTTCTATTTTATTCCTATTATCAATTTTTCTTCGTTCGCTTGCTATCTTTATTTGAAAAAGAAGGCATCTAAGCTTTTTTTTGGTTCAGACCTCTGGACAGCAATTTTTTATTGGTGGATGCATTTATCCACCAATCATCAAGGACAACCCAGGTTGTTCACCAAAAATGGGCCGGCATCTAAACTTACATTCTTGCATTTCAAATAAATATACCAAGAGAATGAAGAAAATTTGATAATAGGAGTAAATTAGAAAGTTGATTAAAATTTCATGCTCTATCTGAATCACAAAATAAAAAATTTGGGTTCAGTGTCCCTTTAACTTAGGGCAATGCCCTACAAAAGGACCTTTTAAGGGCTCCCCAAAAGGCCCTTTTAAGGGCCCTTGGTAGTTTGGGGGTAGGGGTTTGTATACTGTTAGGGGTGTTTTTTTTTGTAGCAAAAATATAATTTATGTAAGAACTTACCTGATAAATTAATTTCTTTCATATTGGCAAGAGTTCATGAGCTAGTGAAGCATGGGATATACAATCCTACCAGGAGGGGCAAAGTTTCCTAAACCTCAAAATGCCTATAAATACACCCCTCACCACACCCACAATTCAGTTTAATGAATAGCCAAGTAGTGGGGTGATAAAGAAAGGAGTAAAAAGCATCAACAAAGAAATTTGGAATAATTGTGCTTTATACAAAAAATCATAACCACCATAAAAAGGGTGGGCCTCATGGACTCTTGCTAATATGAAAGAAATTAATTTATCAGGTAAGTTCTTGCATAAATTATGTTTTCTTTCATGTCATTGGCAAGAGTCCATGAGCTAGTGACGTATGTGATATCAAATACCTTAGATGTGGAACTCCACGCAAGAGTCACTAGAGAGGGAGGGATAAAAATAAACAACAGCCAAATGCTGAAAAAATAATACACAACCCAAAATATAAGTTATTCTCATGAAGAAAAGAAAAACTTAAAACATCAGCAGAAGAATCAGACTGAAACAGCGGCCTGAAGAACTTTTCTACCAAAAACTGCTTCCGAAGAGGCAAATACATCAAAACGGTAGAATTTAGTAAATGTATGCAAAGAGGACCAAGTCGTTGCTTTGCAAATCTGATCAACTGAAGCTTCATTCTTAAAAGCCCACAAAGTTGAGACTGATCTAGTAGAATGAGCTGTAATTCTCTGAGGCGGGGCTTGACCCGACTCCAAATAAGCTTGAAGAATCAAAAGCTTTAACCAAGAGGCCAAGGAAATAGCAGAGGCTTTCTGACCTTTCCTAGGAAAATATAACAAATAGACTAGAAGTCTTTCTGAAATCTTTAGTAGCTTCAACATAATATTACCACATCCAAAGAATGTAAGGATCTTTCCTAAGGATTCTTAGGATTAGGACACAAAGAAGGAATAACAATTTCTCTACTAATGTTGTTAGAATGCACAACCTTAGGTAAAAATTCAAATGAAGTCCGCAAAACCGCCTTATCCTGATGAAAAATCAGAAAAGAAGATTCACAAGAAAGAGCAGATAGCTCAGACACTCTTCTAGCAGAAGAGATGGCCAAAAGAAACAATACTTTCCAAGAAAGTAGTTTAATGTCCAAAGAATGCATAGGCTCAAACGGAGGAGCCTGTAACGCCTTCAAAACCAAATTAAGACTCCAAGGAGGAGAAATTGATTTAATGACGGGCTTAATAATAAAGCCTGTACAAAACAGTGAATATCAGGAAGTTTAGCAATCTTTCTGTGAAATAAAACTGAAAGAGCAGAGATTTGTCCCTTCAAGGAACTTGCAGACAAACCCCTATCCAAACCATCCTGAAGAAACTGTAAAATTCTAGGAATTCTATAAGAATACCAAGAAAATTTATGAGAAGAACACCATGAAATGTAAATCCTCCAAACTCGATAATAAATCTTCCTAGAGACAGATTTACGAGCTTGTAACATAGTATTAATTACTGAGTCAGAGAAACCTCTATGACTTAATACTAAGCGTTCAATTTCCATACCTTCAAATTTAATGATTTGAGATCCTGATGGAAAAACGGACCTTGAGACAGTAGGTCCGGCCTTAACGGAAGTGGCCAAGGTTGGCAACTGGACATCCAAACAAGATCCGTATACCAAAACCTGTGGGGCCATGCTGGAGCCACCAGCAACACAAACGATTCTTCCATGATGATCTTAGAGATCACTCTCAGAAGAAGAACTAGAGGCGGGAAGATATATGCAGGTTGATAACACCAAGGAAGAGTCAGCACATCCACTGCTTCCGCCTGAGAATCCCTAGACCTGGACAGGTATCTGGGAAGTTTCTTGTTTAGATGAGAGGCCATCGGATCTATTTCTGGAAGACCCCACATCTGAACAATCTGAGAAAACACATCCGGATGGAGAGACCACTCCCCTGTATGTAAAGTCTGACGGCTGAGCTAATCCGCCTCCCAATTGTCTACACCTGGGATATGAACCGCAGAAATTAGACAAGAGCTGGATTCCGCCCAAACAAGTATCTGAGATACTTCTTTCATAGCTAGGGGACTGTGAGTCGCACCCTGATGATTGACATATTCCACCATTGTGATATTGTCTGTCTGAAAACAAATGAATGGTTCTCTATTCAACAGAGGCCAAAACTGAAGCGCTCTGAAAATTGCATGGAGTTCTAAAATATTGATTGGTAATCTCGCCTCTTGAGATTTCCAAACTCCTTGTGCTGTCAGAGATCCCCAGACAGCTCCCCAACATGAAAGACTCGCATCTGTTGTGATCACAGTCCAGGTTGGCCAAACAAAAGAGACCCCTTGAACTAAACGCTGGTGATTTAACCACCATGTCAGAGAGTGTCGAATATTGGGATTTAAGGATATTAATTGTGATATATTTGTATAATCCTGGCACCATTGATTCAGCATGCAAAGCTGGAGAGGTCTCATGTGAAAACAAGCAAAAGGAATCGCGTCTGATGCTGTAGTCATGAGGCCTAAAACTTCCATGCACATAGCCACTGAAGGGAATGACTGAGACTGAAGGCACCGACATGCTGCAACCAATTTCAAACGTCTCTTGTCTGTAAAAGACAGAGTCATGGACACTGAATCTATCTGAAAACCTAAAAAGGTGACCCTTGTCTGAGGAATCAAAAAACTTTTTGGTAAATTGATCCTCCAACCATGTTTTCGAAGAAACAACACAAGTTGATTTGTGTGAGATTCTGCAGAACGTAAAGACTAAGCTAGTACCAAGATATCGTCCAAATAAGGAAACACCACAATACCCTGTTCTCTGATTACAGAGAGTAGGGCAGCCAGAACCTTTGAAAAGATTCTTGGAGCTGTTGCTAGGCCAAATGGAAGAGCAACAAATTAGTAATGCTTGTCTAGAAAAGAGGATCTCAGAAACTGATAATGTTCTGGATGAATCGGAATATGAAGGTAAGCATCCTGCAAGTCTATTGTAGACATATAATGTCCTTGCTGAACAAAAGGCAGAATAGTCCTTATAGTCACCATTTTGAAAGTTGGTACTCTTACATAACGATTCAAAATTTTCAGATCCAGAACTGGTCTGAATCAATTTTCTTTCTTTGGGACAATGAATAGATTTGAATAAAACCCCAGGCCTTGTTCCTGAAAAGGAACCGGCATGATTACCCCTGAAACCTCCAGATCTGAAACACACTTCAGGAAAGCCTGGGCTTTTACTGGATTTACTGTGTGAGAGAAAAAATCTCCTCACAGGAGGTCTTACTCTGAATTCAATTCGGTACCCCTGAGAGACAATGCTCTGAATCCATTGATTTTGGACAGAATTTATGCAAACATCCTTGAAAAACCTTAATCTGCACCCTACCAGCTGAGCTGGAATGAGGGCCGCACCTTCATGCAGACTTAGGGGCTGACTTTGGTTTCTTAAAAGGCTTGGATTTATTCCAATTTGAGGAAGGCTTGCAATTGAAAACAGATTCCTTGGGGGAAGGATTAGGTTTTTGTTCCTTATTTTGACGAAAGGAATGAAAACGATTAGAAGCCTTAGATTTACCCTTAGGTTTTTTTATCCCGAGGCAAAAAAAACTCCTTTCCCCCCAGTAACAGTTGAAATAATAGAATCCAACTGAGAACCAAATAAATTATTACCTTGGAAAGAAGGAGATAGCAATATAGACTTAGATGTCATATCAGCATTCCAAGATTTAAGCCATAAGGCTCTTCTAGCTAAAATAGCTAAAGACATGGATCTAACATCAATTTTGATAATATCAAAAATGGCATCACAAATAAAATGATTAGCATGTTGCAGAAAGCGAACAATGCTAGATATGTCAGAATCCAATTCTTGTTGCGCTAAATTCTCCAACCAAAAAGTTGAAGCAGCTGCAACATCAGCCAAAGTAATTGCAGGCCTAAGAAGATGACCTGCATATAAATAGGCTTTCCTTAGATAAAATTCAAGCTTCCTATCTAAAGGATTTTTAAAGGAATCACTATCTTCCATAGGAATAGTGGTTCGTTTAGCAAGAGTAGAAATAGCCCCATCAACTTTGGGGATCTTTTCCCAAAACTCTATTTCAATTGCTGGTAAAGGATACAATTTTTTAAACCTTGCAGAAGGATTAAAAGGAGTACCTGGCTTATTCCATTCCTTAGAAATCATGTCAGAAATAGCATCAGGAATAGGAAAAACCTCTGGAGTAACCACAGTAGGTTTAAAAACAGCATTTAAACATTTACTAGTTTTAAAATCAAGAGGACTAGCTTCCTCAATATCCAAAGTAATTAACACTTCTTTTAACAAAGAACACATATGCTCTATTTTAAATAAATAAGTAGATTTGTCAGTGTCAATGTCTGAGGAAGGATCTTCTGAATCAGATAGATCCTCATCAGAGGTGGATAATTCATTATGCTGTCGGTCATTTGAAATTTCATCAACTTTATCAGAAGTTTTAAAAGACCTTATTAGAAGGTGGAAATGCAGACAAAGCCTTCTGAATAGAATCAGTAACAAATTCTTTAAAATTCATAGGTATATCGTGTACATTAGAAGTTGAGGGAACTGCAACCGGCAATGTACTATTACAGATGGAAACTCTATCTGCATGTAAAAGTTTATCATGACAACTATTACAAATGACATTTGGAGATATAATCTCCACAATTTTACAACAAATGCACTTAGCTTTGGTAGAACCAATGTCAGGCAGCAAAGTTCCAGCAGATACTTCTGAGGCAGGATCAGATTGAGACATCTTGCAAAATGTTAAAGAAAAAACAACATATTAAGCAAAATTATCAATTTCCTTATATGACAGTTTCAGGAATGGGAAAAAAAGCAAATAGCATAGCCCTCTGACATGGCATAAGTCAAAAGCAATGGGGCAATAAATAATGAAAAAAATTGGGCGCCAAGTATGACGCACAACGTAACTGAAAAAATGTTTGGCGCCAACCATGTCCGGAAATGACACACTTGCGTCACTATCGACGCAACCCTGTGTGAACCCCTGCGTCAAGTATGACGCTGGAAATGACGAATTTGCAGTCAGGAAAGGGTCTAATGCTCACTTTGCAGCCGCGACTTTTCCATACCGCAGATCCCCCTACGCCATTTGCGTATCTTTTCAATGGGATCTTCCTAACGCCGGTATTTAGAGTCGTGGCTGAAGTGAGCGTTAGAAATCTAACCACAAAACTCCAGCCGGAATTTTATAGATTTAATTAGTGTTGGCGATGTTGGGAGTGCGGTTTAGGGGTTAATAGGTTTAGTTTGTGTCGGCGATGTTTTGGGAAACAGCGGTTTAGGGGTTAATAGGTTTAATTATTGTCGGCAATGTGGAGGGGTGCGGTTTAGGGGTTAATAGGTTTAGTTTGTGTCTGCGATGTTGGGGGGGTGCGGTTTAGGGGTTAATAGGTTTAGTTTGTGTCAGCAATGTTTCGGGACAGCAGTTTAAGAATTAATAGGTTTAGTTAGTTTCAGCGATGTCAGGGAACGGTGGTTTAGGGGTTATACCTTAGACTTAGAGTTAATGACGGGAGAACTGCGGTTTAGGAGGGAACAATGAAAAATTCCAAATATAAATAATGGATCCGAAAATTCAGAAACATATTTATTAATTTTCGGGATGTGCCGATTCTGCAATTTGGATGCATCCAAATCGCCCAAGTTCCGAATTTGTCCAAGACGAAACATCTACTTTAAATCTAGTTTAGCCCTGAATTGTTAATTCGTGGAAATGCATTTGCAGTTATACATCACAAAACTACTGTGTACTGTTAAATTGGGTTAATATTAATTATTTTTATGAAATGGGTTATTCCAAGCCAGCAAAAGGATTAATTTACCTTCTTGTGTTGCAGAATAAGAGTTTAGATTTTTTTGATTTGGTATTAACTTTCCTAAGTTAACGTCAAATGTTGGTAATAAAAAAATGCTGATGTGGATTGGGTAGAAAACATATTATACAACAGAGCCCAAATCCTTTTCTGCTGGGGAATGACTAATCTTGCTTTTTAATTTCCTCTTGTCATACACGGACTATAAATGTATTAATTACGTCTGTGTTCTCTAAAGATTTTACTAGTTGAAAATGTTCTTAAAAGCACAAGCCATATTTATGTATTTTTTAGTGAATCGTTTGAACAACACTGGGGAAACAGAAAACAAGTGATCTGTAATTTAAAATTTGTATTAGCAATATAGTCAGTCCAATCCAGTGCTTCTTTCCTTCCCTTTAACAATAACTGTTTTGAATGCTGCTTGAAGGAACATTAAACACTTTGAGATAGCAATATAAAATCATAAATCATATATATAAACAAACCTCTGCAATATACTTTTATTATTTATTTTGTCCCCTATTCCAGTAATTCCATTCTGAAATTGTGAGCTTTTCAATTCCTGTTAGAAATGGAAGTGCAGAACACTGTTATTTTCCACACAGTCATTGGCTGCACACTCTAGTGACCTATTTATAAATGTCCCTAATTGGCCACAGCAGAGAAGGTAACCTAAGTTACAACATGACAGTGCCTATTGTTTTATAGACACTAAACCTTTATACTTATTTTGTCAATATTTAAACAGTTAATGAAACTTAAAAATATATCTACATGTTATTCACAGACTAATCTTTTCTGTGAGTGCATTATCCCCTTCACCCTATCTGACGTATAAATACTCTGTACGTTAATTTGCTCATCGTATTGCATTTGCAAGATGTATATATACGTCTGAGCTTTAGGAAGCTCCAGCAGTTAAAGGGACAGTCTAGTCAGAATTAAACTTTCATGATTCAGATAGGGCATGTAATTTTTAACAACTTTCCAATTTACATTTATTATCAAATTTGCTTTGTTCTCTTGATATTCTTAGTTCAAAGCTAAACCTATGTAGGCTCATATGCTAATTTCTAAGCCCTTGAAGGCCACCTCTTATCTGAATGCATTTTGACAGTTTTTCACAGCTAGAGGGCATTGGTTCACATGTGCCATATAGATAACATTGTGCTCACGCCCCTGGAGTTACCTAGGAGTCAGCACTGATTGGCTAAAATGGAAGTCTGACAAAAGAACTGAAATAAGGGGGCTGTCTGCAGAGGCTTAGATACAAGGTAATCACAGAGGTAAAAAGTATATTTCTATAACAGTGTTGGTTATGCAAAACTGGGGAATGGGTAATAAAGGGATTATCTATCATTTTAAACTATACCATTTTTGGAGTAGACTGTCCCTTTAAGTTACAGCGGAGAGTTGGAGTTCCTGAAGCTCTAGGCATCTGCCACATATGGAACCGGTTCCACACGAGGACAGTTGCTTGATCATTACAGACAGTGGCACTGTGTAACTATCGTTGCTGGTGCCGGCGAGTGGTGTGGGCAGAAGGCGGTTGGGCGGACCAGCAGTGGAGGGGAGAGGGAGTGGGAGGGCCCTACACTACAAAAAAAAATAAAGGGACAGGGAGGGATGGGGCAGCTACACTACAGAAAAAGGAGTTTGGGGGGGAGCAATAAATAATGATAGCGGGAGGGGGGATGATGGGGGGCCACTACACTACAGAAAATAATTACCAGTATGTAAGATGGGTGGATATAGTTAGAGGGGGGGTTAGAGATATAAAAAGTATATTTCTATAACAGTGTTGGGTATGCAAAACTGGGGAATGGGTAATAAAGGATTTATCTATCTTTTTAAACAATACAATTTTTGGAGTAGACTGTCCCTTTAAGTTACAGACGAGAGTTGGAGTTCCTGAAGCTCCAGGCATCTGCCACATATGGAACCGGTTCCACACGAGGACAGTTGCTTGATCATTACAGACAGTGGCCCTGTGTGTCACCCTTTGTAACGATCATTGCTGGTGCCGGTGGGAGGTGTGGCCAGAAGGCAGGTGGCGGGTGGGCGCCCCAGCAGTGGAGGGGAGAGGGAGGGAGTGGGAGGGCTCTACGCTACAGAAAAAAATAAAGGGACAGGAGGGATGGGGCAGCTACACTACAGAAAAAGGAGTTTGGGGGTGCAATAAATAATGATAGCGAGGGGGGCCTCTACACTACAGAAAATAATTTTAAAAATAATACAAATAAAATAAAAAAAATATTTTATAAACAAAAAAAGTTTTATAGGTACTGGCAGACAGCTGCCAGTACATAAGATGATGGATATAGTTAGAGGGGAGAGGGTTAAAGAGCTGTTTGAGGGGATGAGGGAGGTTGGAGTGTAAGGGGGATCCTACACTGCAGAAAAAAATTATAATATAAAAGCCTTTATTTTTTATATTGGCAGACTGACGGCCAGTACTTAAGATGGGGGTGATCAGTAAGGGTGGGGAGGGGGAGCTGTTTGGGAGGTATCAGGGGGTGGGAAGTTTCAGGTGGGAGGGTACTCTCTACAATAAAGCTAAAATTAACCTTACAGTTTACCTAATCAACCCCTTCACTGCCGGGAATAATAGAAGTGAGGTGCGCAGCTGCAATTAGCGGCCTTTTAATTACCAAAAAGCAATGGCAAAGCCATATATGTCTGCTATTTCTGAACAAAGGGGATTCCAGAGAATCTTTTACAACCATTTATGCCATGATTGCTCAAGCAGTATGTAAATAATTTCAGTGAGAAACCCAAAGTTTTTGAAAAAATTAACTATTTTTTTTTATTTGATCGCATTTAAATGGACAGTAAACATCTTGCAATTTCAATACATTACCGTTTTCTTGCTATATTATGAATATCAGCCAAGTCTAAACGTTTTAAAAACAAACATATTGCTTGCTGCAGTTGTTTTTCAATAGCCAAACTTTACCCAGTTGATGTATTTGGAGGAGCCAATTTGGGCAGACAAAATGGCTAATCACAGTCATTGTGTTACATGAATTGTTTTGCAGTTGTTATCTGATAAAGCCAATTTGGAAAATTATATGTAGAATAATTAGCCCTGAAAGATCTGCACTATACATTTCCAGCTCTGAGAATTAGAAAATCCACAAACAATTGTCAAAGCAAAATTGCATGAAAATGGGCAAAATAAATAATAAAAGTATATTGCAAAGTTGTTTTATTGTGCATAATTAAATATTATAAAAATCTCAATGGGCTTGTTGTCTCTTTAAAAAACAATGATCAAGCTAGAGATAATGCCAGATCCAGGCTGATTCAGGATCACTAGGGCCTAGATTTAGAGTTCGGCGGTAGCCGTCAAAACCAGCGTTAGAGGCTCCTAACGCTGGTTTTGGCCGCCCGCTGGTATTTGGAGTCAGTGATTAAAGGGTCTAACGCTCACTTTACAGCCGCAACTTTTCCATACCGCAGATCCCCCTACGCCATTTGCGTAGCCTATCTTTTCAATGGGATCTTTCTAATGCTGGTATTTAGAGTCGTTTCTGCAGTGAGCGTTAGAGCTCTAACGACAAGATTCCAGCCGCCTGAAAAAAGCAGGAGTTAAGAGCTTTCTGGCTAACGCCGGTTCATAAAGCTCTTAACTACTGTACCCTAAACTACACTAACACCCATAAACTACCTATGTACCCCTAAACCGAGGTCCCCCCACATCGCCGCCACTCGATTAAAATTTTTAACCCCTAATCTGCCGACCGCCACCTACTTTATACTTATGTACCCCTAATCTGCTGCCCCTAACCCCGCCGACCCCTGTATTACATTTATTAACCCCTAACCTGCCCCCCACAACGTCGCCGCCAGCTAATTAAAATAATTAACCCCTAATCTTCCGACCGCAAATCGCCGCCACCTACGTTATCCCTATGTACCCCTAATCTTCTGCCCCTAACATCGCCGACCCCTATGTTATATTTATTAACCCCTAATCTGCCCCCCACAACGTCGCCGACACCTACCTACACTTATTAACCCCTAATCTGCCGAGCGGACCTGAGCGCTACTATAATAAAGTTATTAACCCCTAATCCGCCTCACTAACCCTATCATAAATAGTATTAACCCCTAATCTGCCCTCCCTAACATCGCCGACACCTACCTTCAATTATTAACCCCTAATCTGCCGACCGGAGCTCACCGCTATTCTAATAAATGTATTAACCCCTAAAGCTAAGTCTAACCCTAACACTAACACCCCCCTAAGTTAAATATAATTTTTATCTAACGAAATAAATTAACTCTTATTAAATAAATGATTCCTATTTAAAGCTAAATACTTACCTGTAAAATAAATCCTAATATAGCTACAATATAAATTACATTTATATTATAGCTATTTTAGGATTAATATTTATTTTACAGGTAACTTTGTATTTATTTTAACCAGGTACAATAGCTATTAAATAGTTAAGAACTATTTAATAGTTACCTAGTTAAAATAATTACAAATTTACCTGTAAAATAAATCCTAACCTAAGATATAATTAAACCTAACACTACCCTATCAATAAAATAATTAAATAAACTACCTACAATTACCTACAATTAACCTAACACTACACTATCAATAAATTAATTAAACACAATTGCTACAAATAAATACAATTAAATAAACTATCTAAAGTACAAAAAATAAAAAAGAACTAAGTTACAGAAAATAAAAAAATATTTACAAACATAAGAAAAATATTACAACAATTTTAAACTAATTACACCTACTCTAAGCCCCCTAATAAAATAACAAAGACCCCCAAAATAAAAAATTCCCTACCCTATTCTAAATTTAAAAAGTTACAAGCTCTTTTACCTTACCAGCCCTGAACAGGGCCCTTTGCGGGGCATGCCCCAAGAATTTCAGCTCTTTTGCCTGTAAAAGAAAACATACAATACCCCCCCCCCCCAACATTACAACCCACCACCCACATACCCCTAATCTAACCCAAACCCCCCTTAAATAAACCTAACACTAAGCCCCTGATGATCTTCCTACCTTGTCTTCACCATGCCAGGTTCACCGATCCGTCCTGGCTCCAAGATCTTCATCCAACCCAAGCGGGGGTTGGCGATCCATAATCCGGTGCTCCAAAGTCTTCTTCCTATCCGGCAAGAAGAGGACATCCGGACCGGCAAACATCTTCTCCAAGCGGCATCTTCTATGTTCTTCCATCCGATGACGACCGGCTCCATCTTGAAGACCTCCAGCGCGGATCCATCCTCTTCTTCCGACGACTAGACGACGAATGACGGTTCCTTTAAGGGACGTCATCCAAGATGGCGTCCCTCGAATTCCGATTGGCTGATAGGATTCTATCAGCCAATCGGAATTAAGGTAGGAATTTTCTGATTGGCTGATGGAATCAGCCAATCAGAATCAAGTTCAATCCGATTGGCTGATCCAATCAGCCAATCAGATTGAGCTCGCATTCTATTGGCTGTTCCGATCAGCCAATACAATGCGAGCTCAATCTGATTGGCTGATTGGATCAGCCAATCGGATTGAACTTGATTCTGATTGGCTGATTCCATCAGCCAATCAGAAAATTCCTACCTTAATTCCGATTGGCTGATAGAATCCTATCAGCCAATCGGAATTCGAGGGACGCCATCTTGGATGACGTCCCTTAAAGGAACCGTCATTCGTCGTCTAGTCGTCGGAAGAAGAGGATGGATCCGCGCTGGAGGTCTTCAAGATGGAGCCGGTCGTCATCGGATGGAAGAACATAGAAGATGCCGCTTGGAGAAGATGTTTGCCGGTCCGGATGTCCTCTTCTTGCCGGATAGGAGGAAGACTTTGGAGCACCGGATTATGGATCGCCAACCCCCGCGTGGGTTGGATGAAGATCTTGGAGCCAGGACGGATCGGTGAACCTGGCATGGTGAAGACAAGGTAGGAAGATCATCAGGGGCTTAGTGTTAGGTTTATTTAAGGGGGGTTTGGGTTAGATTAGGGGTATGTGGGTGGTGGGTTGTAATGTTGGGGGGGGGGTATTGTATGTTTTCTTTTACAGGCAAAAGAGCTGAAATTCTTGGGGCATGCCCCGCAAAGGGCCCTGTTCAGGGCTGGTAAGGTAAAAGAGCTTGTAATTTTTGTATTTTAGAATAGGGTAGGGAATTTTTTATTTTGGGGGTCTTTGTTATTTTATTAGGGGGCTTAGAGTAGGTGTAATTAGTTTAAAATTGTTGTAATATTTTTCTTATGTTTGTAAATATTTTTTTATTTTCTGTAACTTAGTTCTTTTTTATTTTTTGTACTTTAGATAGTTTATTTAATTGTATTTATTTGTAGCAATTGTGTTTAATTAATTTATTGATAGTGTAGTGTTAGGTTAATTGTAGGTAATTGTAGGTAGTTTATTTAATTATTTTATTGATAGGGTAGTGTTAGGTTTAATTATAACTTAGGTTAGGATTTATTTTACAGGTAAATTTGTAATTATTTTAACTAGGTAACTATTAAATAGTTCTTAACTATTTAATAGCTATTGTACCTGGTTAAAATAAATACAAAGTTACCTGTAAAATAAATATTAATCCTAAAATAGCTATAATATAAATGTAATTTATATTGTAGCTATATTAGGATTTATTTTACAGGTAAGTATTTAGCTTTAAATAGGAATCATTTATTTAATAAGAGTTAATTTATTTCGTTAGATAAAAATTATATTTAACTTAGGGGGGTGTTAGTGTTAGGGTTAGACTTAGCTTTAGGGGTTAATACATTTATTAGAATAGCGGTGAGCTCCGGTCGGCAGATTAGGGGTTAATAATTGAAGGTAGGTGTCGGCGATGTTAGGGAGGGCAGATTAGGGGTTAATACTATTTATGATAGGGTTAGTGAGGCGGATTAGGGGTTAATAACTTTATTATAGTAGCGCTCAGGTCCGGTCGGCAGATTAGGGGTTAATAAGTGTAGGTAGGTGTCGGCGACGTTGTGGGGGGCAGATTAGGGGTTAATAAATATAACATAGGGGTCGGCGATGTTAGGGCAGCAGATTAGGGGTACATAGGGATAACGTAGGTGGCGGCGGTTTACGGAGCGGCAGATTAGGGGTTAAAAGTGTAATGCAGGGGTCAGCGATAGCGGGGGCGGCAGATTAGGGGTTAATAAGTGTAAGGCTAGGGGTGTTTAGACTCGGGGTACATGTTAGAGTGTTAGGTGCAGACGTAGGAAGTGTTTCCCCATAGGAAACAATGGGGCTGCGTTAGGAGCTGAACGCTGCTTTTTTGCAGGTGTTAGGTTTTTTTTCAGCTCAAACAGCCCCATTGTTTCCTATGGGAGAATCGTGCACGAGCACGTTTTTGAGGCCGGCCGCGTCCGTAAGCAACTCTGGTATCGAGAGTTGTATTTGCGGTAAAAATGCTCTACGCTCCTTTTTTGGAGCCTAACGCAGCATTTGTTTGAACTCTCGATACCAGAGTTAAATTTATGGTGCGGCCAGAAAAAAACCCGCGGAGCGTTAACAGCCCTTTTACCGCCAAACTCCAAATCTAGCCGTAGATTTTTATTTTCACTTTTCTTCCAGAGTTTAAAGCCTGTTTTAACCGTTTAGCAAAATAGCAGATAAATATTCAAAATTTGCTTTGCTTTTGATCATATCCGTATTTCACCTTTCTCTCAATTAACAAAGCTCATGACCAGAACCCTTTATTTTTTTTGTAAAAAATCTTTCAGCTTCTTAATGTGTTTGTACAATGTCCCATTATCAGTGTGAAAAAGCACTATAAAGACAACTGTTGTCTAATATCGCTGCGCTCTCCATTAGTGGAGAATTGTGAGAAACTTGATTAATATTTAGTGCTGAACAATTCTGGTATTTTTTGGCTGTATAGTGAAAGCTCATATAGTGTGTATATATATATATATATATATATATATACATACAAACAATAAGGTATCAGCGCACATCCATTATAGTTATATATATAGTTATATATATGTGGTAAATTTCATTGATGTATGTCTTATACACATATCAAATGAAGATAGGAATTGAATCACAGTATTATGAAACGTCATCACACATATGTGGAGCAAAAGCATTTATGAAATAAGCCATTTAGAGCATGTCATTTTTTTCTACTATAACAACCCTTTAAAGACAAGTAGAATTTAACTCCTTGGCTACTAGAGATGGCAATAAATATCATTGCAGCTGATTTGTCAGTGGAATAATTAGTAGTAAGCATGTTGCTCATCCGCATGCATTTAATAAATCTCTCACTCTTGCTTGTGTGAAGTTTTTGTTTTGCAGTCCACTGATAATAATTAGTATTGTTTTGCAGTCTACTGATAATAATTAGTATTGTTTTGCAGTCTACTGATAATAATTAGTATTGTTTTGCAGTCTACTGATAATAATTAGTATTGTTTTGCAGTCTAATAGTAATAATTAGTATTGTTTTGCAGTCTAATAGTAACTGTTAGAAAACTTCTCAACTGCTGTAACAAGACATGTACTAAGAAATTAAAGCATTTGAGTAACATTGGTGGACATTTTATGCTTGTTGCTAGGTCTCCTGGGAGCTAATGACAAGTTGAGAGCAACACAGTCTTCTACTTCAACCACATTATGCTAATAAGGAAGTTTTGTGTTTGGAATCATAAAAATAATGGCATTCTGCACAATTGTTAAAGGGACAGCCAATGTTTGTTTTGTAATGTACTGATTAAAATGTAGGGGTTTGAGTATTTTTGTAATGCATGTATAGTACATATCAGCAATTAGGTACTGATTTGCAAAATATCTGCACACTAAATAAAGCATTTTAAATCACTTAAAACTATCTGCAAAACTGCACAACAAATTACTTGAAAACTGTGGTGAGTACATTTATCTTAAAGGAACAGATACCCGCATGTTTTCTTTAATTATTTAGAAAGAGCATGCAATTTTAAACAATTTTCCAATTGACTTCTATGATCTAATTAACTTCATTCTCTTGATGTCCTTTGTTGAAAGCATATCTAAATATTCTCAGTAGCTGCTGATTGGTGGCTGCATATAGATGCCTTATGTGATGCTATTTTTTCAACAAAGGATACCTAATGAATTAAGCAAATTAGATAATAGAAGTAAATTGGAATGTTGTTTAAAACTGTATTCTTGATCTGAATCATAAAATAAATATTTTGGGTTTCATGTCCCTTTAACTTCCTTGATCTTAGCCAATTAGGGCTAACTGTAAATGTCTCCTATTTATTTATTCAGAGAGGGTGGAGCTCAGAATCAAACCTGCTGATTAAAATATTCTTGCACAATTCCCTGCAACTAAACATCCGCTAGAGGCACAAACAGAGCAAGCTGGAATCTCCACCTGGAGTCCCTTGTTCTATCCCATGCAGACACATTGAGGGAAATTACCAGCGGTGTCACCGCACACATAGAGCTTATGGGATCCTGACAGTAGCTTCCTGATACCTGCATAATATTTACCTCAGGTCCTTGTGCAGGGGCCAGGTTAGATAAGGCAACAAACTAATTCAGATAGCACCATAAACATGATTTGGTGCTGTTTAACATGTTCATATCATAACATGTACAACCTAGTCAGTCTTTTGCTTTTAATGAGACTGCCACCATGGAGCACTTTTATGGCAACTTATTTGTATACCAAGGTGTGGCAAATACCATGACCCAGGGAGCCACCACTGTTAGAACTGTCATTTGCATCTGGTTGTTAAAATATGTCTGGCTTGTAAATCTGTTTGTAGCAAAATCCTCAGTATTCCTGCTGACTTTTAAATTTGTACTGTATGAGTCAATTCCTATTGTTGTACAAAGAGCATCCACCTGCAGAAAAAGGCTGTCACTTTAATTAAAGGGACAGTAAAGTCCAAATTAAACTTTCATGATTCAGATAGGGCATGTAAGTTTAAACAAGTTTCCAATTTACTTTTATTAAATTTGCTTTGTTCTCTTGTTATTCTTAGTTGAAAGCTAAACCTAGGTAGGCTCATATGCTAATTTGATAAGCCCTTGAAGGCCATCTCTTATCTGAATGCATTTGAAAGTTTTTCACAGCTAGAGGGCATTAGTTCATTTGTGCCATATAGATAACATTGTGTTCATGCCCGTGAAACTATTTAAACGTCAGCAGTAATTGCATGGGATTAAAGTCTGTCAAAAGATCTGAGATAAGGGGCAGTCTACACAGGCTTAGATTCAAGGTAATCACAGAGGTAAAAAGTATATTAATATAACCGTGTTGGTTTTGCAAAACTGGGGAATTGTAAATAAAGGGATTATTGAATTGTAAATAAATGGGTTATTTATCTTGATAAAACTATGATTTCTTTCATGTAATTAGCAAGAGTCCATGAGCTAGTGACATATGGGATATACAATCCTACCAGGAGGGGCAAAGTTTCCCAAACCTCAAAATGCCTATAAATACACCCCTCACCACACCCACAATTCAGTTTTACAAACTTTGCCTCCTATGGAGGTGGTGAAGTAAGTTTGTGCTAAGATTTCTGCGTTGATATGCGCTTCTCAGCATTGTTGAAGCCTGATTCCTCTCAGAGTACAGCGAATGTCAGAGGGACGTGAAGAGAGTATCACTTATTGAATACGATGATTTCCCTAACGGGGGTCTATTTCATGGGTTTTCTGTTATCGGTCGTAGAGATTCATCTCCTACCTCCCTTTTCAGATCGACGATATACTCTCAATTTACCATTACCTCTACTAATAACTGTTTTAGTACTGGTTTAGCTATCTGCTATATGTGGATGGGTGTCTTTTGGTAAGTATGTTTTTTATTACTTAAGACACCTCAGCTATGGTTTGGCACTTTATGCATTTATATAAAGTTCTAAATATATGTATTGTACTTATATTTCCCATGAGTCAGGTTCATGTATTTCCTTCTGCAGACTGTCAGTTTCATATTTGGGGAATATAAACATATTTTAAAAATGAAATTTATTTCTTACCTGGGGTTTAGTCTTTTTTTTTTTAATTGACTACTTCTTACAAATTGCGGGCGGTATTAGGCCCGTGGGTGCGACAAATGCTAAACTTTATTGCGCCATTTTTGGCGCGAAAAAGTACGTCTATGACGCAAGTTTGTCATTTCCGGCGTCATACTTGACGCCGAGACCTTTCACACGGTTGCATCATTAGTGACGCGAGTGTGTCATTTCCGGTTATTTTTTGGCGCCAAAAAAGTTTAGTTACGTTGTGCGTCATACTTGGCGCCAAACTTTTTCATTATTTCAATACCCCATTGATGTTTGCCTCTTGATTTTTTCTCTATCAGAGGGCTATGCTATTTGCATTTTTTCCCATTCCTGAAACTGTCATATAAGGAAATAGATAATTTTGCTTTATATGTTGTTTTTTCTCTTACATTTTGCAAGATGTCTCACTTTGATCCTGCCTCAGAAGCTTATGCTGGAACATTGCTGACTGACATCGGTTCTACCAAAGCTAAGTGCATTTGTTGTAAAATTGTAGAAATTATATCGCAGAATGTCATTTGTAATAGTTGTTTTGATAAACTTTTACATGCAGATAATGTGTCCATCAGTAATAGTACATTGCCAGTTGCAGTTCCTTCAACTTTTAATGTGCATAATATACTTAGAATTTGTTTCTGATTCTATTCTGAAGACTTTGTCTGCATTTCTACCTTCAAATAAATGTAATAGGTCTTTTAAAACTTCTCATTTAGTTGATGAAATTTCAAATGACCAACAATATGATAATTTATCCTCTTCTGATGAGGATCCATCTGATTCAGAAGATCCTCCTCAGACATTGACACTAACAAATCTACTTATTTATTTAAAATTGAGTATATGCGTTCTTTATTAAAAGAAGTGTTAATTACTTTGGATATTGAGGTAACCAGTCCTCTTGACGTTCAGTCTAATGAATGTTTAAATGCTGTTTTTAAACCTCCTGTGGTTTCTCCAGGGGTTTTTCCTATTCCTGAGGCTATTTCTGATATGATTTCTAAGGAATGCGAGTCTTTCAGGTTGGGGAGCTGTTTGAGGATCTCTGACAGCACAAGGGGTTTGGAAATTTCAAGAGGCGAGATTTCCAATAAATATTTTAGAACTCTGTGCAATTCTCAGAGCTCTTCAGTTTTGGCCTGTGTTAAAGAGAGAACCGTTCATTTGTTTTCAGACAGACAATATCACAATGGTGGAATATGTCAATCATCAGGGTGCGACTCACAGTCCCCTAGCTATGAAAGAAGTATCTCAGATACTTGTTTGGGCGGAATCCAGCTCTTGTCTAATTTCTGCGGTTCATATCCCAGGTGTAGACAATTGGGAGGCGGATTAGCTCATCCGTCAGACTTTACATCCAGGGGAGTGGTCTCTCCATCCGGATGTGTTTTCTCAGATTGTTCAGATGTGGGGTCTTCCAGAAATAGATCTGATGGCCTCTCATCTAAACAAGAAACTTCCCAGATACCTGTCCAGGTCCAGAGATGTTCAGGCGGAAGCAGTGGATGCGCTGATACTTCCTTGATGTTATCATCCTGCTTACATCTTCCCGCCTCTAGTTCTCCTTCCAAGAGTGATTTCCAAAATCATCATGGAACAATCATTTGTGTTGCTGGTAGCGCCAGCATGGCCACACAGGTTTTGGTATGCGGATCTGGTTCGGATGTCCAGTTGCCCGTCTTGGCCACTTCCATTACGGCCAGACCTACTTTCTCAAGGTCCGTTTTTCCATCAGGATCTCAAATCATTAAATTTGAAGGTATGGAAATTGAACGCTTAGTACTAAGTCATAGAGGTTTCTCTGACTCAGTGATTGATACTATGTTACAAGCTTGTAAATCAGTCTCTAGGAAGATTTATTATAGAGTTTGGAAGACTTACATTTCATGGTGTTCTTCTCATAAATTCTCCTGGCATTCTTTTAGAATTCCTAGAATTTTACAGTTTCTTCAGGATGGTTTGGATAAGGTTTTGTCTGCAAGTTCCTTGAAAGGACAAATCTCCGCTCTTTCAGTTTTATTTCACAGAAGGATTGCTATACTTCCTGATATATACTGTTTTGTACAGGCTTTAGTTCGTATTAAGCCTGTCATTAAATCAATTTCTCCTCCTTGGAGTCTTAATTTGGTTCTGAAGGCTTTACAGACTCCTCCATTTGAGCCTATGCATTCTTTAGACATTAAACTACTTTCTTGGAAAGTGTTGTTCCTTTTGGCCATCTCTTCTGCTAGAATAGTTTCTGAGCTATCTGCTCTTTCTTGTGAATCTCCTTTTCTGATTTTCATCAGGATAAGGCGGTTTTGCGGACTTCATTTGAATTTTTACTTAAGGTTGTGAATTCTAACAACATTAGTAGAGAAATTGTTGCCCTTTCCTTGTGTCCTAATCCTAAGAATCCTTTGGAAAGATCCTTACATTCTTTGGATGTGGTGAGAGCTTTGAAATATTATGTTGAAGCAACTAATAATTTCAGGAAGACTTCTAGTCTATTTATTATATTTTCTGGTCCTAGGAAAGGTCAGAAGGCCTCTGCTATTTCCTTGGCCTCTTGGTTAAAGCTTTTGATTCATCAAGCTTATTTGGAGTCGGGTCAAGCCCCGCCTCAGAGAATTATATCTCATTCTACTAGATCAGGCTCCACTTCGTGGGCTTTTAAGAATGAAGCTTCAGTTGATCAGATTTGCAAAGCAGCGACTTGGTCCTCTTTGCATACATTTACTAAATTCTACCGTTTTGATGTATTTGCTTCTTCGGAAGCAGTTTTTGGTAGAAATGTTCTTCAGGCAGCTGTTTCAGTTTGATTCTTCTGCTTTTGATTTAAGTTTTTTTCTTTCAAAAATGAAAATAAACTTATTTCTTTTGAGTTGTGGATTAATTTTTTCAGCGGTATATGGCTGTTTTTATTTTATTCCCTCCCTCTCTAGTGACTCTTCAGTGGAGATCCACATCTTGGGTATTGATATCCCATATGTCACTAGCTCATGGACTCTTGCCAATTACATGAAAGAAAACATAATTTATGTAAGAACTTACCTGATAAATTAATTTCTTTCATATTGGCAAGAGTCCATGAGGCCCACCCTTTTTATGGTGGTTATGATTTTTTGTATAAAGCACAATTATTTCCAAATTTCCTTTGTTGATGCTTTCTACTCCTTTCTTTATCACCCCACTGCTTGGCTATTGGTTAAACTGAATTGTGGGTGTGGTGAGGGGTGTATTTATAGGCATTTTGAGGTTTGGGAAACTTTGCCCCTCCTTTTAGGATTGTATATCCCATATGTCACTAGCTCATGGACTCTTGCCAATATGAAAGAAATGAATTTATCAGGTAAATTCTTACATAAATTATGTTTTTTGGTGTTTACTGTTGCTTTAATGGATAAGGCATTAGGCAAGTTTAACATTGCCAGCAGATACAGGGTTAAAACTTGTTTAGTTGGGGGACGTGTCTCTAGGGAGCACTTTGAATGGTCGTAATATTGGTTTCTGATAAACACCTGTGTTTCAGCAGAATGTAGGGTCACCCAACCTTATATACGTGAAATTTGAATCTAGTAGACAGTTCTGAGTCAACAGATATAAACTAATATGGGGATGTAGGGATCTACATCTGTTAACCTATCTCAGTTAAGATCTATAGTGGCCCTCACAAGGGAAACATTTCCTCACCCCCCCCCCCCCCTGTTAAATAGTACACAGGGTAAACATTGTAGTTCCACTGATTCTTTTTCATCTGTACACAATCCTATATGTTACTCTAGCCTGATGATAAGTGGTAGTGAATTTACTGGGTTATCACTGCTGATATTAACCCCCAGTCATGGAGTCCCCAGCTGTATTTACCGACCTTAGGCTTTAGCCAATAGGCTTTAATCTTCTGACTGTCTTACTATATATTGGACTCAAAGAGAATTATGTTTGAATTGCTATAGCCGGCCTTATCTTAAGTTAAATGCATACTACATTTAATGGTAAGGGGTTGTGTTGCTTTATTATTAACTATCCGATAAGCCTGCCCAGAGGGCTGTCTAATGTACAGTACAGTAACCTAACACCCCCTAACCTAACAACCCCTAACCTAACACCCCATTAAATAAACCCAAATTACCTAAACTAATACATTCTAAAGTTACAAAAAAAAATAAGTTTACAAAAAATAAAAAAAGCTAACATTACAGAAAATAAAAAAATCAAATTGCAGAATTTAACAAAATTAAACCTAATCCCTATTAAAATAAAAAAGATCCCCCAAAATAAAAACACCCCCTACTCTAATAATAAACTACTAGTAGCCCTTAAAAGGGCTTTTTGCAGGGCATTGCCCTAAGATAATCAGTTCTTTTACAAAAAATATACAAATTCCCACCTAACATTAAACCCCCCACCCCCCAAAATAAAAGAACCAAACACTTAAAAACCTAAGCTACCCATTGCCCTGAAAAGGGCATTTGTTTGGGCATTGCCCTTAAAAGGGCATTTAGCTCTTTTTATGCCCATCCCTAATCTAAATAAAACAAATCCCCCCCAAAAAACCCTTAAAAAATCCTAAATCTAACCCCCAGGTTGGTACTCATGGTTCCTGAAGTCCGGTGGAGAAGGTCCTGTTCCAGGCGTTGAAGTCTTCTTCCAAGCGCAACCTCTTCTTCTTCCAGGAACATCCTGCGCGGAGCGGAGCTGAAGACCGTGGAGCTGAAGACTGGCGACTCTGTAACTGAAGACCGGCGCCCGCGGAGCCATGGAGTGTGGAGGATCCTCTTCGTACAATCTCCGCCGTACACTGAATAGTGAATTCAAGGTACATGATTAAAGATGGCGTCTCTTGAATTCCTATTGGCTGATTTGATTCTTCCAATTCAAATCAGCCAACAGGATGAAAGCTACTCAAATCCTATTGGCTTTTTAAATTAGCCAATAGGATGAGAGCAAGTGAAATGTTGTTGGTTATTCAAATCAGCCAATAGAATTTCACTTGCTCTCATTGGCTAATTTAAACAGCCAATAGGATTTGAGTAGCATTCATCCTATTGGCTGATTTGAGTTGGAAGAATCAAATCAGCCAATAGGAATTCAAGGGACGCCATCTTTAATCGCATACCTTGAATTCACTATTCAGTGTACGGCGGAGATCTATGAAGAGGATCCTCCACGCTCCATGGCTCCGCGGTCGCCTGTCTTCAGTTCCAGGGTCACTGGTCTTCAGCACCTCGGTCTTCAGTCTTCAGCACTGCTCCGCGCAGGATGTTCTAGGAAGAAGAAGAGGTTGCGCTTGGAAGAAGACTTCACCGCCTGGAACAGGACCTTTTCTGCTGGACTTCAGGAACTGTGAGTACCAACCTGTTGGTTAGACTTAGGATTTTTTAAGGGTTTTTTGGGGGGATTTGTTTTATTTAGATTAGGAATGGGCAGAAAAAGAACTAAATGCCCTTTCAAGGGCAATGCCCAAACAAATGCCCTTTTCAGGGCAATGGGTAGTTTAGGTTTTTTAGTGTTAGGTTCTTTTATTTTGGGGAGTGGGGGGGGGTTTAATGTTAGGTGGGACTTTGTATATTTTTTGTAAAAGAGCTGATTATCTTGGGGCAATGCCCTGCAAAAAGACCTTTTAAGGGCTACTGGTAGTTTATTATTAGAGTAGGGGGTGTTTTTATTTTGGGGGGGTATTTTTATTTTAATAGGGATTAGCTTTAATTTTGTTAAATTTGGTAATTTGATTTTTTTTATTTTCTGTAAACTTATTTATTTTTATTTTTTTTGTAACTTTAGAATGTATTAGTTTAGGTAATTTGGGTTTATTTCATGGGGTGTTAGGTTGAGGGTTGTTAGGTTAGGGGGTGTTAGGTTAGTGTACTGTACTTAGTTATTTAAATAGTTATTTGCATTGTAGGTTTTGTGGTTTAAAGGGTTAATACGTTAAATAGGTTTATTGTGATGTAAGGGTCTTGCGGTTTTGGGGTTAATAGGGTAAATAGGTTTATTGCGAGGTAGGGGTTTTGCAGTTTAGGGGTTATAGGGTAAATAGGTTTATTGCAATGTAGGGATATTGCGGTTTAGGGGTTTATAGGGAAAATAGGTTTATTGCGATGTAGGGATTTTGAGGTTTAGGAGTTAATACTTCGTGTAGGTTTTTTTTTGTTATATTTCGTGCGGGCGGTGTTTTTTTTTTTAATACTTGATGTGGGCTGTTAGTTTTTTTTTTTTAAATACTTTAATGTGGGCGATTAGGTGTTGCTTGTGTAATGCTCCGTTTGCCTTTGCTGCATCCCGGTGGATTCCGAAAATGGCAGGGTGGTTTTTCACCACCCTGCCATTTTCGGAATTCACCTGGATGCAGCTTTGCTGCATCCAGGTGAATTATTTTGTCCTCGCGCTGCCAACATTCCATTGAGGATACGTGCACAACTGCCGACGGTGACGGACATTACAAACGCAATTATAGTATAGATGTATCTTTACAAGAAACTAACTCAGATGAGACAAATACTTCTTAGGTCCAAAAGTGATTAACAGAACATATGCATTGTCCTACTATTTACTTTCTGAATTTGAATAATGAGGTCCACTAGTGTCAATTATTAAAAGGAAATGTCATGCTCTGTTTGTTTTTACAAATGGAATCATTTGAGGTTTTAATTATTGTTATTATCACAATTTATAACTTTCACTATCCTGAGCATAGTTTTTAATGGTGACATTTGTTTAAGATCACGGTTTGTAATTCTGTTTTCTTTTCTTGTAATCTTTTTAACTGCAAAAAAACCCCACAGAAGCCAAATTTATTGTTCGTTCAGAATTATAGTAGTTCAAAAAGTTAAAATGTGTTTGTCACAGAGCTGGTAGAGGTTAATTTGTTCTGGAGGAGAGGATATTTGCATGCAATTTTAATACCAGTAATGCACAATCATATCTGCCATGCACAGAAATGAGGCAGTAAAACTGCTGCGCAAGATCATAATCATGGTAATTCAAAAGGAGCTCTCTGATTTTAATTGATCTGTCAAGGTCATCTTATAGGGAAGCTGCACAGATTCAGTATGCCGAACAGTAAACATGCAGCTTCCTTTCAGAAATAATAAGACATAAGCTGTGATTTCATCATTTTAAATAACACCAGAGATGAGATATTCTTGACATGATTACCCTCAGATATATGGGATTCATTTTCAATCTCTAAAATGGTTTTGTTAACTCTTTATGTTTCAGGGAACATTTCACTGCCACCAAAATTTAAATGTCTTTCAGTTTTAAAATAAGTGACATTATGCAGATCATGTAATATTTGAAGAGAAATAGTTTGATAGATGAGCCCCCCTTTGTACAAAGCATGAGATTAGTTAGTGGGCATCCAAGTAAAACTTCCAAGGGTTGAGGGGGAAAATGATGACATAATACAATCATACTTTAACCCCTTCAGTGCTGAGGCGCTTCACACTGTGCTAGAGCTGTTCAGTCATTTGGTGCCTGTGAGGTACCTACACAACTCAAGTTAAGTTTTTTATTTTTACTAGACCAACATTTTTAGAAAAATGATTTGTTTGCAGAAATAACATATAAGGAAAATTGAAACATATGAAATAATAATTATTTGTGCCTATGTTGCTAGATTCATAAAACTATTTGGTTTTAAAAGGGTACAAATTTAACTCTATTATTGTACACAATCTTTTTCTGCACACTTTTTGAAGCACCTACTAGGCATGAGCAAGAGTTCACAGTGGTCTAGATTACAAGTAGAGTGGAAAAATGTTATTGTAGGTAAAGATCAATTGAACACAATCCATACTGCTTCAATTTCAGGGCTAATATTACATAGAAGTCTAAAGTTATTATTTAATGCTCAAGCAATAGTCTAGTGCAAGCTAACATCTGCATTTTAGATAACACAAGTCAAGAAACGCATAGTCTGAATTTTAATTTTATAAACATTTTAATAAAAAGATTTTGATTTAGGTGAATAATGACCTCTCCTTAAGCCCTAGAATGACATTACTAAATGATCTTCCAAAAAACCCTTGCAAACCAACCAAGCCCTAAAATGTAAAATGTAGACTCAAGTCTACAGATTGCTGCTTGCTCCTGTTTATGTAAAGGGTCTTTCTTTCATGTAATTGGCAACAGTCCATGAGCTAGTGATGTATGGTATATGCAATCATACCAGAAGGGGCAAAGTTTCCCAAACCTCAAAATGCCTATAAATACACCCCTCACCACACCCACAATTCAGTTTTTACAAACTTTGCCTCCTATGGAGGTGGTGAAGTAAGTTTGTGCTAAGATTTCTACGCTGATATGCGCTTCTCAGCATTTTGAAGCCTGATTCCTCTCAGAGTACAGTGAATGTCAGAGGAATGTGAAGGGAGTATCACCTATTGAATGCAATGGTTTTCCTCACAGGGATCTATTTCATAGGTTCTCTGTTATCGGTCGTAGAGATTCATCTCCTACCTCCCTTTTCAGATCGACAATATACTCTCATATTCCATTACCTCTACTGATAACCGTTTCAGTACTGGTTTGGCTATCTGCTATATGTGGATGGGTGTCTTTTGGTAAGTATGTTTTCATTACTTAAGACACTCTCAGCTACGGTTTGGCACTTTATGTTTTTATATAAAGTTCTAAATATATGTATTGTACTTATATTTGCCATGATTCAGGTTTTCAGTATATTTCAATTTTGCAGACTGTCAGTTTCATATCTGGGAAATGAATTTTTTAGGAAAATGTATTTCTTACCTGGGGTTTAGTCTCTTTTTTTCAAATTGACTGTCTTTTAAATTTGCGGGCAGAATTAGGCTCGCGAGGGCGCAAAATGCCAAAGTTTATTGCATCATTCTTTGCGCAAGATTTTTTTGGCGTGAAGTTATTTTCGTTGACGCAAATTCGTCATTTCCGGCGTCTTATTGACGCTGAGTCTTTCATAAGGTTGCGTCATCTGTGACGCGAGTGTGTCATTTCCAGACGTTTTCTGGTGCCAAAAAATATTTTTCTGTTTGTGTGCGTCATACTTGGCGCCAAATATTTTCATTATTTAAGACCCCATTCCTATATGCCTCTTGCCTTTTTCTCTGTCAGAGGGCTATGCTGTTTGCATTTTTTTCCCATTCCTGAAACTGCCATATAAGGAAATTGATAATTTTGCTTTATATGTTGTTTTTTTCTCTTACATTTGCAAGATGTCTCAATCTGATCCTGTCTCAGAAATCACTGTTGGAACCCTGCTGCCTGATATCAGTTCTACCAAAGCTAAGGGCATTTGTTGTAAATTTGTGGAGGTTATACCTCCAGCTGTGGTTTGTAATAGTTGTCATGATAAACTTTTACATGCAGAGAATGTATCCATCAATAATAGTTCCTTACCTGTTGCTGTTCCCTCAACATTTAATGCACAAGATACAGTGGGGCAAAAAAAGTATTTAATCAGCCACCAATTGTGCAAGTTCTCCCACTTAAGAAGATGAGAGAGGCCTGTAATTTTCATCATAGGTATACCTCAACTATGAGAGACAAAATGTGGAAACAAATCCAGACAATCACATTGTCTGATTTGGAAATAATTTATTTGCATATTATGGTGGAAAATAAGTATTTGGTCAATATCAAAAGTTCATCTCAATACTTTGTTATATATCCTTTGTTGGCAATGACAGAGGTCATTTACAAGGTTGTCACACACTGTTGCTGGTATGTTGGCCCATTCCTGCATGCAGATCTCCTCTAGAGCAGTGATGTTTTGGGGCTGTCGCTGGGCAACACAGACTTTCAACTCCCTCCAAAGGTTTTCTATGGGGTTGAGATCTGGAGACTAGCTAGGCCACTCCAGGACCTTGAAATGCTTCTTATGAAGCCACTGCTTCGTTGCCCGGGCGGTGTGTTTGGGATCATTGTCATGCTGAAAGAACCAGCCATGTTTCATCTTCAATGCTCTTGCTGATGGAAGGAGGTTTGCACTCAAAATCTCACGATACATGGCCCCATTCATTCTTTCATGTACACGGATCAGTCGTCCTGTTCCCTATGCAGAGAAACAGCCCCAAAGCATGATATTGCCACCCCATGCTTCACAGTAGGTATGGTGTTCTTTGTTTGCAACTCAGCATTCTCTCTCCTCCAAACGCGACGAGTTGTGTTTCTACCAAACAGTTCTACTTTGGTTTCATCTGACCATATGACATTCTCCCAACCCAATCTACTTCTGGATCATCCAAATGCTCTCTAGCATACTTCAGAAGGGCCCGGACATGTACTGGCTTAAGCAGGGGGACACGTCTGGCACTGCAGGATCTGAGTCCCTGGCGGCGTAGTGTGTTACTGATGGTAGCCTTTGATACGTTGGTCCCAGCTCTCTGCAGGTCATTCACTAGGCCCCCCCGTGTGGTTCTGGGATGTTTGCTTACTGTTCTTGTGATCATTTTGACCCCACGGGGTGAGATCTTGCGTGGAGCCCCAGATCGAGGGAGATTATCAGTGGTCTTGTATGTCTTCCATTTTCTAATTATTGCTCCCACAGTTGATTTCTTCACACCAAGCTGCTTGCCTATTGCAGATTCAGTCTTCCCAGCCTGGTGCAGGTCTACAATTTTGTTTCTGGTGTCCTTCGACAGCTCTTTGGTCTTCACCATAGTGGAGTTTGGAGTGTGACGGTTTGAGGTTGTGGACAGGTGTCTTTTATACTGATAACAAGTTCAAACAGGTGCCATTAATACAGGTAATGAGTGGAGGACAGAGGAACCTCTTAAAGAAGAAGATACAGGTCTGTAAGAGCCAGAAATCTTGCTTGTTTGTAGGTGACCAAATACTTATTTTCCACCATAATATGCAAATAAATTCTTTCCAAATCAGACAATGTAATTGTCTTGATTTGTTTCCACATTTTGTCTCTCATAATTGAGGTATACCTATGATGAAAATTACAGGCCTCTCTCATCTTCTTAAGTGGGAGAACTTGCACAATTGGTGGCTGACTAAATACTTTTTTGCCCCACTGTATACCTGTAAATTTTAAAGAATTTATTTCTGATTCTATTCAGAAGGCTTTGTCTACCATCCCGCCTTCTAATAAATGTAAAAGGTCATAAAGTTGATGAAATTTCAAATGACCGGCAACATGCTGAATTATTCTGCTCTGATGAGGATCTATCTGATTCAGAAGATCCTACCTCAGATATTGACACTGACAAATCTTCTTATTTATTTAAAATGGAGTATATTTGTTCTTTGTTAAAAGAAGTGTTGATTACTTTGGATATGGAGGAAACTAGTCCTCTTGATATTAAAACTAGTAAATGTTTATAAACCTCCTGTGGTTACTCGAGAGGTTTTTCCAGTTCCTGATGCTTTTTCTGATATGATTTCTAAGGAATTGAATAGGCCTGGTACTTCTTTTATTCCTTCTTCAAGGTTTAAAAAATTGTATCCTTTGCCAGCAGTTACTTTTTGAGTTTTGGGAAAAGATCCCCAAAGTTGATGGGACTATCTCTATTTTTGCTAAACGTACTACTATTCCTACGGAAGATAGTACTTCTTTTAAAGATCCTTTAGATAGGAAACTTGAATCTTATCTAAAGAAAGCCTATTTATATTCATATATTCAGGTCATCTTCTCAGGCCTGCAATTTCTTTGGCTGATGTTGCAGCTGCTTTTGTTGGAGACTTTAGCGCAACAAGTATTGGATCCTGAATTGTCTAGCATTGTTAACTTGATTCAACATGCTAATAATTTTATTTGTGATGCCATTTTTTATATTGATATTGATGTTAAATCTATGTCTTTAGCTATGTCTTTAGCTATTCTTCCAAGAGTGATCTCCAAAATCATCATGGAACAATTGTTTGTATTGCTGGTGGCTCCAGCATGGCCTCACAGGTTTTGGTATGTGGATCTTGTTCGGATGTCCAGTTGCCAACCTTGGCTTCTTCCATTAAGGCCGGACCTTCTGTCTCAAGGTCTGTTTCTTCCATCAGGATCTCAAATCATTAAATTTGAAGGTATGGAAATTGAACGCCTAATGCTTAGTCATAGAGGTTTCTCTGACTAAGTGATTAATACTATGTTACAGGCTCGTAAATCTGTTTCTAGAAAGATTTATTATCAAGTTTGGAAGACTTATATTTCTTGGTGCTCTTCTCATAAATTCTCTTGGCATTCTTTCAGAATTCCTAGAATTTTACAGTTTCTTCAGGATGGTTTGGATAAGGGTTTGTCTGCAAGTTCCTTGAAGGGACACATTTCTGCTATTTCTGTCTTATTTCACAGAAAGATTGCTAAGCTTCCTGATATTCACTGTTTTGTACAGGCTTTGGTTCGTATCAAGCCTGTCATTAAACCAATCTCTCCTCCTTGGAGTCTTAATTTGGTTCTGAAGGCTTTACAGGCTCCTCCATTTGAGCCTATGCATTCTTTGGACATTAAACTACTTTCTTGGAAAGTGTTGTTCCTTTTGGCCATCTCTTCTGCTAGAAGAGTTTATGAATTATCTGCTCTTTCTTGTGAATCTCCTTTTCTGTTTTTTAATAAGGATAAGGCGGTTTTGTGGACTTCATTTAAATTCTTACCCAAGGTTGTGAATTCTAACAACATTAATAGAGAAATTGTTGTCCCTTCCTTGTGTCCTAATCCTAAGAATTCTTTGGAGAAATCCTTACATTCTTTGGATGTGGTAAGAGCTTTGTAATATTATGTTGAAGCTACTAAAGATTTCAGGAAGACTTCTAGTCTATTTGTTATCTTTTCTGGTTCTAGGAAAGGTCAGAAGGCTTCTGCCGTTTCCTTGGCATCATGGTTAAAGCTTTTGATTCATCAAGCTTATTTGGAGTCGGGTCAAGCCCCGCCTCGGAGAATTAAAGCTCATTCTACTAGATCAGTCTCCACTTCATGGGCTTTTAAAAATGTAGCTTCAGTTGATCAGATTTGCAAAGCAGCAACTTGGTCTTCTTTGCATACATTTACTAAATTCTACCGTTTTGATGTATTTTCTTCTTTGGAAGCAGTTTTTGGTAGAAAAGTTCTTCAGGCAGCTGTTTCAATTTGATTCTTCTGCTTATGTTTTAAGTTTTTTCTTTTCATTTTATGATAATTAACTTATATTTTGGGTTGTGGGTTCTTTTTTTCAGTGAAAAATGGCTGTTTTTATTTTTATCCCTCCCTCTCTAGTGACTCTTGTGTGGAGTTCCACATCTTGGGTATTGCTATCCCATACGTCACTAGCTCATGGACTCTTGCCAATTACATGAAAGAAAATTTAATTTATGTAAGAACTTACCTGATAAATTAATTTCTTTGATATTGGCAAGAGTCCATGAGACCCACCCTTTTTATGGTGGTTATGATTTTTTTGTATAAAGCACAATTATTTCCAAATTCCTTTGTTGATGCTTTTTACTCCTTTCTTTATCACCCCACTACTTGGCTATTTATTAAACTGAATTGTGGGTGTGGTGAGGGGTGTATTTATAGGCATTTTGAGGTTTGGGAAACTTTGTCCCTCCTAGTAGGATTGTATATCCCATACGTCACTAGCTCATGGACTCTTGCCAATATTAAAGAAATGAATTTATCAGGTAAGTTCTTACATAAATTATGTTTTTCATATGCAGGTTGGGGGGTCTGCTTTCTCAGCCCCTTTCACTGGGTGTCCCATCCTAACCTCATGAACAGTTCTAACCTGGGAGCTTCTAAATAAGTTTTTAAAAGGTTTTATACTGGATTCTTAGATCAGTGTCTGTGCGTATTATTCTTTATAATAGTGTCTAATACAATAGTTATATGAAAATTGGTGTATACTGTCCCTTTAAATGATAGAAATTCCAATATATGTCAAAAGTGGAAATGTAAATTCCAACATAAATACTGCTATATTCCACACAGGCATTGGTTGCACACTCTATTGACTCATTTATAACTCTCCCCAACTGGCCTCTGCAGAGAAGGAAAGCTAGTTGTCACATGACAGCACCCATTGCTTTATGGAAACTAAATCTTTGAGGACAATTAATCAATGATCAGAGAAAATGCATTATTAATATTCTAATTTTTACATCTTGTGTAGGTTTTCAGTAACTTGTTTCCTATAGCTGCCATATAACAAGTAAAGCAGTCTGCAAGAGCAAGAAGAGAGCAACATCACCTATAGTTTTCAGTAACTTGTTTCCAATAGCTGTCATATAGCAAGTAAAGCAGTCTGCAAGAGCAAGAAGAGAGCAACATCACCTATAGTTTTCAGTAACTTGTTTCCTATAGCTGTCATATAGCAAGTAAAGCAGTCTGCAAGAGGAGAGCAACATCACCTATAGTTTTCAGTAACTTGTTTCCTATAGCTGTCATATAACAAGTAAAGCAGTCTGCAAGAGCAAGAAGAGAGCAACATCACCTATAGTTTTCAGTAACTTGTTTCCTATAGCTGTCATATAACAAGTAAAGCAGTCTGCAAGAGCAAGAGGAGAGCAACATCACCTATAGTTTTCAGTAACTTGTTTCCTATAGCTGTCATATAGCAAGTAAAGCAGTCTGCAAGAGCAAGAAGAGAGCAACATCACCTATAGTTTTCAGTAACTTGTTTCCTATAGCTGTCATATAGCAAGTAAAGCAGTCTGCAAGAGCAAGAAGAGAGCAACATCACCTATAGTTTTCAGTAACTTGTTTCCTATAGCTGTCATATAGCAAGTAAAGCAGTCTGCAAGAGCAAGAAGAGAGCAACATCACCTATAGTTTTCAGTAACTTGTTTCCTATAGCTGTCATATAGCAAGTAAAGCAGTCTGCAAGAGCAAGAGGAGAGCAACATCACTTATAGTTTTCAGTAAATTGTTTCCAATAGCTGCCATATAGCAAGTAAAGCAGTCTGCAAGAGCAAGAAGAGAGCAACATCACCTATAGTTTTCAGTAACTTGTTTCCTATAGCTGTCATATAGCAAGTAAAGCAGTCTGCAAGAGCAAGAAGAGAGCAACATCACCTATTGTTTTCAGTAACTTGTTTCCTATAGCTGTCATATAGCAAGTAAAGCAGTCTGCAAGAGGAGAGCAACATCACCTATAGTTTTCAGTAACTTGTTTCCAATAGCTGCCATATAACAAGTAAAGCAGTCTGCAAGAGCAAGAAGAGAGCAACATCACCTATAGTTTTCAGTAACTTGTTTCCTATAGCTGTCATATAGCAAGTAAAGCAGTCTGCAAGAGCAAGAAGAGAGCAACATCACCTATAGTTTTCAGTAACTTGTTTCCTATAGCTGTCATATAGCAAGTAAAGCAGTCTGCAAGAGCAAGAGGAGAGCAACATCACCTATAGTTTTCAGTAACTTGTTTCCTATAGCTGTCATATAGCAAGTAAAGCAGTCTGCAAGAGCAAGAGGAGAGCAACATCACCTATAGTTTTCAGTAACTTGTTTCCTATAGCTGTCATATAGCAAGTAAAGCAGTCTGCAAGAGGAGAGCAACATCACCTATAGTTTTCAGTAACTTGTTTCCTATAGCTGTCATATAGCAAGTAAAGCAGTCTGCAAGAGCAAGAAGAGAGCAACATCATCTATAGTACTAACACATAAGTAGTCAAACCTCTGTCTGACTGTAAACAGATGTCACTCTGTTCGAGAGATTAAGTTGAAAATGATAGAAAGATATTTTGCTAAAATTTACAACAAGCAGCATTGATTAAAGGGACACTCGGGTCAAATAAAATTTTCATGATTCAGATACAGCATGTCATTTTAAACATCTTTCCAATTTACTTCCATTAAAAAAAAATGTGCACAGTCTTTTATATTTACACGTTTTGAGTGACCAGCTCCTACTGAGCATGTGCAAGAATTTACTGACTATACGTATATGCATTTGTGATTGGCTGATTGCTATCACATGGTACAGGGGGAGTGGAAATATACATAACTTTAAAATTTGTTAGAAAAAAATCTACTACTCATTTGAAATTCAGAATAAATGCTATTGTATTGTCTTGTTATCATGCATTTGTTGATTATGCAAATCTACTGTGTTCATTGGTCCTTTAATTTAGCTTAATGTTTATGGATTTCCATTAAAAGGACATAATTTTTTTTTTCATGATTAAAATAGAGCATACGATTTTAAACAATTTGCTTCTGTTATCTAATTTGCTTCTTTCTCTTGTTGAAAAGCATAACTAGGTAGGCTCAGAAGCTGGGAACTAGCTACTGATTGGTGACTGCACATATGTGCCTCTTGTCAATGGCTTACCAGTGTCTTCAGCTAGCTCCCAGTAGTACACTACCTTCAAGAAAGGATACCAAAAGAATGAAGCATTAAATTGATAATATAAGTAAATTAGAAAGTTGTTTAAAAAATGTATGCTCTCTCTGAATCATGAAAAAATGTCCCTTTAAGCCAATACCAACAAATATTATTGAGAGCTTCCAAAATGTCATGTCTAACATTGGGTATTCTGCATCTGTGTATAGTCTTGCCTGGATCCTAAAGATATTTTCTCTTAGAATTCTGTCAGCTCGGTAATGAGACAATTCTGCACATTTTAGATCTGCACATTGTATAAATGAGTGAGCGCAAATGAGATTAAAAAAGCTTTTATCCAGATCAGGGAGATTTGCTTCAATGCACTATTTCTAATTGTTATAAACTGTGTTGTAAACGTGAAAATATATTTCCATCTGCTTTTGAGGGGATGATTGCAGAATATTTTTCTACTTTTATCTTTCATTTAAATACTATAGCCTTAGGTTTTTTATTGCAGCAGTGTTGTATTAATAGAAATGACAAATCTCATCCTCCGGTTATGAGGCATTATGTAACCTATATGTGCATGTCATTATCTCATTTTATTGCAGAAGTATCTATTTATACAATGTAAATCAGAACAACTGCATCTTTGATTTTAATGTATTTTAATGTATAAAATCATCAACACTAAAAAATGTATTTCTAATAGTCCCATTAAATCACCACTGGTGTGTGTGTGGGGGGGATCTTTGAGATAATTTAGTGTTCTTTATAACACAGCAGTATTACATGATTGCTCAGAAACTGGAGGCATGAAGGGATTAGAGGGTTTATTAACTAGAGCCATGAATAGCTAAAATGGTTATTTCCAGAACACGCTTCATTCTAGCTGTTCTAGTTGCTGCAGACTTTTACATTAAAGGGCTATGAAACCCAAATTTTTTCTTTCATGATTTAGATGTAGCCACCTATCAGCAAGCACTACTCAGGGTTCTGAACCAAAAACGGGCCAGCTCCTAAGCATACATTCCTTCTTTTTCAATTAACAATACCAAGAAAGAAAAAATGTGGGTTTAATATCCCTTTAACATTAGATGCATGTAACAGAAAGCAAATTATCTTTACTGTACAGCTTGTTTTATGCATTCTGTGTATCTCTATCTTTATTGCACCTGAAACATCCAGAAGACAGAGATCAATAGCGATGCAATATACATTAATGTTAAGGGAACACTATATCTATAATGTCTGCACACAGATGAAGAAATTGGATGTGCTATACTCAGAGTTTTCCATAGATCAGACAGTTTAAATAGATTAGTTCTGGCAGAGACCTTTTAACAAGTACAATGTATAATGTTTCCAGAAACAGACACAGAACGTTTTTATAATTTTATTTTATGTTTTACAGGAAACTCCTCACATAAACAGCGTAGAAGTTATTTCTACTGTGTAATTGATAATATTTTATTAAAATGATTTACTGCTATTGAGAGCTATTTCGATCCAGTATAAACTGTACATACAGTGTTATGCAGGATAATTTATTTTCTGTTTTTTATTTAAAGCAGCAAGATTACTGAGCCATAATGTATTGCTTGTGCACTGCATTCATGTTGTGAAGCATGTGTTTGATCACTGTTGGCTTGGCAAAAGTCACTTTTGAGACCCAAAACTCATTGCCATTTTTACTCATTTTTTTTTAATCCTGCATTGTGTTCTCATCATTGTCACAGCCCAACTGATACCACAGTATGCAAATATCACCTAGGGATATGGTTGTATAGTGAACAAATGGTAGAACCGTTTTTGTCCCTTTTTAAGATGTTTTTCTTCTCTATATAGCATGTGCATCTTTGCTGCGCCATCTAACGCTAAGGTATCCATATATTTGCCAGATAAATGGCAGCCAGTTTCTTGGGATGTAACCTTATTGTTAGTTTTGGGAAATATTTTCTTTTCCATATTTGCCTTTCATAAAAATGTAGTGAAAGTAATTAATATATACAAAATATTTACAAATAATTTTTTAACTAAATAGTGTTTTAAGGTGATGTGCACCTACTGTATTCCCTATTGTGTCTTTTTTTCCTTTGTTTTTTCATTTATAAACATACAAAGAAAATTGTAACACCTGATAATTTTAAACCTGCAGTAAGAGCATAGGGTTCTATGCTGGAAATTCATCCTGTATTTATTTTTTTTTTAAACCAAAAAAAAAAAGAAAACATTTTGTTTTTATCTCTAAGCATGAGCATTCATCCTTTGTTTGTTATTTGCAGGTGAAGCAGATCATGGAAGAGGCAGTTACCAGGAAATTTGTTCATGAAGACAGCAGCCATATAATTTCATTCTGTGGTGAGTTCACTATAAAAAAATGCATGACTATCCTAGTACATTTTAATCCATTGGATGAAACATCAAACAAGGCATCACAGAAGACATACAAGTTACTACTGAAATTAGCTACACACGTAAGGCATTTCAGTCATCAAAATATTTACAGTTTTAAAAGTGAGGTTGTTTCTTTTTTAATATATTACTAAAGGGAAAGGAAACATTGTGTAGCTATAATTTCTCATTTTTGGGTGAAAGGGTACACTTCACTAGATACTGAAGGGTAGATTACGAGTCTTGTGTTATGAGCTGTACGGTGCTACCGTGCATTTTTTTCTCACCGCTCAATTATAGTGCTGGTATTACAGGTTTTTACAAACCCAGCGTTAGCAGGCAAGAAGTGAGCGTATAGCAAAATTGTGCTCCATACCGCACTCCAATACCAGCGCTGCTTAAGTCAGCAGTGAGCTGGTTGTACGTGCTCGTGCACGATTTCCCCATAGACATTAATGGGGAGAGCCAGCTGAGAAAAAGTCTAACACCTGCCAAAAAGCAGCGTAAAGCTCAGTAACGCAGCCCCATTGATTTCTATGGGGAAACAAATTTTATGTTTACACCTAACACCCTAACATGAACCCCGAGTCTAAACACCCCTAATCTTACACTTATTAACCCCTAATCTGCCGCCCCCGACATCGCCAACACCTACATTATATTTATTAACCCCTAATCTGCTGCCCACAGCATCGCTGACACCTACATTATACTTATTAACCCCTAATCTGCTGCCCCCAACATCGCCAACACCTACATTATATTTATTTTCCCCTAATCTCCCACCCCCAATGTCGCCGCAACCTACCTACACTTATTAACCCCTAATCTGCTGCCCCCAATGTCGCCGCCACTATATTAAATGTATTAACCCTTAAATCTAAATCTAACCCTAACACCCCCTAACTTAAATATAATTTAAATAAATCTAAATAAAATTCCTATCATTACCTAAATTATTCCTATTTAAAACTAAATACTTACCTGTAAAATAAACCCTAAGATAGCTACAATATAACTAATAGTTACATTGTATCTAGCTTAGGTTTTATTTTTATTTTACAGGCAAGTTTGTATTTATTTTAACTAGGTAGAATAGTTACTAAATAGTTATTAACTATTTACTAACTACCTAGCTAAAATAAATACAAAATTACCTATAAAATAAAACCTAACCTGTCTTACACTAACACCTAACATTACACTACAATTAAATAAATTCCCTACATTAAATACAATTAAATAAATTAAATTAAATTAGCTAAATCACAAAACCCCCTATTAAATTACAGAAAATAAAAAACAAATCACAGATCTTTAAACTAATTACACCTAATCTAATAGCCCTATCAAAAAGCCCACCCAAAATTAAAAAAAAACTAAACTACCAATAACCCTTAAGATGGCCTTTTGCGGGTCATTGCCCCAAAGAAATCAGCTCTTTTACCAAAAAAAAAATTCAAACAACCCCCCCAACAGTAAAACCCACAAACCACACAACCAACCCCCCAAATAAAAGCCTAACTAAAAAAAAACCTAGGCTCCCCATTGCCCTGAAAAGGGCATTTGGATGGGCATTGCCCTTAAAAGGGCATTTAGCTCAATTGCTGCCCAAAGCCCTAACCTAAAAAATAAACCCACCAATACACCCTTAAAAAATCCTAACACTAACCCCCGAAGATTCACTTACCGGGAGAAGTCTTCATCCCAGTGGCAAGATGTCCTCAACGAAGCCGGCAGAAGTGGTCCTCCAGACAGGCAGAAGTGGTCCTCCAGACGGGCAGAAGTCTACATCCAGACGGCATCTTCTATCTTCATCCTTCCGACACAAAGCGGCTCCATCTTTATGACATCCGGCATGGAGCATCCTCTTCAACGACTTCTTCGGAATGAATGTTTCTTTAAGTGACGTCATCCAAGATGGCGTCCCTTAGATTCCGATTGGCTGATAGAATTCAACCAATCGGAATTAAGGTAGAAAAAAATCCTATTGCCTGATGCAATAAGCCAATAGGATTGAGCTGGCATTCTATTGGCTGTTCCAATCAGCCAATAGAATGCAAGCTCAATCCTATTGGCTGATTGGATCAGCCAATAGGATTGAAGTTCAATCCTATTGGCTGATTGCATCAGCCAATAGGATTATTTCTACCTTAATTCCGATTGGCTGATAGAATTCTATCAGCCAATCGGAATCTAAGGGACGCCATCTTGGATGACGTCACTTAAAGGAAAATTAATTCCGAAGAAGCCGTCATTTGAAGAGGATGCTCCGCGCCGGATGTCTTGAAGATGGAACCGCTCCGCGTCGGAAGGATGAAGATAGAAGATGCCGTCCGGATGAAGACTTCTGTCTGTCTGGAGGACCACTTCTGCCTGTTTTGTTGAGGATATCTTGCCGCTTGCATGAAGACTTCTCCCGGTAAGTGAATCTTCGGGGGTTAGTGTTAGGATTTTTTAACCCCTTAATGACCAGAGCACTTTTCCATTTTCTGTCCGTTTGGGACCAAGGCTATTTTTACATTTTTGCGGTGTTTGTGTTTAGCTGTAATTTTCTTCTTACTCATTTACTGTACCCACACATATTATATACCGTTTTTCTCGCCATTAAATGGACTTTCTAAAGATACCATTATTTTCATCATATCTTATAATTTACTATAAAAAAAATGATAAAATATGAGGAAAAATGGAAAAAAAACACACTTTTTCTAACTTTGACCCCCAAAATCTGTTACATATCTAAAACCACCAAAAAACACCCATGCTAAATAGTTTCTAAATTTTGTCCTGAGTTTAGAAATACCCAATGTTTACATGTTCTTTGCTTTTTTTGCAAGTTATAGGGCCATAAATATAAGTAGCACTTTGCTATTTCCAAACCATTTTTTTCCAAAATTAGCGCTAGTTACATTAGAACACTGATATCTTTCAGGAATCCCTGAATATCCCTTGACATGTATATATTTTTTTTTTGTAGACATCCCAAAGTATTGATCTAGGCCAATTTTGGTATATTTCATACCACCATTTCACCGCCAAATGCGATCAAATACAAAAAATTGTTCACTTTTTCACAAATTTTTTCACAAACTTTAGGTTTCTCACTGAAATCATTTACAAACAGCTTGTGCAATTATGGCATAAATGGTTGTAAATTCTTCTCTGGGATCCCCTTTGTTCAGAAATAGCACACATATATGGCTTTGGCGTTGCTTTTTGGTAATTAGAAGGCCGCTAAATGCCACTGCGCACCACAAGTGTATCATGCCCAGCAGTTAAGGGGTTAATTAGGGAGCTTTTAGGGAGCTTGTAGGGTTAATTTTAGCTTTAGCGTAGTGTAGTAGACAACCCCAAGTATTGATCTAGGCACATTTTGGTATATTTCATGCCACCATTTCACCGCCAAATGCGATCAAATTAAAAAAAAACGTAAAATTTTTCACAATTTTAGGTTTCTCACTGAAATCATTTACAAACAGCTTGTGCAATTATGGCACAAATGGTTGTAAATGCTTGTCTGGGATCCCCTTTGTTCAGAAATAGCAGACATATATGACTTTGGCGTTGCTTTCTGGTAATTAGAAGGCCACTAAATCCTGTTGCGCCTCACACGTGTATTATGGCTAGCAGTGAAAGGGTTAATTAGGGAGTTTGTAGTGAGCTTGCAGGGTTAATTTTAGCTTTAGTGTAGAGATCAGCCTCCCATCTGACACATCCCACCCCCTGATCCCTCCCAAACAGCTCCCTTCCCTCCCCCACCCCACAATTGTCCCCGCCATCTTAAGTACTGGCAGAAAGTCTGCCAGTACTAAAATAAAAGGGTTTTTAAAAAAAAATGATTTTTTTTAGCATATTTACATATGCTACTGTGTAGGATCCCCCCCTTAGCCCCCAACCTCCCTGATCCCCCCCAAAACCGCTCTCTAACCCTCCCCTCTGCCTTATTGGGGGCCATCTTGGGTACTGGCAGCTGTCTGTTTTTTTTCTGTAGTGTAGCTTCCCCCCCCCCCCCACCCCCCACAGACTAACCCCCACCACCTTGCTTATTGTTTAAAATTTTATTTTTGATATATTTTTTATTTCCCATTTTCTGTAGTGTAGCGGTTCCCACCCGCTCCCTCCCCGTGCACGCGCCCGCCCCCACCCTCCCGTGCATGTGCACGCGCCCGTGCGCGCCCCCAGCCACCCCCGCCCACGATCCCGCCCCCCTTCACATCCACATGGCCATCGATGGCCGCCACCCGCCTCCCGGTCCGGCTCCCACCCACCAACGCAGGTAGCCACCGATCTCCGGTGCAGAGAGGGCCACAGAGTGGCTCTCTCCTCACCGGATGACTTAAAAACGTTATTGCAGGATGCCTCCATATCGAGGCATCACTGCAATAACCGGAAAGCAGCTGGAAGCGAGCAGGATCGCTTCCAGCTGCTTTCCACACTGAGGACGTGCAGGGTATGTTCTCAGGCATTAACTGCCTTTTTTCTGAGGACGTACCCTGCACGTCCTCAGTCGTTAAGGGGTTAAGGGTGTATTGGGTGGGTTTATTTTTTAGGTTAGGGCTTTGGGCAGCAATAGAGCTAAATGCCCTTTTAAGGGCAATGCCCATCCAAATGCCCTTTTCAGGGCAATGGGGAGCTTAGTTTTTTTTAGTTAGGCTTTTATTTGGGGGGGTTGGTTGTGTGGGTGGTGGGTTTTACTGTTGGGGGGGTTGTTTGTATTTTTTTTTACAGGTAAAAGAGCTGATTTCTTTGGGGCAATGCCCCGCAAAAATGCCCTTTTAAGGGCTATTGATAGTTTAGTTTAGGCTAGGTTTTTTTTTATTTTGGGTGGGCTTTTTTTTATTTTGATAGGGCTATTAGATTAGGTGTAATTAGTTTAAAGATCTTGTAATTTGTTTTTATTTTCTGTAATTTAGTGGGGGTTTTTATGTAATTTAGCTAATTTAATTAATTTAGGTAATTTATTTAATTGTAGTGTAAGGTTAGGTGTTATTGTAACTTAGGTTAGGTTTTATTTTACAGGTACATTTGTATTTATTTTAGCTAGGTAGTTATTAAATAGTTAATAACTATTTAGTAAATATTCTACCTAGTTAAAATAAATACAAATTTACCTGTAAAATAAAAATAAAACCTAAGCTATATACAATGTAACTATTAGTTATATTGTACCTAGCTTAGGGTTTATTTTATAGGTAAGTATTTAGTTTTAAATAGGAATAATTTAGGTAATGATAGTAATTTTATTTAGATTTATTTAAATTATATTTAAGTTAGGGGGTGTTAGGGTTAGGGTTACACTTAGGTTTAAAGGGTTAATAAATTTAGAATAGTGGCGGCGATGTTGGGGACGGCAGATTAGGGGTTAATAATTGTAGGTAGGTGGTGGCGATGTTGGGGGCAGCAGATTAGGGGTTAATAAATATAATGTAGGTTGCGCCGATTTCCGGAGCGGAAGATTAGGGGTTAATAAGTATAATGTAGGTGGTGGCGATGTTAGGGGCGGCAGATTAGGGGTTAATAAATGTAGGTAGGTTGCGGCGATGTTAGGGACAGCAGATTAAGGGTTAATAATATTTAACTAGTGTTTGGGAGGCGGGAGTGTGGCGGTTTAGGGGTTAATATGTTTATTCTAGTGACGGCGATGTCCGGAGCAGCAGATTAGGGGTTAAAATTTTTATTTAAGTGTTTGCGATGCGGGAGGGCCTCGGTTTAGGGGTTAATAGGTAGTTTATGGGTGTTAGTGTACTTTTTAGCACTTTAGTTATGAGTTTTATGTTACAGCGTTGTAGTGTAAAACTCATAACTTAGGAATCTTGTCGGTAGAGGCTATACCGCTCACTTTTTGGCCTCCCAGGAAAAACTTGTAATACCAGTGCTATGGAAGTCCCATAGAAAATAGGCTTTACGAAATTTACGTAAGTTGGTTTGCGGTAAGGCCAAAAAAGTGTGCGGTGCCCCTATACCTGCAAGACTCGTAATAGCAGCGGGCGTAAAAAAGCAGCGTTAGGACCTGTTAACGCTGCTTTTTCACCTTACCGCGAAACTCTTAATCTAGGCGTTTGTTATTAAAAGATCTTGTAACGTTCCAATGCTGTTAGTAGCTCTTAATCTTTTTGTTGGACTAAGTAACAGTATGCAAATTTGTAAAAGGTAACAAGTGAATATATAACAGTCAATTCCATATACTTCAGGATAGCAATAAGGTGGAAACATGAATATAGAGTAAGTTTGCCTATTAAAATATTTGAGGTAAAATGTTACCTAGCAAGGCTTTGGATTCTTTCCTTCTGTGCTTCCACTCCCCATGTCACAAGTTTGCGTCCTTTGTTTTTTGGTGAGGTTGCTTTTTAAGGAATCCATATGAATTATTTGAAATGTTTGTACTCCTACCCTTCTCCCCGTATTTTTCAGGAGGTAAACTAGCACTTCATGTCTGTGTAGCTAGGAGGGTAATCCTGAGGGAGGTGCATCAAGTTCTCCTCTGCATAATCCATTCTAATCTTTAAAGCATCTGTCAAACCACACTCCAAAGCTTCTAAGGTGTGACACGTAAATATCAAACATGGCCATCTTCTGTGATAGATACACATGTGTCAAACACCGAGTTCTCCTGAGCTTGATTCTTTATGCTGTGACTACAATATATTCATGCTATTTCCCTTTTTATTTTTGGAATTACCTAATTATAATATTTGCCTGTGAAAATATGTTGTGATACTTCTTTGTACAGAATTCCTGTGTTTATACATTGCATCCTAGCCTGCCTCCTCTTCAACTGTTCTAGCTGATCTTGGATCCAGTTTTACCTCCTTGCATCTGTCCTGTTGGTTTAATCCCAATCACTTTTCCAGTGCAGTAGAACAAGGTTTTCTCTTATTGCTGGACAAACATTAGCATCATATGGCTTCAGATGCAATTCTGCAGGGTTAAGGGGACATGAAACCCAACATTTTTCTTTCATGATTCAGATCGATAATACAATTTTAAACACCATTTCAATTTACTTCTATTATTTAATTTGCTTCATTCTTCAGATATCCTTTGTTGGAGAAATAGCAATGCACATGGGTGAGCCAATAACACAAGGCATCTATGTGCAGCCCCCAATAAGCAGCTACTGAGCCTATTTAGATATGCTTTTAAACAACAAATATTAAGAGAATGAAGCAAATTAGATAATATAAGTAAATTTGAAAGTTGCTTAAAATTGCATATTATTTCTAAATCATGGAAGAAAAAGATTGGGGTCATGTCCCTTTTAAGAAGCTGTATAATAACAATCTGGACAGTTGATGAGAATGCCTTTTACAACCTGTGCAATTATCAATGCCATCATGGCTTGGTCATGCCATGCCATATTAAAATATCACTATGTCACTGGTCAATTTTAAAAATTGCTATCAGGGATCAGAGAGTTTATATATATATATATATATATATATATATATATATATATATATATATATATATATATATATATATATATATATATATATATATATATATATATATATAGATAGAGAGCACTCTCACTTTCCAATCCTGATGCCAGGGTGCCAGCAGGTAAATATACACGGTAAAGGAAGGCACTCACTGGTCTTTTCTTCAAAAAAAAAAAACTTTAATAAGCGTGACGAATTTTGAATGTATGTAGACGCTAATATTTTGGCTCTTGAATATATTTGCAAAATTAGGTTTAGCTACAGAAATGCAAGGAAACTATTTTATATGTAATATAGTGGTTTGTATTGCAGTTAGTTTTTGTTATGTATTGTATTCAACCTTACATCCCTCTATTGCCTTGTGACTAATGTAATGGTATCTAGGACCTCACCAAATTTTTTTATTATATATATATATATATATATATATATATATATATATATTTATATACACGGTAAAGGAAGGCACTCACTGGTCTTTTCTTCAAAGAAAAAAACTTTAATAAGCGTGACGTTTCGGGGACACACTCCCCTTCCTCAGACAAAGAACAAACTACAAGTGACTGGACATATAAAGCCAAACAAACCCCTCCCAGTGAAAATTGCACCAAAACAGTTACCATGGTGATCCTCAACAACATTCTAGTCATGTGATTAGTGTTACTCATGCAAATTAATTACTGCTGTTAAACAAACTATATGATATCCACACTCAAACATATTAAAAATCATATTAAAAATCATACTAAGCATTACATCAAAACACTTGTGAACAAACTTATATTAAAGAGCAGCCTATACAAATAACCATTTAAAGTGAACAAGACAAACAGGTGTAGTGAAAACATATCGTACTAATAGGTTAGAAATCTAAGGAGAATAGAATATAAATTTTCCTACTCTCAAAGTAAGTGAAATAAATAAATACCTGTGTGTCCCCTAACACATATATTGTATCTCTAAACAGGTGTAATGGTGACTATATCAAAGTGTATATAAACAAGATTATGTGCACATTGTCAGCCCCCTGGATAATCTGAATGTAAATTCTGATTAAACAACCTAATCTAAAGTCTCTCTATCAGATAATACTAAAAGATAATGTAATAGATACTATAGGCAGAGTTACAAGACCATAAAAATAATAAAAATGATGTACTATAGAGTGTAAGCAGAGTATTCATACTGTCTTATATAGCAAAGACAAGATAAGGCAATGCGGCTATAAATGCAGCCTGAGGCTCATATATCTATCCAATACGTGTTAAATACACTTTGTCTCAGCCCTATCAACTTATTTAACTTATTTAACTAAGGAAAAACACACCTGATAAACCAATTTTTAGTGTAACCGTAGCACAAACACAGCATACCTGGGATGACAGCGTGGCCGTCCGATGATCATCTGAGACGCACACTGCCGGCTCAGTGTGATGACGTCATGTGGCTGCACGCTGTGTTAAATACCAGGTAGCCATGGTGACGCTACACACTGATAGACTGGACCCGGCAAAGGGAATGCCCTTACTACCAATACATACTTGGAGCTCAGCCCAGCACTGCCCAATAAACGAGTGAATTCCATGCTAAGTAAGAATGACTCCAAGCAGCCTATGTAATAAATGCAGTTATATTTATAATACATAGTTGAATCCCTAACTACAGTCACTATATACACAATCTGGATAACCTCTAAGTTAACCCCAAAACAGTGCTAAAAAGCCTCAACAATACATATCAACATTACAAATAGAACAGAATAAAACCAAAAAATAATAAAATATAATATTGCAAGTAATAAGAATAAATGAATAAATATAAAATAAATATAAATAAAATATAAAATAATAAAAATAATAAAAGTAAAAATAAATAAAATAAAAATAACAATATAAATAAACATAAACTAAATAAAATAAAGTAAAATAAAATAGAATAAAATAATAATAATAAAAATAAATAAAAATAATAATAAAAATAAACTAAAATACAAAATAAATAAATAAATAAATAAATAAATACAGAAATAAAGATAATAAACTAAAATAAAATAAAATAATAAGATGAGAATAGAGCCAGCCAAATAGAGGTAAAGAAGAATGAGAGATCAAAGACAAGAGAGAACAAAGAGAACCAAGACCACCCCCTAGTGATGAAGACAAAGAAGCCAGAGAAAAGATGAGCAAAGAAAAAAAGAAAAAGGATAAACAAGAAAACAAAGACAAACCCCATAGTGAGAAGACAACAAGACAAAAAGACAAAACGACAAAATGAGGAGGTTAAATGTGGAGATGAATGGATCATCAACTCTCATAGGTAGAGCTCAAAAGATAGAGTCATACAATCTGTCTTCTAATCTGTCTTCTTCATATACATCCACTTGAATTCCATAGAGTTCTCGAATTGTTCATAGGAAACAATGCCAATCTAAGTTCACATTCAGTCCCTTCAGGCGTATGGTACTGAGACGGAAGATCCACTTAGATTCAACTTGCTTTAATTTATTGTCCCGGTCCCCACCCCTGGAGGGAATGGGGACATGGTCTATGATCTTAAATCTTAGATCCTGTACGCTGTGTCCACTGATTGCAAAATGGTGTGCCACTGGTTGTTCACTTCCGTGGTTTTTGATGGCTGTTCTGATGGCCGACTGATGGTTCGCCATGCGGGTACGGATGTAATCCACTGTTTTCCCTACATAGAATAAACCGCATGGGCAGTTGATTAAGTAAACCACATATGTCGTGGTACAGGTCAAATAATGTTGTATCTTAAAGGTTACATTCGTGTAAGGATGACGGAAGGTGGCCCCCGGAATCATCGCATGACAGGTAGTGCAACCACTGCAGCGATAGCATCCCTTCTTATTCGTGGATAGCCAGGTTTTTCTATCATAACAATGTTTGGGGTCTGTTATCACCAGTTGGTCCCTCAGATTGTGGTTTCTCTTGAACCCCACAACATATGTGGTTTACTTAATCAACTGCCCATGCGGTTTATTCTATGTAGGGAAAACAGCGGATGACATCCGCACCCACATGGTGAACCATCTTTTCTCCGGCTTCTTTGTCTTCATCACTAAGGGGTGGTCTTGGTTCTCTTTGATCTCTCTTGTCTTTGATCTCTCATTCTTCTTTACCTCTATTTGGCTGGCTTTATTCTCATCTTATTATTTTATTTTTGTTTATTATCTTTATTTCTGTATTTATTTCTTTATTTCTTTATTTATTTTTTATTTTAGTTTAATTTTATTTTTATTATTATTTTTATTTTTATTTATTATTATTATTTTATTCTATTTTATTTTATTTTATTTAGTTTATGTTTATATATATTGTTATTTTAATTTTATTTATTTTTACTTTTATTATTTTTATTATTTTATATTTTATATTGTTATTTAATTTATATTTATTTTATATTTTATATTTTATATTTATTCATTTATTCTTATTACTTGCAATATTATATTTTATTATTTTTTGGTTTTATTCTGTTCTATTTGTAATGTTGATATGTATTGTTGAGGCTTTTTAGCACTGTTTTGGGGTTAACTTAGAGGTTATCCAGATTGTGTATATAGTGACTGTAGTTAGGGATTCAACTATGTATTATACATATAACTGCATTTATTACATAGGCTGCTTGGAGCCATTCTGACTTATCATGGAATTCACTCGTTTATTGGGCAGTGCTGGGCTGAGCTCCAAGTATGTATTGGTAGTAAGGGCATTCCCTTTGCCAGGTCCAGTCTATCAGTGTGTAGCGTCACCATGGCTACCTGGTATTTAACACAGCGTGCAGCCACATGACATCATCACACTGAGCCATCACTCTGCCTATAGTATCTATTACATTATCTTTTAGTATTATCTGATAGAGAGACTTTAGATTAGGTTGTTTAATCAGAATTTACATTCAGATTATCCAGGGGGCTGACAATGTGCACATAATCTTGTTTATATACACTTTGATATAGTCACCATTACACCTGTTTAGAGATACAATATATGTGTTAGGGGACACACAGGTATTTATTTATTTCACTTACTTTGAGAGTAGGAGAATTTGTATTCTATTCTCCTTAGATTTCTAACCTATTAGTACGATATGTTTTCACTACACCTGTTTGTCTTGTTCACTTTATATGGTTATTTGTATAGGCTGCTCTTTAATATAAGTTTGTTAACATGTGTTTTGATGTAATGCTTAGTATGATTTTTAATATGATTTTTAATATGTTTGAGTGTGGATATCATATAGTTTGTTTAACAGCAGTAATTAATTTGCATGAGTAACACTCATCACATGACTAGAATGTTGTTGAGGATCACCATGGTAACTGTTTTGGCGCAATTTTCACTGGGAGGGGTTTGTTTGGCTTTATATGTCCAGTCACTTGTAGTTTGTTCTTTGTCTGAGGAAGGGGAGTGTGTCCCCGAAACATCACCCTTATTAAAGTTTTTTTTTTTTAAGAAAAGACCAGTGAGTGCCTTCCTTTACCGTGTATATATATATATAACTAGAAATAAGTGAAGAACGCATGGCCGTAATTACACTGCAATTTAAAATAAAGCCATAAATTGCTACGTAATATATAAATATGTCTAATAGTAGGTTTACACACATGGAAGATGGAATACCAGTCACACAAAGGGACATAATTGGGCCTTAGAATAGTATGTTATAACAAGATATATATATATATATATATATATATATATATATATATATATATATATATATATATATATATATAAAATTAGGACCATATCATTTTTCAAATGGATCATGCACTTATGCATACCATAAATAGGACTATTTGATATTGAAGAAGGCAGTCTTCATATAAGGTTTTTTTAGGTGACTTTAACTTGGGATAATATAATAAATCCCATGACTATAAGTACACTGCAGGCTAGAATAAAGTCATAATTCTCTGTGTGTTATATAATTATGTCAGGTATTAGATTTGCCCCTTCAATTAGTCTATAAGATAACCTAATATAACAAAACCATATAAAGAACAACCATAAATTCAAACACGTTGGAATTTTCCTTATACCCCCATACAAAGTAACATATGGTAGTAATAAAGAATTTACATGAATAACTATACTATTAGGTGACATAAATCTTCCTTTCTTAGTGAAGTAAGGCCACTGTTAGACCATATTTTGTAAGGAAATATTTAAGATATTACAGGGACGTTACATATTTAAAGTACTTATTTTATCAAACTTCTTGTAGCATAAATGACTGTTATAAGTGTGTCTGTATAAAGTACTTTTTTGTCCCAAAATTCTATAAACCAGGATTAATCCTACTTGAGATATTAAGAAATAACTGCTTAACACTCTTCTACTGGTGCAGCAGAGAGATGGACAGAGACCATCAGAACCTCAGCCAATGCCAACTTTGACTCTCACATAGAGGTAGGGGCCAGGGGCCAGAGTCTAACAAATCTCAGTTTTATGTTGTCATAGCATACAAGTAGTCTCAGTCCAGAATAGGAAGGAACAATGTCCTGGTTCCTGCAAAATCCTCTTATTTATGCAATCTTCTAAAAAATGCAAAAACAAAAGTACGCTCTTTAAATTCCAAGAATGTATGCTTCTTAACATGCTTTATTTTGCGTAGTTCGTACCTGTGAGCTGTGTATTAATTTATTTTTTGTGTTAATTGCCAAGGCTTTGCCAAGTGTATAGCCACCATGTGAGTTGAATTTAATAGTACAATGAACTTCTACTCAATAAAATGTACACACTGCAAATGTGAGCAAAAAAGGCCCTGGCGTCCTGGATTAAAGCCAAGACGTTTTTATAAAAGATTTTGCAAACATATATTTGTTTTTGTATACTTAGACATTTAAATTTAGATATGTTTGCAATAAGTAGAAATACATAATTGTACACATTTTATCTATATCAGGATGGCAAACCTTTTTAATCAAATATTTAATTTTCTTTTCACCTTAAGGACTGGGAAATACATTTTATAATGTTTATTTTGTAACGTAAAAATATAAACAAACTTCATAGGTGCAATTATTAAAGGGACATTAAACCCACATTTTTTCTTTCATGATTCAGATAGAGAATACCATTTTAAACAACTTTCTAATTTACTTTTATTATCTAATTTGCTTCATTCTCTTGATATTCTTTCTTGAAAAATATATCTAGATAGGCTCAGTAACTTCTGATTGGTGGCTGCACATAGATGCCTCCTGTGATTGGCTCGCCCGTGTGCATTGCTATTTCTTTAACAAAGGATATCTAAAGAATGAAGCAAATTAGATAATAGAAGTAAATTGGAATGTTGTTTAAAATTGTATTATCTGTCTGAATTATGAAAGAAAATGTTGTGTTTAATGTCCCTTTAAGGAAGAGAAGAACCACAAAACTGTGTTTACAAACACAAATCCAGGTACATATACATTGGATGCACAAAGAACATAAATTATCCAGCCTTATATGTGTCATAAATTATGAAATGCAAAGGAGTAGTGTAGGCTTAGGAAGTTGGGCGAGATAGAAAGCACCAGAGGGTTGAATCCTGTTTTATATGAATTATGTGACTTAAAGGGATATAAAACAGCATGTTTCATTGTGGTCATTAAAAAGTCACAAAGCAGTGGTTTATACTTAATAGAAATCATTCAATTATCTATTATTCATCATTTTAAAAGGAGTTCACAATTTATTTCTTTTTTTTAATTTCATTTGTGCGGTGTCAATTACTTTCTGTCACAACCCCACAAGGAGGCTGTGGTCTTTAGAGGAAGGCAAGCAAGCAGCATTTCCTTTGAACTGTTGCTTGGAGACATCTGCTCTAGCTCTAGTCAGTTTATTGTTGAAACACTTGAAAGTGATGCAGCATATCTGTAAAAAGCTGACTAGAAAATATCACCTGAACATCTCTATGTAAAAAAGAAAGATATTTCTCTTGTTAAGTGTATCCAGTCCACGGATCATCCATTACTTATGGAATATATTCTCCTTCCCAACAGGAAGCTGCAAGAGTCCACCCACAGCAAAGCTGCTATATAGCTCCTCCCCTAACTGCCATATTCAGTCATTCTCTTGCAAGCCTCAACATAGATAGGAGGTTGTGAGAGTCTGTGGTGCTTTCTACTTAGTTTATTCTTCAATCAAAAGTTTGTTATTTTTAAATGGCACCGGAGTGTGCTGTTTATCTCAGGCAGTATTTGGAAGAAGAATCTGCCTGCGTTTTTCTATGATCTTAGCAGACGTAACTAAGATCCATTTGCTGTTCTCACACATTCTGAGGAGTGAGGTACTTCAGAGGGGGAATGGCGTGCAGGTTTTCCTGCAGATAAGGTATGTGCAGTAAAATATTTTTCTAGGAATGGAATTGACTAAGAAAATACTGCTGATACCGAAGTAATGTAAGTAAAGCCTTAAATGCAGCGATAGCGACTGGTATCAGGCTTATTAATAGAGATACATACTCTTGTAAAAATGTGTTTTAAAACGTTTGCTGGCATGTTTAATCGTTTTTTAACATATGTTTGGTGATAAAACTTATTGGGGCCTAAGTTTTTTCCACATGGCTGGCTTAAATTTTGCATAGAAACAGTTAACTGAAGCTTCCCACTGTTGGCTGTGGCAGTTTGTTGTGTCTGTTTTTAAAAACGTCTATGTCATTTTTTTTTTATTTTTTTTTGCACAAGCGTCTGGCAGGTATTCTAGACGTTCTTAAACCTGACGAGCTTAAACCTGATTCTTAAGGTTCTTCAAGAAGTTCCGTTTGAACCTTTTTTGTTCCATAGATATCAATCTTTATCTTGGAAAGTTCCTTTTGGGTAGCTAATTCCTCGACTCGTAGAGTCTCCAAGTTATCTGTGTTACAATGTGATTCTCCTTATCTGGTCCTTCGTACGGATAAGGTAGTCCTGCGTACCAACCTGGGTTTTTTCCTAAGGTGGTATCTAACAAGTACATCACTCAAGAGATAGTTGTTCCATGCTTGTATCCTAATCCTTCCTCAAAGAAGGAACGTCTATTACACAATATTGGACGTGGTTTGTGCTTTAAAGTTTTACTTACAAGCTACTACAGTTTTCATCAAACGTTCACCTTGTTTGTTGTCTATTCTGGACAGAGGAGAGGTCAAAAGACTTCAGCAGCCTCTCTGTCTTTTTGGTTAAAAAGCATAATTCATTTAGCTTATGAGACTGCTGGACAGCAGCCTCCTGAAGGGATTACAGCTCATTCTACTAGAGCTGTGGTTTTCACTTGGGCCTTTTTTAAATGTGGCTTCTGTTGAACAGATTTACAAGACGGAGTCTTGGTCTGCGCTTCATACTTTTCAAATTTAACAAATTTGATACCTTGCTTCTTCTGAGGCTATTTTTGGGAGAAAGGGTTTTTTACAGGCAGTGGTAACTTCCGTTTAAGTACCTGCCTTGTCCCTCCCATCATCCGTGTACTTTAGCTTTGGTATTGGTATTCCATAAGTAATGGATGATCCGTGGACTGGATACACTTAACAAGAGAAAACATAATTTATGCTTACCTGATAAATTTATTTCTCTTGTAGTGTATCCAGTCCACGGCCCGCCCTGTCACTTTAAGGCAGGTAATTTTTTCATTTGAACTACAGTCACCACTGCACCCTATGGTTTTTCCTTTCTCTGCATGTTTTCGGTCGAATGACTGAATATGGCAGTTAGGGGAGGAGCTATATAGCAGCTTTGCTGTGGGTGGACTCTTGCAGCTTCCTGTTGGGAAGGAGAATATATTCCATAAGTAATGGATGATCCGTGGACTGGATACACTACAAGAGAAATAAATTTATCAGGTAAGCATAAATTATGTTTTTACCTCAAAAATTCCTCATTTGCCCATTGTAGCAAATCAGTATGTCTGTCCCGGGACAGCAGAAGGAGCGAGCTTTCGTGCACACTCATCTTATTTCCCTATTCAGTTTAAGGAAGTTTACTATGAAATCTCATGAGAGTTAAGTGAAATCTCATGAGATCACAGTAAAAGAGTTCGTGACCTCAGCACTGTTGATGCTGATTGGCTGCTGTTCATTTCTTCATTTTTTTTTTATTATTTTTTTACCTGCAGCTGGATAGCAGCTGGAGTATAACTTTTTATACAGAACTTACTCTGATGAGCTGAGGAAATTGTGAGGTAAAATATCTTCCTTTTTTACATAGAGATGCTCAGGTGATATTTTCCTGTCAGCTTTTTACAGTTATACTGCATCAGTTTCAAGTGATTTAGCATATGAGTATTATGTCCCTTTAAGTGATCTTAAATCAAGAGCATCTTTTCCCCCTTAACAGCAGATGGAGCACATGAGACTCAGTGCCAGCCTGGCAGTGTCTTATGCAGGAAGCCTACATGTTGATAAACTGAATTCAGTAACCTACAGTAGCACTGTTGTAGGACATTTAAAGGGACATAATACTCATATGCAAAATCACTTGAAACTGATGCAGTATAAATTTAAAAAGCTGACAGGAAAATATCACCTTAGCATTTCTATGTAAAAAAGGAAGATATTTCTCCAACATTGGTGTGTCCGGTCCACGGCGTCATCCTTACTTGTGGGATATTCTCTTCCCCAACAGGAAATGGCAAAGAGTCCCAGCAAAGCTGGCCATATAGTCCCTCCTAGGCTCCGCCCACCCCAGTCATTCTCTTTGCCGTTGCACAGGCAACATCTCCACGGAGATGGTTAAGAGTTTTTTTGGTGTTTAAAGTAGTTTTTATTCTTCTATCAAGTGTTTGTTATTTTAAAATAGTGCTGGTATGTACTATTTACTCTGAAACAGAAAAGGATGAAGATTTCTGTTTGTGAGAGGAAGATGATTTTAGCAGACAGTAACTAAAATCGATTGCTGTTTCCACATAGGACTGTTGAGATGAAGTAACTTCAGTTGGGGGAAACAGTTAGCAGACTTTTCTACTTAAGGTATGACTAGCCATATTTCTAACAAGACTGTGTAATGCTGGAAGGCTGTCATTTCCCCTCATGGGGACCGGTAAGCCATTTTCTTAGTCAAACAAACAGAATAAAGGGCTTAATATGGGCTAAAAAAAAACTGGTAGACATTTTTATGGGCTAAATCGATTGCTTTATTTGGGCATATTATTCAGATTTAGGCTAACAATTGGCATTTATAATCTTGGGGAACGTTTATAAAAAGGCAGGCACTGTGTTAGACACCTTTTTCAGTCAGGGGGCCTTTCTAGTTATAGACTGAGCCTCATTTTCGCGCCATTACTGCGCAATTGTTTTTTGAGAGCAGGGCATGCAGATGCATGTGTGAGGATCTAAAAATCACTGAAAAAGCTTCTAGAAGGCGTCATTTGGTATCGTATTCCCCTCTGGGCTTGGTTGGGTCTCAGCAAAGACTATAGCTGGGACTGTATAGGGGTTAAATTTAAAAACGGCTCCGGTTCCGTTATTTTAAGGGTTAAAGCTCTGAAATTTGGTGTGCAATACTTTTAATGCTTTAAGACACTGTGGTGAAATTTTGGTAATTTTTGAACGATTCCTTCATACTTTTTCACATATTCAGTAATAAAGTGTTTTCTGTTTGAAATTTAAAGAGACAGTAACGGTTTTATTTTAAAACGTTTTTTGTGCTTTGTTGACAAGTTTAAGCCTGTTTAACATGTCTGTACCTTCAGATAAGCTATGTTCTATATGTATGAAAGCCAATGTGTCTCCCCATTTAAATTTATGTGATAATTGTGCCATAGCGTCCAAACAAAGTAAGGACAGTACTGCCACAGATAATGATATTGCCCAAGATGATTCCTCAAATGAGGGGAGTAAACATGATACTACATCATCTCCTACTGTGTCTACACCAGTTTTGCCCATGCTGGAGGCCCCTAGTACATCTAGTGCGCCAATACTTATTACCATGCAACAATTAACGGCTGTAATGGATAACTCCATAGCAAATCTTTTATCCAAAATGCCTACTTATCAGAGAAAGCGCGACTGCTCTGTTTTAAACACTGAAGAGCAAGAGGGCGCTGATGATAATTGTTCTGTCATACCCTCACACCAATCTGAAGGGGCCATGAGGGAGGTTTTGTCTGATGGAGAAATCTCAGATTCAGGAAAAATTTCTCATCAAGCTGAACCTGATGTTGTGACATTTAAATTTAAATTAGAACATCTCCGCGCACTGCTTAAGGAGGTGTTATCTACTCTGGATGATTGTGACAACTTGGTCATTCCAGAGAAATTATGCAAGATGGACAAGTTCCTAGAGGTTCCGGTGCCCCCCGACGCTTTTCCTATACCCAAGCGGGTGGCGGACATAGTAAATAAGGAGTGGGAAAAGCCCGGCATACCTTTTGTCCCCCCCCCTATATTTAAGAAATTATTTCCTATGGTCGACCCCAGAAAGGACTTATGGCAGACAGTCCCCAAGGTCGAGGGGGCAGTTTCTACTCTAAACAAACGCACTACTATTCCTATAGAAGATAGTTGTGCTTTCAAAGATCCTATGGATAAAAAATTGGAAGGTTTGCTTAAAAAGATTTTTGTACAGCAAGGCTACCTTCTACAACCAATTTCATGCATTGTTCCTGTCACTACGGCAGCGTGGTTCTGGTTCGAGGAACTAGAAAAGTCGCTCAGTAGAGAAACTCCATATGAGGAGGTAATGGACAGAGTTCACGCACTTAAATTGGCTAACTCTTTTATTTTAGATGCCGCTTTGCAATTAGCTAGATTAGCGGCGAAAAATTCAGGGTTTGCTATCGTGGCGCGCAGAGCGCTTTGGCTAAAGTCTTGGTCAGCGGATGTGTCATCCAAGACAAAATTGCTTAACATCCCTTTCAAAGGTAAAACTTTATTTGGACCAGAATTGAAAGAGATTATTTCAGACATCACTGGGGGAAAGGGCCACGCCCTTCCACAGGATAGGTCTTTTAAGGCTAAAAATAAGCCTAATTTTTGTCCCTTTAGCAGAAACGGACCGCCCTCTAATTCTGCATCCTCTAAGCAAGAGGGTAATGCCTCACAACCCAAACCAGCCTGGAAACCAATGCAAGGCTGGAACAAGGGTAAGCAGGCCAAGAAGCCTGCCACTGCTAACAAAACAGCATGAAGGAGTAGCCCCCGATCCGGGACCGGATCTAGTGGGGGGCAGACTCTCTCTCTCTTTGCTCAGGCTTGGGCAAGAGATGTTCAGGATCCTTGGGCGCTAGAAATAGTTTCTCAAGGTTATCTCCTGGAATTCAAGGAACTACCCCCAAGGGGAAGGTTCCACAGGTCTCACTTATCCTCAAACCAAATAAAGAGACAGGCATTCTTACATTGTGTAGAAGACCTGTTAAAGATGGGAGTGATACACCCAGTTCCAATAGAGGAACAAGGAATGGGATTTTATTCCAATCTGTTCGTAGTTCCCAAAAAAGAGGGAACGTTCAGACCAATTTTGGATTTGAAGATCCTAAACAAATTTCTCAGGGTACCATCGTTCAAAATGGAAACTATTCGAACGATTCTACCCACCATCCAGGAAAGTCAATTTATGACTACCGTGGATCTAAAGGATGCGTACCTACATATTCCTATCCACAAAGAACATCATCAGTTCCTAAGGTTCGCTTTTCTGGACAAGCATTACCAGTTTGTGGCCCTCCCATTCGGATTAGCCACTGCTCCAAGGATTTTCACAAAGGTGCTAGGGTCCCTTCTAGCGGTTCTAAGACCAAGGGGCATTGCAGTAGTACCTTACTTGGACGACATTCTAATACAAGCGTTGTCCCTGTCAAAAGCAAAGGCTCATACGGACATCGTTCTAGCCTTTCTCAGATCTCACGGATGGAAGGTGAACAAAGAAAAAAGTTATTTCTCCCCGTCGACAAGAGTTCCCTTCTTGGGAACAATAATAGATTCCTTAGAAATGAGGATTTTTCTGACAGAGGTCAGAAAATCAAAACTTCTAAGCTCTTGTCAAGTGCTTCATTCTGTTCCTCGTCCTTCCATAGCGCAGTGCATGGAAGTAGTAGGATTGATGGTTGCAACAATGGACATAGTTCCTTTTGCACGAATTCATCTAAGACCATTACAACTGTGCATGCTCAAACAGTGGAATGGGGATTATACAGACTTGTCTCCAATGATTCAAGTACATCAAAAGACCAGAGATTCACTCCGTTGGTGGCTGACCCTGGACCATCTGTCCCAGGGAATGAGCTTCCGCAGACCAGAGTGGGTCATTGTCCGACCGACGCCAGTCTAGTGGGCTGGGGCGCGGTCTGGGAATCCCTGAAAGCTCAGGGTCTATGGTCTCGGGAAGAGTCTCTTCTCCCGATAAACATTCTGGAACTGAGAGCGATATTCAATGCTCTCAGAGCTTGGCCTCAACTAGCAAAGGCCAAATTCATAAGGTTCCAATCAGACAACATGACGACCGTTGCATATATCAATCATCAGGGGGGAACAAGGAGTTCCCTGGCGATGAAAGAAGTGACCAAAATAATTCAATGGGCGGAGGATCACTCCTGCCACTTGTCTGCGATCCACATCCCAGGAGTGGAAAATTGGGAAGCGGATTTTCTGAGTCGTCAGACATTCCATCCGGGGGAGTGGGAACTCCATCCGGAAATCTTTGCCCAAATAACTCAATTATGGGGCATTCCAGACATGGATCTGATGGCGTCTCGTCAGAACTTCAAGGTTCCTTGCTACGGGTCCAGATCCAGGGATCCCAAGGCGACTCTAGTAGATGCACTAGTAGCACCTTGGACCTTCAACCTAGCTTATGTATTCCCACCGTTTCCTCTCATTCCCAGGCTGGTAGCCAGGATCAATCAGGAGAGGGCCTCGGTGATCTTGATAGCTCCTGCGTGGCCACGCAGGACTTGGTATGCAGACCTGGTGAATATGTCATCGGCTCCATCATGGAAGCTACCTTTGAGACAGGACCTTCTTGTTCAGGGTCCATTTGAACATCCAAATCTGGTCTCCCTCCAACTGACGGCTTGGAGATTGAACGCTTGATTCTATCAAAGCGTGGGTTTTCAGATTCTGTTATAGATACTCTGGTTCAGGCCAGAAAACCTGTAACTAGAAAAATTTACCATAAAATATGGAAAAAATATATCTGTTGGTGTGAATCCAAAGGATTCCCATGGAATAAGATAAAAATTCCTAAGATTCTCTCCTTTCTACAAGAAGGTTTGGAGAAAGGATTATCTGCAAGTTCTCTAAAGGGACAGATCTCTGCTTTATCTGTCTTACTACACAAAAGACTGGCAGCTGTGCCAGATGTTCAAGCATTTGTTCAGGCTCTGGTTAGGATCAAGCCTGTTTACAGACCTTTGACTCCTCCCTGGAGTCTAAATCTAGTTCTTTCAGTTCTTCAAGGGGTTCCGTTTGAACCTTTACATTCCATAGATATTAAGTTACTATCTTGGAAAGTTTTTTTTTTAGTTGCAATTTCTTCTGCTAGAAGAGTTTCAGAGTTATCTGCTCTGCAGTGTTCTCCGCCCTATCTGGTGTTCCATGCAGATAAGGTGGTTTTGCGTACTAAGCCTGGTTTTCTTCCTAAAGTTGTTTCTAACAAAAATATTAACCAGGAGATAGTTGTACCTTCTTTGTGTCCGAATCCAGTTTCAAAGAAGGAACGTTTGTTACACAATTTGGACGTTGTCCGTGCTCTAAAGTTCTATTTAGAGGCTACTAAAGATTTCAGACAAACATCTTCCTTGTTTGTTGTTTATTCTGGTAAAAGAAGAGGTCAAAAAGCGACTTCTACCTCTCTTTCCTTTTGGCTTAAAAGCATTATCCGATTGGCTTATGAGACTGCCGGACGGCAGCCTCCTGAAAGAATCACAGCTCACTCCACTAGGGCTGTGGCTTCCACATGGGCCTTCAAGAACGAGGCTTCTGTTGACCAGATATGTAAGGCAGCGACTTGGTCTTCACTGCACACTTTTGCCAAATTTTACAAATTTGATACTTTTGCTTCTTCGGAGGCTATTTTTGGGAGAAAGGTTTTGCAAGCTGTGGTGCCTTCCGTTTAGGTAACCTGATTTGCTCCCTCCCTTCATCCGTGTCCTAAAGCTTTGGTATTGGTTCCCACAAGTAAGGATGACGCCGTGGACCGGACACACCAATGTTGGAGAAAACAGAATTTATGCTTACCTGATAAATTACTTTCTCCAACGGTGTGTCCGGTCCACGGCCCGCCCTGGTTTTTTAATCAGGTCTGATTAATTATTTTCTCTAACTACAGTCACCACGGTACCATATGGTTTCTCCTATATATATTTCCTCCTGTCCGTCGGTCGAATGACTGGGGTGGGCGGAGCCTAGGAGGGACTATATGGCCAGCTTTGCTGGGACTCTTTGCCATTTCCTGTTGGGGAAGAGAATATCCCACAAGTAAGGATGACGCCGTGGACCGGACACACCGTTGGAGAAAGTAATTTATCAGGTAAGCATAAATTCTATTTTTACCTCACAATTTCCTCAGCTCAGCAGAGTAAGTTCTGTGTAAAAGTTATACTCAGCTGCAGCCCAGCTGCAGGTAAAAAAAATAAAAAATGAAGAAATGAACAGCAGCCAATCAGCATCAACAGGTCATGAACTCATTTACTGTCATCTCATGAGACTTCACTTAACTCTCATGAGATTTCATTGTAAAGTTTCTTACACTGAATAGGGAAATAAGATGAATGTGCACGAAAGCTCGCTTCTTCTGCTGTCCTGGGACAGACATACTGATATGCTGCTTAGAAGTCCTTTACAATGGGATGTGGCTACTGAGAAACCTTTGAGGTAAAATATCTTTCTTTTTTACATAGAGATGTTTAGGTGATATTTTCTAGTCAGCTTTTTACAGCTATACTGCATCACTTTCAAGTGTTTAAACATTTGGATATTATGGCCCTTTAAAGCAATGGTAATCCTTTATTTAATGGTTGGGTATATTTATATGATTGGATTTTAAGTCCAGACTTTAATTAGATATTAACCTCCTATGTTTAAGGTTTTTAATAAGAGACTTTTTGTTTAATTTAATATGGCTACTGAGCAGCTTCCTGTTTGTGAGCCAATCCAAGATAAGCACCTAATATGAAAAGTCATGATTGTAGGAAGTCTGTCACTTGTTCGCATTTGTGTGCTTTTATGTATTATCACCAAACTGCCTTAAAAGCTGTTGATAAATAATGCAGATCATTACAGTTTGTATATGCAGTTGTATTTTGCTTTCCTGAAGAGGTCAGCTTCTGAGAGTGTGTAAAATGAGACTTCACACTAACAGCTGTCTAGAAACAAACAAACAATGCAAAGGCACACGGATATATACATACATATATAAATACAATATTGTATTGAAAGATTGCATAAAACAAATGCTACAAATCAGTGGTGGGATAGGCTCATTTTCTTACATATCTGGTGGCCCTGTCCTCAGATGAAACCATTTTGGGACAGGATCACACACTGTTACAAATTGCCGCACATTAGATACAAGTATAGAAAGCACCTTTTTCAATATATGCTCAACAGCGCTAAAATCTCTGCTATTGGAAGAAAGCTTGTTTTGACCTTGGAAAAAAAAAATACTACAGTTTTGAGGGAAAATTGGATAATTTTTTAAATGTAGTTTTCCTCCGGGATCAGAAATAGCTTAGTATGGGTTTGATTAAACATTTTATGTAAACCCTGTCTGTTAAAAGTTATGTACGTACATATATTATATATGCTTAAATAATGGCAAATCCTTTGTTGAAAATTATTGTTACCAATGTTTCCAGTTTTATTTATTATTATACTTGTTTGTACTTGCACATAAATTATCTCCTAAGGCCGGCATTGACTATAGTAACAGTGAAGAACAGTGAAGAACAACAAATTCTGATTTACATGATCTGGCAGCTGCTCATCGTAGGTTAGCTTTAGCATTCACATGAGTGCCAACATGCCCCCAGCAATTGATTCTGAAGCTGTGTGCGAGAATTGTCTGTAATGTTTTTACTTTGTAAGATGAAAACAAATAGTTATGCATTTGGCAAGGTTTTCCATAGCCATGCTCTTTAAAAGACATAAAAAAATAAGTGGGATCTTTCCACTAGCGTTGAAGATTGGTTTTTACTATACTTCTAGATTTGTAATATTCTAACAGGAGACAATGGCCTCTATTTAAGAAAGTCTGGCGGACCTGATCCGACATTGCGGATCAGGTCCGCCAGACCTCGCTGAATACGGAGAGCAATACGCTCTCCGTATTCAGCATTGCACCAGCAGCTCACGAGAGCTGCTGGTGCAACGCCGCCCCCTGCAGACTCACGGCCAATGGACCGCCAGCAGGGGGTGTCAATCAACCTGAGGGTTGAATTCCGGCGATGTCTGTCCGCCTGCTCAAAGCAGGCAGACAGGTTATGGAGCAGCGGTCTTTGTGACCGCTGCTTCATAACTGCTGTTTCTGGCGAGTCTGCAGGCTCGCCAGAAACACGGGGCATCAAGCTCCATTCGGAGCTTGATAGATAGGCCCCATAGAAAGACTCACTTAATGGTTGGTATTGGCATTTCCCTCTAATTTGTATCATTGTAATGGTGTGTTTCACTAAAGTGAGCTGCAATATTGCCTGTATCATTTAAAGGGACACCTTAGTCTTCTTAGAGACTTACTTTAGATTAAGCTGCAAATGACTTTCTGCACCCTTTCTATATCATGCAACAGGAACAGTAAAAAGGTCATTTTTAAATGAAAATTGTTTCTGGGCACTTTGAAAAGGCTGATGATATCACAATCTGGGCTGTATCTTGGCACTCTGACTCTGCTGAATAGCATTGACAGTGTTGAATCCAACTAGTGAGCCCATATCATGATGTCATCAGTGGGTGGGGCTTGGCAGCCATTGCATAGTGGCCCGAAACAATATTCATTTTATAGCTTTTTTCACTGTTCCTGCTGCATGATATTAAAAGGGGTGCATGAGGCTATTTACAGCTTAAAGGGACATTGTGTTTAAAATTGAAATGCACATAGATGAATTCCATCTTTGAATAGAAACATTTACTATATACATGTATTGGCAAAAATGATTCTAGTAAAAGATATCACTGTATTAGTGTTAACATTTTTCTCTGTATGTGCATGTGAAGCATAGCTAGATATTCTCAGTGCACAAAGCATTTTAAATATTGAAGCTGCTCAGAGCACTAGTGGGGCTTGTATCATGTCAGTAACTAACAAAAAAGTTATTACCAGATGGTACAAGCACCTTAGACTGTGTGAGCAAGTGCTATGTTTAAAATGCTGGTGCACGGTGCATACTTAAATACACTTTTGATACAGCTATACACTTTATAAAAAGCATGTTTGCTAATACAGGTATATTACAAAAATGCTTCTATTCAAAACTGCAATGCATCCATGTGGATTCAAAGTTTGTCTGGAATGTCTCTTTAATCTAAGGTAAGACTTTAAGATGACTATGGTGTAGACTGTCCCTTTAAGCAGCATTGGCATTACAAACATCACGTTCAGAACCATTGATGCCATACACATCCTGTACTTGCTAGCAGCCAACTGGTTTGCTGAATTGTGTTTTGTCCTCATACTCTGTTAAGCTTTATTTGTCAATCATCAACTCAGAATCCTCCTCAGAGTCCTCCAGTCACATTCACTGCTTGGGGGCCAACTAGTGTCTCTGATTAAATGTTTAGGTGATTCAGGAATTGCCAACTGAGAAAGGTATCCTACAGAACTGATTAATTAAAATAATAGTTAACTTTTTTACATCTTAAAGTGATATTAAAGATTAAAATTATCACCCTTTAGTTGCATAGGTTATTAATAACCATAAATGTGCCCAAATACCTCTGTCACTTTTATACTCTTTTCTCGCAATCCTCATCTGAAATTATGTGTGTTTCCAAACCCACAGTGAAGCTAATTTGCATTAGCCAATCACGGTGGGCAACCTGGGCTTGCTGTGTTGCCGCAGTTCTGAGCAGATAGCCAGATTCCAACGCATGTGCAATTTCATTGTATCCCCCATACATATGCTAGTGCCTTAGACAGTTCTGGCAACACACTTAAACAATGGTGTAGCGCATGCGTGAGGCAGAAGTTTAAACTGTGCATGCGTTTTCGGTGTTCAAATTATTAATTTAAATATGTTAATGAGAGGGCCATTTAATGGACTTTGTGAAAGCGCTTTGGACAGTCCATTCCTGGGGGCAACGAGCAGAAAAACAAAATATATTTTATATATGTTAGAAGCTTTGGATTTAAAAAAGTAAGTAGTAATTTTAGTTGTAATGAATAATTCTTTCGATCTGGATATTTGAATGCTCCATCTTTTACCACAGTTTTATAATCCTGTAATGATTCAGCTCTGAATTCTTAGTGATTCTAGGAGAATAAGAAAAGTAGGGAAGAGACTAGAAGGAAAAATATAGCAGCAAAAAAAAAAAGTAGACTCACTCTATAGGGGCCTATCTATCCATCCATTCGGAGCTTGAGGCCCCGTGTTTCTGGCAAGCCTGCAGGCTTGCCAGAAACAGCAGTTATGAAGCAGCGGTCTAAAGACCACTGCTCCATAACCCTGTCCGCCTGCTTTGAGCAGGCTGAGAGACATCGCCACAAATCAACCCAATCGAGTACGTTCGGGTTGATTGACACCCCCTGCTGGCGGCCGATTGGCCGCAAGTCTGCAGGCGCGGCGTTGCATCAGCAGCTCTTGTGAGCTGCTGGTGCAATGCTGAATACGGAGAGCGTCAGGTCCGACAGGTCCGACAGACATATGATAAATAGGCCTATATAAGTAAAATATAAGCCTTTATTTGATCATTAAAAAGAATGACAACAGCCACCCAAAAGTGTTTAGGAGAGATGCGCAGCACAAACGGCTTACGCGTTTCGCGTTACTGTTTGTGCTATTTTTTCTTTTAACATGTAGCCCAAATACTTAAAAGTGATGCAACATATGTGTAAAAAGCTGACTAGAAAATATTACATGAAGATCCCTAGGCAAAAAAAGAAGATATTTTACCTCAAAATATCCCTGGTAGCCACATTCTATTATAAAAGGGTTTTCAGCATCCAATCAGGATGCTTTTTCCAGGACTTGCAAGGGAACATCCATCTGGTCTGTTTAGGCAATGTCACTTTATTTTACTCCTCAGACCAGGAAGCTTGCTCTGAAATCTTGCAAGATCATGGTGAAATCCCATGAGATCACAGCAAATCAAAGTGTGCACTGATAATCGAGATTGACTGTCTTTCCCTCAAAATTCAAATAAACGTAAAAAGAGTAGCTGAAGAATAAGAAAGCACTTTTCTAAAATGTTGTGGATAAAATCTTGTTCAAGTTATATACTCTAGTCAGCTTATAGATATGCTGTATACTAGTCAGTCTTTTATAGATATGCTGTATACTAGTCGGTCTTTTATAGATATGCTGTATAGTAGTCAGCGTTTTATAGATATGCTGTATGCTAGTCAGCCTTTTATTGACATGCTGTATACTAGTCAGCTTTATATAGATATGCTGTATACTAGTCAGTCTTTTATAGATATGCTGTATACTAGTCAGTCTTTTATAGATATGTGGTGTACTAGTCAGCTTTTTATAGATATGATGTATACTAGTCAGTCTTTTATAGATATGCTGTATACTAGTCAGTCTTTTATAGTTATGCTGTATACTAGTCAGTCTTTCATAGATATGCTGTATGCTAGTCAGCCTTTTATTGATATGCTGTATACTAGTCAGCTTTATATAGATATGCTGTATACTTGTTAGACTTTTATATATATGCTGTATGCTAGTCAGCCTTTTATTGATATGCTGTATACTAGTCAGCTTTATATAGATATGCTGTATACTAGTCAGACTTTTATAGATATGCTGTATGCTAGTCAGCCTTTTATTGATATGCTGTATACTAGTCAGCTTTATATAGATATGCTGTATACTAGTCAGACTTTTATAGATATGCTGTATGCTAGTCAGCCTTTTATTGATATGCTGTATACTAGTCAGCTTTATATAGATATGCTAGTCAGCGTTTTATTGATATGCTGTATACTAGTCAGACTTTTATAGATATGCTGTATGCTAGTCAGCTTTTTATAGATATGCTGTATACTAATAAGCTTTTTATAGATACGCTGTATACTAGTCAGCCTTTTATAGATATGCTGTATACTAATAAGCTTTTTATAGATATGCTGTATACTAGTCAGCCTTTTATAGATATGCTGTTTACTAGTCAGTTGTTTATAGATATGTTGTATACTAGTCAGCCTTTTATAGATATGCTGCATACTAATCGGCTTTTTTTTATAAATATGCTGTATACTACTCAGCCTTTTATAGATATGCTGTATACTAGTCAGCTTTTTATAGATATGCTGTATACTAATCAACTTTTTATGGATACGCTGTATACTAGTCAGCCTTTTATAGATATGTTGTATACTAGTCAGCCTTTTGTAGATATGCTGTATACTTGTCAGCCTTTTATAGATATGCTGTATACTAGTCAGCTTTTTATAGATATGTTGCATACTAATCCGCTATACTAGTCAGGTTTTTATAGACATGTGGTGTACTAGTCAGCGTTTTATAGATATGCTGCATACTAGTCAGCTTTTTATAGATATGCTGCATACTTGTCAGCGTTTTATAGATATGCTGCATACTAGTCAGCTTTTTATAGATATTCTGTATACTAGTCAGCTTTTTATAGTTATGCTGTATGCTAGTCAGCTTTTTTTTTAGAGATGCTGTATACAAGTCAGCTTTTTATAGCTATTCTGTATACTAGTCAGCTTTTTATAGATATGCTGTATACTTGTCAGCTTTTTATAGCTATTCTGTATACTAGCCAGCTTTTTATAGATATGCTGTATACTTGTCAGCTTTTAATAGCTATTCTGTATACTAGTCAGCTTTGTTTTAGAGATGCTGTATACAAGTCAGCTTTTTATAGCTATTCTGTATACTAGTCCGCTTTTTATAGCTATTCTGTATACTAGTCAGCTTTTTATAGCTATTCTGTATACTAGCTTTTTATAGATATGATGTACACTTGTCAGCTTTTTATAGCTATTCTGTATACTAGTCAGCTTTTTATAGATATGCTGTATACTTGTCAGCTTTTTATAGCTATTCTGTATACTAGTCAGCTTTTTTTTAGAGATGCTGTATACAAGTCAGCTTTTTATAGCTATTCTGTATACTAGTCAGCTTTTTATAGATATGATGTATACAAGTCAGCTTTTTATAGATAGCTGTATATGTATGTTTATTATCCGTCAAGCTTGTAGTATCACTTTAGAAACCTTGGAACAGAAGTTTTGTCAAATTCTGTTCTAGATGTAATCTTTCTTTATCTTCTCTGCAATAGTTTAACGTAGTTTGTAGGTGGCATGAATAGCAAGGTTTTTCTTTATTCGGTATCCTGTTATTTGAAGATCATTTGCTGAGCTGAAAAAAAAAAAAAAAAGATACATTGTTAAATATTCTTTGGCATGTATGTCTCTTCCACTTTGCTCACCATGAATTTCAATTGAAAGTCAGTGGTGTAGAATTAAGTTGTTAAGGTTTTGCTGAAATGTTTTGGACATATATGAAGAGACAATTAAGAAGATATGCAATGAAAATGTTGTTTCTTTTTGTTCCAGAACATTTTCCACCAACATTCCATATAATCTTCCACAGTTGTGTAATAATCATGGAAGATATTATTCTTCCCTTCTATGGGACAGATTACAAGTGGATCGCTATGTAATGCTCCTGCTCGAGCGTTAACTGCGCTAGAATAAGCTTTTTGCAAGTGTCGTGTTGCGCTCGTATTATGAGTTGATAGTAAACTGTTTTCGTTAGTGATGAGCGTAAAAAGCTGAACTTAGGATATAACATATTCCCCCATAGAAGTCAATGGAGAAAAAAAGTGGAATTAAATCTTACTCGTGTTCAACCCTGGTTGTATATTCTCACATTTTTATGTGTTTTGTGACACTTTTTTGTTTTGCAAAACAGTTAATCAGAGCAGTAACCCATTTACTTTCAACTTGTAATACGAGCGGAAAACCCGATGAGTGCCATAAACCTCTTATCACTTGCGCGGAACTGTTAACGCGCCACTCGTAATCTGACTCTATGGGGTATATTTATGAAGCAGCGGGTGCTGCTTATTCCGCAAGAGCCTTGTGGCTCACTGGAAATGTAAGTTAACTTGTCCACCACTTTTGAGGTGGCAGACAGCAATCATCCAGATCAGATACGATTGGGGTTATTGACACCCCCTGCTAGCGGCCGATTGGCCACAAATGTGCAGGGGGCGGCATTTCACAAGCATTTCACTAGAAATGCTGGTGCAATGTTAAATGCCGACAGCGTACGCTGTCGGCATTTGGCGATGTCGGGCGGACATGATCCTCTACAGCGGATCATGTCCGCCCAACAGTTAATAAATCTACCCAAATTTTAAATCTACCCAAAAAGCAAAATGAAAAATATTTTTTATTTGATCGCATTTAGAGGTGAAATGGTGGCATGAAATATCCCAAAATGGGCCTAGATCAATACCTTGGGTTGTCTACTTCAAAAAATATATTGTTTTGACAGGTAGATAAAAAACAAAAAAACAAGGCTTTTAAAATCTGTGTAAAATGGAGTGATAGCATAAATGCTAAAAATTCTCAGGTATTTTGGGCAAGTTTTTCTCTTAAAGGGACATGAAACCCAAATTTTTTCTTTCATGATTTAGAAAGAACATACAATTATAAACAACTTTCTAATTTACTACTATGATCTATTTTGCTTCATTCTCTTGATATTCTTTGCTGAAGAGCATATCTAGATATGCTTAGTAGCTGCTGATTGGTAGCTGCACATAGATGCCTCCTGTGATTGGTTCACCTTGTGCATTGCTATTTCTTCATTAAAGGATATCTAAAGAATGAAGCAAATTAGGTAATAGAAGTAAATTGGAATATTGTTTAAAGTTGTATTCTCTACCTTAATCATGAAAGAAAATGTTTGGGTATAGTGTCCCTTTAAGTGAAGGGGTTAATGTCCTAAACTTTGTTGCTAGGGTCTTTATAAAGTTCACCAGAACTAAAAGACATTTGTGCAGCTGTGGCTTATGCCTCAAAGCATCCAGTGTACAGCTTTACAGAAAGTGTGACAAATACATGGAAAAAAGAAAGTATTTTCTACTATTGGAGAAAGCTGGTCCAATAACGTTCAATTTCAGAAATGCCAATTTTTCCTTCTCTAAGCTTTTCTGTTCATTTATCTATCTGTTTATAATCTTTATATCTCACTGCCTCCCTCTCTGACTTCCCTGAACATATCTGTGTCTGCATTAGTGACTATAATTGACAGTTCTGCGCATACCCTGCAGGGTGGCATTTGTGTGTTGAGTATGTATAAGCTTCATTGCATTGTCCTTTGTTTTGCCTTTAGCACTGGGCTGATTTTTATGTGAGCTGGAAAAAATCATGCAGAGTTCAACGTGACTGTTTTATGTATTCAAATTTAAAGGGACAGCAGTAAGGAATGCCACTTGCCAAGAAAAAGGTGTTATTAATAGAACATACATAAGCTGGGTTCAGTGATTTATTTATTATGGGTCAGATTTTAATGCAATTAATTTGTTTTTCTTTTTTGCTCACAGACACTTCCTAATTGAGGAAGAGGGGCTGAATGATGCAGCTGTGTTCGTGCGAGCCTTCAGGCTCCCCGGAAACAGAAGTTAAGAAGCAGCAGTCCTAAGACCGCTGCTCCTTAACTCGTCTGCCACCTCTGAGGTGGCGGACAGAAATCCGCCTGATCGCATACAATCGGGTTCATTGACACCCCCTGCTAGCGGCTCTGCAGGGGGCGGCATTGCACAAGCAGTTCACCAAAACTGCTTGTGCAATGATAAATGCCGACAGCGTATGCTGTTGGCATTTATCGATGTGCGGCGGACATGATCGCTACAGCGGATCATGTCCATCCTCACTTTCATAAATCGGCCCCAGAGAGTAAGATTCAATACAGTCTGCAGGTCAGAAAAAAAAAATGAAGCTAACTGGACCTTCATGAGTGCTCAGCCCTCCATTACTTTGAAATTCATAACAAATAAGGGCTAGATTATGAGTGGAGCAGAGTGGAGCACTAATTATCACTTATGCTCTCGCGCTAACTGACTTTTTGCACGTTTTGGATACTGTGCGTAGTAAAAATTGAAAGTAAAACGTTTTTGCTCGCGTGCTGACCCAACGAGCACAAAAAGCTGAACTTACAATATCGTGTTCGCTTTAATGTATTCTCCCATAGAATTTAATGTGGAAAAAAACCTAACGCCCAACAAGTCACGCAAACCTGATCACATTTTCTCAAGTGCGCTAACCTGACATGAAATATGAATATTTTACATTCATATGTTTTTCACATAGAAGAATATTTTGTATTTATTCATAAACACATATTTTTTTATATATATCTGATGTCTTTTGGCAAAATATATATCCATACCCATGTATATGATTATATATAGGTAAAAATATATACATATCTTACATATAACATTTTTTTCTCTTGTTAAGTGTATCCAGTCCACGGATCATCCATTACTTATGGGATATATTCTCCTTCCCAACAGGAAGTTGCAAGAGTCCACCCACAGCAAAGCTGCTATATAGCTCCTCCCCTAACTGCCATTACCAGTCATTCTCTTGCAAGTCTCAACATAGATAGGAGGTCGTGAGAGTCTGTGGTTTTTTATACTTAGTTTATTTCTTCAATCAAAAGTTTGTTATTTTTAAATGGCACCGGAGTGTGCTGTTTATCTCAGGCAGTATTTGGAAGAAGAATCTGCCTGCATTTTTTCTATGATCTTAGCAGACGTAACTAAGATCCAGTTGCTGTTCTCACACATTCTGAGGAGTAAGGTACTTCAGAGGGGGAATGGCGTGCAGGTTTTCCTGCAAATAAGGTATGTGCAGTAAAATATTTTTCTAAGGAATGGAATTGACTAAAAAAATACTGCTGATACCGAAGTAATGTAAGTAAAGCCTTAAATGCAGTGATAGCGACTGGATCAGGCTTATTAATAGACATACATACTCTTATAAGAATGTGTTTTAAAACGTTTGCTGGCATGTTTAATCGTTTTTTAACATATGTTTGGTGATAAAACTTATTGGGGCCTAATTTTTCCACATGGCTGGCTTAAATTTTGCATAGAAACAGTTATAGGGAAGGTAATCCACAGCTCAGCTGTGGCAGTTTTGTTGTGTCTGTTTAAAAAAATGTGGTTTTTTTTTTTTTTTTTTTTTTTTTAAATCTGTTTTTTGCATTAAGGGGTTAATCATCCATTTGCAATTGGGTGCAATGCTCTGTTAACTTATTACATGTACTGTAAAAATTTCGTTTGATTTACTGCCTTTTTTCACTGTTTTTCAAATTTTGACAAAATTTGTTTCTCTTAAAGGCACAGTAACGTTTGTTATATTTGCTTGTTAACTTGATTTAAAGTGTTTTCCAAGCTTACTAGTCTCTTTATTAGTTCTAACATGTCTAACATAGAGGAGGCTCTGTGTTTATTATGTTTAAAGCCATGGTGGAACCCCATTTTAGAATGTGTACCAGATGTACTGATTTCATGTTAAACAATAAAGATCATTTTTTGTATTTAAAAACATTATCACCAGAGGATTCTGTCGAGGGGGAAGTTATGCCGACTAACTCTCCCCACGTGTCAGACCCTTTGACTCCCGCTTTAGGGACTCACGCTCAAATGGCGCCAAGTACATCAAGGGCACCCATAGCGTTTATTTTACCAGAGGATTCTGTCGAGGGGGAAGTTATGCCGACTAACTCTCCCCACGTGTCAGACCCTTTGACTCCCGCTCCAGGGACTCACGCTCAAATGGCACCAAGTATATCAATGGCGCCCATAGCGTTTATTTTACAAGACATGGCAAAGGTTGTGTATAATACACTGGCAGCAGTATTAGTCAGACTACCTGAAATTAAAGGAAAGCAAAACAGCTCTGGGGGTAGATACAGAGCATACAGACGCTTTAAGAACCATGTCTGATACTACCTCACAATATGCTTAGTCTGTGGGTGATATTTGTGACTCAGGGAAGATGATTTAACCTGATTCTGATATTTCTACATTTAAAATGTATGCTTGAGAACCTCCACTTGTTGCTCAGGGAGGCTTTAGCTGCTCTGAATGAATGTGTACAATCGCAGTGCCAGAGAAATTGTGTAGACTGGATAAATAATATGCAGTGCCGGTGTGTACTTATGTTTTTCCAATACCTAAAGAGGTTTACTAAAATTTTTCATAAGGAATGGGATAGACCAGGTGTGCCGTTCTCTTCCCCTCCTATTTTTTAGAAGAATGTTTTCTAATAGTTGCCACCACACTGGACTTATGGCAGACAGTTCCTAAGGTGGAGAGAAGAGTTTCTACTCTAGCTAAGCGTACCACTACCTCTGGCGAGAACTGTTGTGATTTTTTAGATCCAATGGATAAAAAATGTTTATTCAACAAGGTTTTATCCTGCAGCCCCTTGCACGCATTGCTCCTGTCACTGCTGCTGCGGCGTTCTGGTTTGAGTCTCTTGATGAGGCTTTACAGGCTCCATTGGATGAATATATTTGACAAGCTTAGAGCACTTAAGCTAGCCAATTCCTTTGTTTTCTGATGCCTTTGTTCCTTTGACTAGACTAACGGCTAAGAATTCAGTTTTTTTACTATACTGGCGCGCAGAGCGCTATGGCTTATATCCTGGTCAGCTGTCGTGACTTTAATAAATAAGCTACTTAACTTCCCTTCAAGGGGCAGACCCTATTCAGGCCTAGTTTGAAGGAGATTATTACTTATATCACTGGAGGAAAAGATCATGCCCTTCCTCAGGACAGGTCCAAATCAAGGGACAAAAAAGGCCTAATTTTCGTGCCTTTCGAAAATTCAAGGCAGGTGTGGCATCAACTTCCTCTAAGGCAAAATAAGAGGGAACTTTTGCTCAGTCCAAGGCGGTCTGGAGACAACCGGACCTGGAACAAAGATAAGCAGGTCAAGGAGCCTGCTGCTGCCTCTAAAACAGCATGAGGAACGGACCCCTATCTGGTAACGGATCCTATAGGGGGCAGACTTCATTCTTCGCCCAGGTGTGGGCAAGAGATGCCCAGGATCCCTGGGCATTGGAAATTATACCCCAGAGATATCTTCTGGATTTCAAAGCTTCCCCCCCCAAAAAAGGGGAGTTTTTGCCTTTCACATTTATCTGCAAACCAGATAAAGAAAGAGACATTCTTGCATTGTGTACGTGACCCATTCAGTTCCAATAGAGGAACAGGGACACAGTTTTCCTCAAATCGGTTTGTGGTTCCCAAGGAAAGGAAACCTTCAGACCTATTTTGGATCTAAAAGATCTTAAACAAATTCTTTAGAATTCTATCATTTAAGATGGAAACTATTCGTACCATCTTAACTATGATCCAGGAGAGTCAATAGAGGACTACAATGGATTTGAAGGATGCTTATCCTCACATTACGATGCATAAAGATCACCATCGGTTTTTCAGGTTTGCCTTTCTAGACAGGCATTACCAGTTTGTAGCTCTTTCCTTTGGGTTAACTACAGCCCCTAGAATCTTTATGGAGGTTCTGGGGTCACTTTGGCGGTCCTTAGGCCGCGGGGCATAGAAGTGGCCCTTATTTAGACGACATCCTGATACAGGCGTCAAACATCCAAGTTGCCAAGTCTCATACGGACGTAGTACTGGCATTTCTGAGATCGCATGGGTGGAAAGTGAACAAGGAAAGAGTTCTCTATCCCCAATATCAAGGGTTTCCCTCCTAGGGATTCTGATAGATTTTGTAGAAATTAAAATTTACCTGACGGAGTCCAGGTTGTCAAAGTTTCTAAATTTCTGCCGTGTTCTTCATTCCATCCGCGCCCTTTGGTGGCTCAGTACATGAATGTAATCGGCTTAATGGTAGCGGCAAGGGACATAGTACCGTTTGCACGCCTACATTTCAGACCACTGCAACTATGCATGCTCAGCCAGAGGAACGGGGATTACACAGATTTGTTCTCCTGTTAAATCCGGACCAAGAAACCAGAGATTCTCTTCTCTGGTGACTATCTCGGGTCCATCTGTCCAAGGGTATGACCTTCCGCAGGTCAGATGGGACAATTGTTACAACAGATGCCAGCCTTTTAGGTTGGGATACAGTCTGGAACTCCCTGAAGGCTCAGGGATAGTGGACTCATGAGGAGACCCTCCTTCTAATGAATATTCTGGAACTGGGAGCGATATTCCATGTTCTTCAGACTTGGCCTCAGTTAGCAACTCTGAGGTACATCATATTTCAGTCGGACAATATCACGACTGTGGCTTACATCAACCATCAAGGGGGAACAGAAGTTCCCTAGCAATGTTAGAAGTCTTAAAATAATTCACTGGACAGAGACTCACTCTTGTCTAAAAGCTATCCCTATCCCAGGTGTTGAGAACTGGGAGGCAGATTTTCTAAGTCGTCAGACTTTTCATCCGGGGGAGTGGGAATTCCCTCCGGAGGGGTTTGCACAAGATCAAGCAGGAGAGTGCTTTGGTGCTTTTGACAGCGCCTGCGTGGCCATGCAGGACCTGGTATGCAGATCTGGTGGACATGTCATCCTTTCCACCACGGTCTCTGCTTCTGAGACAGGACCCTCTACCTCAGGGTCTTTTCAACCATCTAAATATAACTAATCTGAGATGGACTGCCTGGAGACAGAACGCTTGATGTTATCAAAGCATGGCTTCTCCGAGTCAGTAATTGATACCTTAATACAGACATAAAAGCCTGTCTCTAGGAAAATTTAACATAAGATATGGTGTAAATATCTTATTGTTATGAATCCAAGGGTTACTCATGGAGTAAAGTCTGGATTCCCAGGATATTATCTTTTCTCCAAGATGATTTTGAGAAAAGGGTTGTCAGCTAGTTCTTTAAAAGGACAGATTTCTACTCTGTCTATTCTTTTGCACAAGCGTCTGGCAGGTATTCTAGACGTTCAGGCATTTGGTCAGGCTTTGGTTAGAACCAAGCCTGTGGTTAAAAATGTTGCTCCGCCATGGAGCTTAAAGCTGGTTCTTAAGGTTCTTCAAGGAGTTCCATTTGAACCTTTTCATTCCATAGATATCAAACTTCTATCTTGGAAAGTTCCTTTTTGGTAGCTATTTCCTCGGCTCATAGAGTCTCAGAGTTATCTGCGTTGCAATGGGATTCTCCTTATCTGGTTCTCCGTACGGATAAGGTAGTCCTGTGTACCAACCTGGGTTTTTACCTAAGGTGGTATCTAACAAGAATATCACTCAAGAGATTGTTGTTCCATTCTTGTATCCTAATCCTTCTTCAAAGAAGGAACGTCTATTACACAATTTGGACGTGGTTCGTGTTTTAAAGTTTTACTTACAAGCTACTACAGATTTTCATCAAACATTCACCTTGTTTGTTGTCTATTCTGGACAGAGGAGAGGTCAAAGGACTTCAGCAACCTCTCTGTCTATTTGGTTAAAAAGCATAATTCATTTAGCTTATGAGACTGCTGGACAGCAGCCTCCTGAAGGGATTACAGCTCATTCTACTAGAGCTGTGGTTTTCACTTGGGCCTTTTTTAAATGTGACTTCTGTTGAACAGATTACAAGACGGAGTCTTGGTCTGCGTTTCATACTTTTTCAAATTTAACAAATTTGATACCTTGCTTCTTCGGAGGTTATTTTTGGGAGAAAGGGTTTTTTACAGGCAGTGGTAACTTCCGTTTAAGTACCTGCCTTGTCCCTCCCATCATCCGTGTACTTTAGCTTTGGTATTGGTATCCCATAAGTAATGGATGATCCGTGGACTGGATACACTTAACAAGAGAAAACATAATTTATGCTTACCTGATAAATTTATTTCTCTTGTAGTGTATCCAGTCCACGGCCCGCCCTGTCACTTTAAGGCAGGTAATTTTTCCATTAAACGACAGTCACCACTGCACCCTATGGTTTTCCTTTCTCTGCATGTTTTCGGTCGAATGACTGGTAATGGCAGTTAGGGGAGGAGCTATATAGCAGCTTTGCTGTGGGTGGACTCTTGCAACTTCCTGTTGGGAAGGAGAATATATCCCATAAGTAATGGATGATCCGTGGACTGGATACACTACAAGAGAAATAAATTTATCAGGTAAGCATAAATTATGTTTTTTTTTGTAAATAAACTATTAAAAATTATTAAATATATTGTAAAATATTCTAAATAATCCTTAGAATATATCTATATATTTTACAGTATGCTTATTAATTTTTAATAATTTATATATGTTTTTGAAATATTGTATATGTAATATTTCAATAACACGTCTTAAGTGCATATTTTATATTCTTATGTTCGTCACATAGAAAATAATGTACTTTTTATTATTAAATATATATTTCTATATATATATATATCTGATACTGTTCATGTAAAATATATATACCTATAGGAATATATATGCAGGTATAGGTATATACACATATATCTAGAAATATATATTTAAGAATATAACATGTAAGTGAAGAAAATTGGAATGTTAAATATGTACAGTAAAACACATAAATACATCTGTACACACACACACACACACACACACACACACACATACACACACACACACACATATATATATATATATATATATATATACAATTGTGTGTATGTATCTGTGTTAAAGCGCTTTGCAGCCTTTTTTTCTCTAACACCTGAGACATTATATCTTTAAGTGAAACAAGAGGTGCGGACAGTTCGTATAAAATATTAAATCTTTATTCCAAAACAGGTTAAAAAACTGGAACAAGCACAAAATGAAGGCAGAGAAGGTGTAACCCCTAAACTGGCTTACGCGTTTCGGCGTTAGCCGTAGTCATAGCCATAGGTGTTGGGTCTCCTCCCCTGTCTTAAATAGCACATGATAAAATCTGATTGGTTAATAGTTACTCTCTAATAACAATAATACACCTGCCCTGCTCATTAAGACCTACAAAGTCTACAACGGCACACAATACACCATAATGCAAATGAAATGAACAAGTAAATATCAGAAACATATGTTAGAAAATTACGCATATACATATATAGTATATATCTAGTAGAAACTTTAGCATAGTTGAGCCTAAGAGTACCAGACAATTCCATATCCTTTAACCCTTTGAGTGCTAAGGTGATTGAAGGATTTGTTTTAAATTTTTATTTTTTGAAAAAAAAATATTTTTACTTTTATATTTTTTTTTCAGATCTCCAAATCTTAGATCAAAAGGTCGAAAGGTTAGGCGATTACCTTTCCAATGGTGGGTCTTGGGGGTCTGTAGTTGCTTAGATGCCTGAGATACAGGCGTCTAAGCAGCATGCCCCCTTTCCCTATACTTTGTATTGTGAATTGTTAATAAAGTTGCGTGGTGATATCACCGCGCAAAACGTGAAGCCTCGGCGATGCCTGTCACTATGCAGGCCCCAACGCCGGGGTAGGAGCGGATGGGAGCCCCCAGATCTCCCTCAATGTGGGAGAGTGCTAGCGACGGCTCTGAGCCGTCCTTAGCACAAGAGTGGGAAACTCTGAGACGGCTCAGAGCCATCGTTAGCACTCAAGGGGTTAAAGCAGCATAGTTGCTAAACCCTAGCTGTACATACAGCTGCACTTAAAGGGACATGAAACTCATTTTTTTTTTCTTTTATGATATAGAAAGAGCACGCAATTTTAAACAACTTTCTAATTTACTTATATTATCTAATTTGTTTTATTCTCTTGATATTCTTTGCTGAAAAGCATATCTAGATAGGCCCAGTAGCTGCTGATTGGTTGCTGCACTTAGAAGCCTCATGTGATTGGCTCACCCATGTGCATTGCTTTTTATTCAACTATGGATATCTAAAAAGTGAAGCAAAATAAATAATAGAAGTAAATTGGATTGTTGTTTAACTTTGTATTCTCTTTCTGAATCATGAAAGAAAAATGTTGGGTTTAGTGTCCCTTTAACATATAGATAACTGCAAGAAGAATTATTATCAAAATATCATAATATATATGTGCACCAGAGGAAAAACATCAACACATACCTTAAAGGAATACAGAAGGAACGTATTAAGCTGGACTCTTAAAGGTTCAAAATATTCAAAGCCATAGTCTATGTAACATAGATAAATAGAAATAAATACATAAATATAAGTAAGAAAGGAAAGTATATTACAGGAGCATAAGAGGAGAACATAAAAGCAGATGTATTATAATCAACAGTGTTATTTTAAACCATATATGTTCTGCTATTTCTTCATCAATACGACTGACATAGCAATACATAGCCAAACACCATCCTAGGTAAAATATCCTTATCTTGTCGCTAATATGAAAATATATGCTAAACAGTATGGAAACCCTAATATTGGTAAGACTCATGTACCTTTTCAGAAATTACAAATGTTCCTGATTAACTCTACCAAACATTACATAAAACAATATATAATACATAATAGAAAATATATGCATAGTTGTATGGTAACAAGTTGATGAGTCTTATTAAAAAACATTAGTTATAAATGAAAAGAAAGAAAAAGAAAGAGAAAGACAAGGGAAATCACGACTCTATGATAGGTTACAAATTTTCCTATTCTTTCAAACCTTAGTACCAATGGTACCAATTATACCAGTTCTCACTAGTAGTCATAATATCCCTACAAAGATCATGGGAGATGCACTGGATCAGAAAAGATGAAGACAAACCTAATACAACATCTATTCCCAAAAATTAATAAGGTCATATTTTGAGTTTAGACCTTTGGGAATACGTGTCTCCAATTTAAAGATCGAGTACATCTCCCGTTTTGCCAGGATCTTATCCTGATCGCCTCCCCTTCTTGGTGGTTTTATTTTCTCTATAATACACCATCTAAGGGACTCAATACTTCTATTGTGTCTAGTCGCAAAATGTTGCACCAGTGGAGTGGATAAGTGTTCTCTAATCCTGGAATTGGCATCCCTTCCTGTGAGCCCCACATACTGGATGTGGCACAAGGTGCATTCGAGCAAATAGACAATGCATTCAGCAGTACAGTTCAGACAAATATATCTGTAAGCCCTTATAACTTTTTATTGCAATTTAAAAAAAATATTTTTTATGAGATAGTGTTATTATGAGTGTAACTGTCCTTTTAAATGTATTTTTTATGTATTTTGTGCAACTTTTTATTTAAGCGTAACAGTCAACCAGAGCTCTGAGGTTGCACTAGCCAGACATTAAAATGAATTGCACTTGAGTGAACAAGTTTACTTTCAACTTGTAATACACGTGCTACTCCCAATGCGCGCAAACACCTGCGATAAACCCAATATCACTCGCACATAATCTAGCCCTTAGACTCTGGGTAGCAGATTCAGGAGAAATGTGAGGAAGCATTTTCTTTTTACAGAAAGGGTGATAGGTTCATGGAAAAAACTTCCAATATAGGTACTAAACACAAGGGGGCAATTTATCAAGGGCCAAATGGCCCCTGATGCCCCTGTTTGGGCTCCCCGGAAACAGCAGTTATGAAGCAGCAGTCTTAAGACCGCTACTCCTTAACTGGCCCGCTGCCTCTGAGGCTACGAACATCAATCCGGCCTATACTATACAATCGGGTTGATTGACACCCCCTGCTAGCAGTTGATTGGCCGCAAATCTGCAGGGGGGGCATTGCACAAGCAGTTCACAAGAACTGCTTGTGCAATATTAATTGCAGACAGCGTATGCTGTCGGCATTCAGAGATGTCTGGCGGACTTGATACGCTGCAGCGTATCATGTCCGCCAGACATTGGTAAATCGGCCCCAAGGACTGTAAAAGAGTTTAAAAAAATGCCTGTGACATGCCTAAGGCTATCCTAAGATATAAGTAATATGGATAGACTTGATAGGCCTTTTTGGTTCTTATCTACCATCAAATTCTATTTCTATATTTCTAACTTCAGAGTGACATTAGGTTGTACACCCTGTGCCTTCATTGTATCAGCACCTAACATCACTAAATAGTAATTAAAATATTTAAAAATATATATATATAAATAAACAAAGTAAAATTGCATATATTTTAAATATATTATTTTGCTTATTTTGAATACTTTTAAATATGTACTGGAGCTAGTATGAGACTAAACAGCAAAATCCTTTTATGCATTGTATGCATCCAAAGAATACTTTGGTCATCCAACTTCCTGCTACTGGAAGACTAAGGGAATGGCAAGATGTGTGTACTCACCTATCAAAAGCTAGCTCCCAGTAGTACATTGCTGATCCTAAGCCTATCTAAATATGCTTTTCAACAAATTTTACCAAGAGAAGTAGATTTGATATTATAAGTAAATTGAAAAGTCTTTAAAAATGGCACGCTCTGTCCGAACCACAACAGTTTAATTATGACTTTAATGCAGCTTTAACATTCATGAAGAGATCTGCATGTTCAAGTCCTGAGCCTACATCAGCCTTATGGTAAGAAGCTTCGAAAAAGAGTTTCAATAAAGGAGCCCAAGAGAAAAGGGGAAATTAGTTAAAGCAAACCAGGGACTTCCACGCTCTTTGTGAATCATATAAATTTATCCCCCTGGGATCTTTTTTACGTTTAAGTAAATTAAATGTGTAATAAGAATACTTGTTATGTCTTAAATGAAAATTTGTTCTGCAAGATGTAGGGGTTATAGCCTGTGTCTGTCCATTGTGGGTATATAGTACACCTAAAAGTGCCAAGTGCATAGCATTACATATAGACTTAAATAGATGGCTATTTATGTATGGTTTCTATAAAGGTTTACAATGTAAAGTATATTTTGTATTAATATTACAGTGCATCACCATATTTGCTTCAGTGTGTTGTTAGCATAGCAAACATTTTATTATTGGAAGGACACGGCTCATTTAATTACAGATCAATCCCAGTCCAGATCCCGCTGCATTACCTTTTCATTGTGTGAATTGTTCATTGATTGTTGGCTCTTCAACTGCAACAGGCACAGATGTTTGGCTCTGGATGAATAAAAACTATCAAGTGATTTATACTGTTTGCTGCAGGAATAAACTTGAGCAGCCATGCATTAAAAGCCTTTCTTGCTTATGTGCTTGGTAAGTGCTTCCCATCTTTAATTCGGAATATCTATTAGCATTTTCATGTCCATTCCCTCGTCATACAGTGTATGTGTGCGTGTATGTGTATGTATATATATATATATATATATATATATATATATATTATAGTGTGTAGGGATAAGCACTCTCACCTTATCTTCAGAATGTTTCTAAGGAAGGGGAGTGTGTTCCCCGAAATGTCACAATTTGAATAAATACTATTTCTTAAAATTCCAGTGAGAGTGCGGATCCTGTTTGTGTGTGTATATATATATATGTATGTATGTATTTATCTATATATGTGAATGTGTGTGTGTGTGTGTATATATATATATATATCTCATGTGTGGCCTAGCACTTATGGTTACCATATAGTACCGGGGTGCACATCAAATAATACCGATAGAAAATAATAAGGAAGGCACTCACCGGATTTAACCAAGGGAATTTTAATCCTTTACCGTATGCCAGTTTGAAAACGGGGTAACACTCTGAAACGTCACCTTAATACTGTAAAAGATTAAAATTCCCTTAGTTAAATCCGGTGAGTGCCTTCCTCATTATTTTATATATATATATATATATATATATATATATATACTATACTATAATCAAGTTTCTAACGCGTCCGTTGGTGTCGCCAGTTTCTCACGCATCCTCAAAGGAATGTTGGCTGCACAAGGCAGCCAAAAGAATGTTGGCTGCGCGCGCAGCCAAAAGAATCCACCTGGATGCAGCATAGGCAAACCCGAAGTCTTAAAAAAACCCCAATAAACATAAAAAAAACATACATAACCACCCGCACGAAGTATAACAAAAAAAACCTAACCTCCCGCACAAAGTATTAACAAACACTGAAACCGCCAACCCCCACATCGCAAAATAATAAAGTAATTAACCCCTAATCCGCAAATAACATAAATAAAATATTAACCCCTTAACTGCCAACCCCCCACATTGCAATAAACCTAATTAACCTATTAACCCCTAAACCGACAAACCCCCACATCACAATAAACCTAATAAACCTAATTAACCTATTAACCCCTAAACCGACAAACCCCACATCGCTATAAACCTAATTACCCCGAAACCGACAAACCCCCACATCACAATAAACCTAATTAACCTATTAACCCCTAAACAGACAAACCCCCACATAGCAATAAACCTTATTAACCTATTAACTCCTAAACCGCCAACCGACCACAACGCAAATAACTAATTTAATTACTAAGCCCCCTAACCTAACACCGCCTAAACCTAAACTACCCATTACTAAGCCCCCTAACCTAACACTAAAAAAACCTAAACTACCCATTGCCCCTAAAGGGGCATTTGTATGGGCATTGCCCTTAAAATGGCATTCAGCTCTTTTACTGCCCTTAAAAGGACAATCAGCTCTTTTCCAGCCCATTAAATCCCTAATCTTAAAAAATAAAAGTCCTAACACTAAGCCCCAAATAGGTACTCATCGTTCCTGAAGTCAGGCAGAGGTCTTCTTCCAGGTGGCTCCATCATCTTCTATCTTCATCCGGAGTGAAGGCGGTGTGGAGCTGGCTTCACCGATGCGAGTATCTTCGGTGGCGGTCCACGGCGGCAAGGAGGCTCCTCTTCATGCCATCGTCCGTTGCACACTGAAGATTGAATGCAAGGTACCCCATATTTATTGGGGTACCTTGCATTACTATTAGCTGAAATTTTGAAATCAGCCAATAGGATGAGAGCTACTAAAATCTTATTGGCTGATTTGAACATCCAATACGATTTCAGTAGCTGTAATTCTATTGGCTGATTTCAAAATTTCAGCCAATAGGAATGCAAGGTACCCCAAATTGAATGCGGTACCTTGTATTCAATCTTCAGTATACGACGGGCATTGGATGGAGAGGAGCCTCCAAGCCGCAAAGGACCGCCGACGTTGAGGATCTACGCACGGTAAGACAGCTCCGCACCTCCGCTCCGCCTTCGTTCCAGATGAAGATAGAAGATGATGGATCCACCTGGAAGAAGACCTTCTCCACCGGACTTCAGGAACAGTGAGTACCTATTTGGGGCTTAGTTTTAGGCTTTTTTATTTTAATTTTTGGGGTGTTTTTTTTAAATTAGGGTTTTTTTGGGCTTGAAAAAGAACTGCTTGCCCTCTTAAGGGCAGTAAAAGAGCTAAATGCCCTTTTAAGGGCAATTCTCATACAAATGCCCCTTTAGGGGCAATGGGTAGTTTAGTTTTTTTTTTAGTGTTAGCTTTTTTTATTTTGGGGGGTTTGGTGGGTGGAGGGTATAACTGTTAGGGGGTAATTTTTTTAAGTAAAAGAGCTGTTTAACTTAAGGCAATGTCCTACAAAAGGCCCTTTTTACGGGCTATTGATAGTTTAGTATTAGATTAGGGGGTGTTTTTATTTTGGGGGGATTTTTTATTTTTATAGGGGTATTAGTTTAGGTTTAATTTTTTTATTTTGGATAGATAAGTTTATTTTTTTCATGTCATTTAGCTTGGGGATTTGTATTTTTTAAACATAGACTGCCCTCTGGGCAGGCTTATCGCCTAAAATATATATATATATATATATATATATATATATATATATATATATATATATATATATATATATAGTTTCCTCTGGCTGGCAGATACTGAGTCAATCTGTTTTGAAACCTAACTTCCCCCAGACAGGGATTTACTGCATCTTTGTTCCTGTCTTGCAACTCTTATGATTTTAAACTTTAAAGAGCATGAACGTTAAAAAATAAACTCATAGAACAAGCAAATTTAGGAGACTTTTAATTTTATTTCTTTTAGCAAATTTACTTCATTCTTATTTGTTGAAAAGCATACATAATGAGGTTCAGGAGCAGCAGTGCACTACTGGGAGCTAATTGGTGATTGATGGTTACACACCAATGCCTCTTGTCATTATGTCATCAGATGTGTTCCACTTTCTCCCTTTAGTGCATTGCTGCTCTGGAGATGACTTTGCAACAAAGGATACCAAGAAAATTAAACAAATTTTATGATAGAAATATATTGGAAGTATTTTAAAATAACATGCTCTATCTGAATAATGAAGCTTTAATTTTAACTTTCATGTCCCTTTAAATACTGCACCCTAAAACTGCCTGACCATTCTCAGTATTTAGAATGCTCAGTTATTTTTTTTTATTTTTTTTCTAGAACTCTTTGGGATGTTTGTTATTAAAATAAATAAAAAAAGAAATAAATATCTTTGGGGGGATATTTTTTAGTATTATAATGTTATATATGTGACTCTCCTTGCTGAGCCAGATAAACAGTTCACAAGGTAAAATGTTCCTTTCTAAAATGATTTGAGGGACCTCACAGTACAGATGAAATTTCTTTGATCATTTCTTTGGCGCGGAGAGCTTTAGATCATCTGGCCCAGGGAGAGAAGGGGAAGGGCTCAAAACTAGCAACTGTATAAACAATGGCTTGTCATTTTTGAAGTGATCACTGTAACTGGCTGTCAAAGTGATCACATGACCATGGAGGCAATTTATTAGAGACTATCCAGAGATAGTCTACTTAGCCTGATACCAGCAAGCATGCAGTGTACCAGTATCTAGACTTAATTTTAAGTTTACAATCACTGTGACTAGCTTCTCAGTGATTGTATACATAGTGACAGCAACATTTGACTGTTACTTCACTGTTGCTGAATAGACTCACTTGAAGGCATCCAGCAACAACATAAGATACACGTTGACCTCAGCATGTATCTCATGTAATGAGAGCACCCCCTTGACAGGCATGAGATCACAGGGGCACTCGGTCTCTGCGATCGCTATTAAGAAAACCAGTTACGTTTAGACTTAACATAAGCCCCGAGTCTAAACACCCCTAATCTTCTGCCCTGACATCGCCACGACCTAAATAAAATTTATTAAACCCTATTCCGCCACTTCCTGACCCCGCCGCAACCTAAATAAATAAAGTTATTAAAGGGACAGTTTACTCAAAAAATTTCTCCCCTTTAATTTGTTCCCAATGATCCACTTTACCTGCTGGAGTGTTTTAAATTGTTTACAAGTAGCTCCTTTACCCTTATATTGGCATTTGAAATTGTTAATTTAGCATGTGGTATCCCCACCTATTCTGAAAGTTTGTGGCCGCAGGTCCCAGCTATAGATAAGCTTTGTAAACACAGCCAGCAGAAGAAATTACACTCCCAGTGTGATAAAGCAGAGATAAGGTAATAGAATGTTGATTTTCCATTGTTCTCTCAAAGTATTAGTGATTGTTTTAAGGACAGATATACGATAAAGAAGCAGGTATATGTGCACAATGTGATACAGTAATGAGATCTGATTATACCTACAAGCTCAACCTATTTTATTAGGCTGTGGCTTCAAAACACAAAATCAGAGCTTTAATATACAGAAATAAACCTTAAAAAGCTAATTTTTCATACATTTTTTACTCTGCAGTTGGTAAAAAAAGCAATTGTAAACACATTAAGGGAAAAACTATTTTACAGTATACTATCCCTTTAACCTCTATCCCGCAGCCACTAAATAAATGTATTAAACCCTAAACCTCTGGCCTCCCACATCACTACCACTAACTAAATCTATTAACCCCTAAACCGCCACCCCCCACATCGCCATAAGCTAAATTAAGCTATTAACCCCTAAACCTAACAACCCGCTAACTTTAAATTAAAATTACCACATCCCTATCTTCAAATAAATGTAAACTTACCTGTAGAATGAAATCAAACTATTTTTAAACTATAAATTAACCTACTCTAACTATTATACTACACTTAAATTAAACTACCAATTAAATTCACTCCCTTTCCAATAATTCCAACATCATCATACGTGATGCGGATAAGGGAGGAGGTATCATTATACAAAATCTTACAGACTATCTAAGAGAAGCAGAGAGAATTTTAAAAGATGTAAATTATTACAGAATCCTCAAACAGGATCCAACTGAGCAGTTTCTCAAAACCTACCAAAAACTAATACAAAAAGGAATTGATCAAAAAATTCTTAATAAAGATGAAAAACTCTTCCTCAAAGTTACAAATCCTAGTATAGCTCATTATTATCACCTGCCAAAAATACACAAAAGCCTAGAAAATCCCCCAGGACGTCCTATTATCGCAGGTATTGATAATCTCACTTATAATTTATCCTACTATATTAATCTTTTGTTACAGAAATACGTTCTTGGATTACCATCCTATATCAAAGACAGTACAGATCTTTTGAACAAATTGAAATATCACACCAACACAGGAGATCTTCTTTGGATCTCCTGTGATGTTGGAGCTTTATACTCAAACATAACACACCATTTGGTCTTAAGGCCATTTCCCTCTTTCTCAATAGAGATCAATACATGCCTGATATACAAAAAGAATACATTTTGGAGTGCATTGAATATATCCTTCAGCACAACAACTTCATGTACCAAGACTCTTATTTCTTACAAATTAAAGGGACGGCCATGGGCACCAGATTCGCCCCCAGCTTTGCCAATCTTTTCATGGGCATGTTTGAGGAGAATTACATCTACAATTCCTCAATGGGGGCAAATCTGGTGTTCTATGGCCGTTATATAGATGACCTTATCTTTTTATGGAGAGGAGATAAAATATCAGCTACAGCTTTTGTTACATCCTTAAATGAAAACCAAATGGGGCTCAACTTTACATCGGCCATACATGATAAATCTATAGATTTTTTAGACCTAACATTAAGTTGGGACAGTGAGGGCTCTGTTTGTTCAAAAACATTTTTCAAACAAGCCGATAGCAATAGCTACCTAAACTTCACCAGTAACCATCACAAAAAATGGCTATCAAATATTCCATACAGCCAATTCGAAAGGATTAAACGAAATTGTTCAAATCCAGTAATTTTTGAACAACAGAGCAGTATTATCTATGAGAGATTCATTTATAAAGGATATCCAAAAAAACTTTTAGATCGCTGTTTAAATAAAGTTAGATTACTAGATAGAAACACTCTCCTAGAGAAAAAATCTGGATATAACAAAAACATAAACAAAACTTTGCAATCTGATCCTCTATTTATAACCCAATATAATAATAATTATCGACAAATTTATCAGATTTTAAATAAACATTGGCATATAGTCTGCAGAGATCCAATCTTAAAACCATTAGTATCAGATCACCCCCGCATTGTATACACCAGAGCGCCTACATTAAGAAGCAGACTGGCACCAAGTAAAAAAGTAAAACACAAAATTTCCAACTCTAATCCTAAAAAAACAAATTCTTTCCTGAAACAAGTGGGAGTGTATAAATGCGGCATGAAGAGATGCCAAACCTGCAAACATATAACATCAGGAAGAAAAAACCTTTAAATCATTTTCAACAGGTGAAACTTTTGAAATAACTAGATTTTTCAATTGCAATTCCAGTTATGTCATATACGTCCTGGAATGCATTTGTGGGGTACAGTACGTGGGTCGCACCTCCAGAAAAGCTAGAACACGTTGGGGGAACACTGGCGCAACTGCAAAAAATTTAAAAAGACAACTATTAAACACAGTATACCTGAACATTGCCTCCAGAAACATGGCGGCAATCCGTCCATCTTCAAATTCTATCCCATAGATTTCATTCCTCCTTCTACAGATTACAATAGATTGGTTTCACTTAGACAACGTGAGACCTTCTGGATACACAAACTGAAAACCTTACATCCAGCAGGCCTCAATTCAAACTTGGACTTAGCTGCCTTCAATTAATGTATACACACTGCTTATCTTTCCATCCAATATACAATCATGTATACACACAGGAATAACATGTTCGTTAGACATTATTCACCTCATATCCTTACTCTATACTCTTCACCCTTTCATTTGCCAATGGTACTAAAAATATTTCTCGCCCTTCAGATAATAATTAAGTCCTGTCTCATTTAAAATCAACTATTATCAATCATATTCAATATTTACATTACACCATATTTTCACTCTGACTCAACCTAGGTTTATTCGTTTTGTATATCTTAACTGTAAAAAAATCTTATGCTCATCCGATTGCCTTATACACACATATATTTCATGTGGATTCTAAAGGCGAAGTGTCACCTTACAAAGGATTCATATATAAAGCCTCTATAATATACAACAATATAAGAATCAGGCTTTAAAGAACGATTCATGATCTAAACACCTCTTTACTTTTATAGATTACTGACCAATACTATTAGCGTTCATACATATATTGAAAGTCTTACATTTTCTTCAACAAACGAGAACAAAAAGATCTGGGATACCAGCAGATTGTTATTTCAACAAAAAAACAAAAAAAGAAAAAAACCTTTTTATATTCGACTTGTTTGCGGTTCTTTTACACAAAGGTTATAATTGTTTTTTATTCAATCACCTCAAAAATATCGGCTTTCAAATCTTTTTTATTTTTTCTTGTCAAATATATATTTTACAACTCGTATCTTTTAATATAACAATTTTAACATTGTATTGCATTGTAAACCAAGTTAACTCTTTTGGTATTAGCTACTTTCTTTCAACCATGTAGAAAAATGTTTAACAAAATCGTCTCTTTGTAACAATGTTACCAATGTGTTCATTTGTTCCTTTTTAATCCAATCAGGTGACACGCACACCTTTTTAAATGTACCTTTTAACAATGTTTGTAATTGATCTGATGAAACGGCCAGGAGCTAACGGCCGAGAAACGCGTTATCAGCTCCATTAAACACATTTCCTTACCAATCAGTCTGGACTGTGTTCCATTTTTATACACAAAGAGACGTGACAAAATAGTCTTTCAACAGCCCACATTGGCCATCGGCTATCGCATAAGAGGATTTGATCCCGGTTGGGTAGAGGAGGCACCTTGCTGAGTACGGCTCCCAACACCATCAGGGCTACACCGGAGGCCATCCTGACCGTGAGACGTACACGGACCAACACCATACTGCATTGGTCAGCGTACTGACTGCTGGGAATATCAGCCTGCTTGTCTGCACTTTTTTAACGTTAAGTGCCACTCCGCTTGTGAGTACCTGTTTTTTGGTTTATACTGTACCTCCACACTGCATAGCGATATCTGCACTATGAGGCGCTCTCTTTCTCTTTTCACTACTTTGATATCTGAGTCACCAACAGCACCAAGAGAAGCAGCCTCGCTACACAGAACGTTTTTTGGATTCTCTCAAGACCACTATCTAATAACGGACTTTTGGGTTTGCATTAACATTTTATGTTGGAACTTTTTCTCACTTTTTATCAACAGCGACCGCTACTTATCACATATATATTGGATATTTTAGACATCACTGTGTGTATATTATTATTATTATTTTATTTTATTTATATATTTTTTTTCCTGCTATAACAAAAGATTTAATATTTACCTTCACTTCTTTACTGCCACTATATTTTTCAGCAACCTACACCAATCGTTTTACAAAACAGACATATTTTCTCTTGTTAAGTGTATCCAGTCCACGGATCATCCATTACTTATGGAATATATTCTCCTTCCCAACAGGAAGCTGCAAGAGTCCACCCACAGCAAAGCTGCTATATAGCTCCTCCCCTAACTGCCATATTCAGTCATTCTCTTGCAAGCCTCAACATAGATAGGAGGTCGTGAGAGTCTGTGGTGCTTTCTACTTAGTTTATTCTTCAATCAAAAGTTTGTTATTTTTAAATGGCACCGGAGTGTGCTGTTTATCTCAGGCAGTATTTGGAAGAAGAATCTGCCTGCGTTTTTCTATGATCTTAGCAGACGTAACTAAGATCCATTTGCTGTTCTCACACATTCTGAGGAGTGAGGTACTTCAGAGGGGGAATGGCGTGCAGGTTTTCCTGCAGATAAGGTATGTGCAGTAAAATATTTTTCTAGGAATGGAATTGACTAAGAAAATACTGCTGATACCGAAGTAATGTAAGTAAAGCCTTAAATGCAGCGATAGCGACTGGTATCAGGCTTATTAATAGAGATACATACTCTTATAAAAATGTGTTTTAAAACGTTTGCTGGCATGTTTAATCGTTTTTTAACGTACATTGGTGATAACACTGTAATGTTGGTATAGCCTTAAATGCAGTAAAAGCGACTGGTATCAGGCTTATTAATAGAGATACATACTCTTGTAAAAATGTGTTTTAAAACGTTTGCTGGCATGTTTAATCGTTTTTTAACATATGTTTGGTGATAAAACTTATTGGGGCCTAAGTTTTTTCCACATGGCTGGCTTAAATTTTGCATAGAAACAGTTAACTGAAGCTTCCCACTGTTGGCTGTGGCAGTTTGTTGTGTCTGTTTTTAAAAACGTCTATGTCGTTTTTTTTTTTTTTTTAATCTGTTTTTTGCATTAAGGGGTTAATCATCCATTTGCAAGTGGGTGCAATGCTCTGTTACCTTATTACATGTACTGTAAAAATTTCGTTTGTTTTACTGCCTTTTTTTCACTGTTTTTCAAATTTTGACAAAATTTGTTTCTCTTAAAGGCACAGTAACGTTTTATATATTTGCTTGTTAACTTGATTTAAAGTGTTTTCCAAGCTTACTAGTCTCATTATTAGTCTGTTCTAACATGTCTAACATAGAGGAAGCTCTGTGTTCATTATGTTTTAAAGACATGGTGGAACCCCATCTTAGAATGTGTACCAGATGTACTGATTTCATGTTAAACAATAAAGATCATTTTTTGTCTTTAAAAACATTATCACCAGAGGATTCTGTCGTGGGGGTAGTTATGCCGACTAACTCTCCCCACGTGTCAGACCGTTTGACTCCCGCTTTAGGGACTCACGCTCAAATGGCACCAAGTACATCAAGGGCACCCATAGCGTTTCTTTTACCAGGGGATTCTGTCGAGGGGAAAGTTATGCCGACTAACTCTCCCCACGTGTCAGACCCTTCGACTCCCGCTTCAGGGACTCACTCTCAAATGGCGCCAAGTACATCAAGGGCGCCCATAGCGTTTATTTTACAAGACATGGCAAAGGTGGTGAATAATATTCTGGCAGCAGTATTAGTCAGACTACCTGAAATTAAAGGAAAGCAGTTAGCTCTGGGGGTAGATACAGAGCATACAGACGCTTTAAGAACCATGTATGATACTACCTCACAATATGCTTAGTCTGTGGGTGATTTTTTTTGACTCAGGGAAGATGAGTTAACCTGATTCTGATATTTCTACATTTAAAATTTATGGTTGAGAACCTCCACTTGTTGCTCAGGGAGGCTTTGGCTGCTCTGAATGAATGTGTACAATCGCAGGGCCAGAGAAATTGTGTAGACTGGATAAATAATATGCAGTGCCGGTGTGTACTGATGTTTTTCCAATACCTAAAGAGGTTTACTAAAAATTTTTTAATAAGGAATGGGATAGACCAGGTGTGCCGTTCTCTTCCCCTCCTATTTTTTAGAAGAATGTTTTCTAATAGTTACCACCACACGGGACTTCTGGCAGACAGTTCCTAAGGTGGAGAGAAGAGTTTCTACTCTAGCTAAGCGTACCACTACCTCTGACGAGGACAGTTGTGCTTTTTAGATCCAATGGATAAAAAATGTTTATTCAACAGGGTTTTATCCTGCAGCCCCTTGCATACATTGCTTCTGTCACTGCTGCTGCGGCGTTCTGGGTTGAGTCTCTTGATGAGGCTTTACAGTTAAGCGACTCCATTGGATGAATATATTTGACAAGCTTATGCTAGCCAATTCCTTTGTTTTCTGATGCCTTGTTCATTTGACTAGACTAACGGCTAAGAATTCTGTTTTTTACTATACTGGCGCGCAGAGCGCTATGGCTTATATCATGGTCAGCTGTCGTGACTTTAATAAATAAGCTACTTAACTTCCCTTCAAGGGGCCTGGTTTGAAGGAGATTATTGCTTATATCACTGGAGGAAAAGGTCATGCCCTTCCTCAGGATAGGTCTAAATCAAGGGCAAAAAAAAAAAAAAAAGTCTAATTTTCGTACCTTTTAAAAACTTCAGGGCAGGTGTGGCATCCTCTTCCTCTAAGGCAAAACAAGAGGGAATTTTTGCTCAGTCCAAGGCGGTCTAGAGACAATCGGACCTGGAACAAAGATAAGCAGGCCAAGGAGCCTGCTGCTGCCTCTAAGGCAGCATGAAGGAACGGACCCCTATCCGGTAACGGATCCTATAGGGGGCAGACTTTCATTCTTCAGGCGAGAAGAGATGCCCAGGATCCCTAGGCATTGGAATTTATATCCCAGAGATATCTTTTGGATTTCAAAGATTCCCCCCCAAAAAAAGGGGAGATTTCGCCTTTCACAATTATCTGCAAACCAGATAAAGAAGGAGGCATTCTTACATTGTGTACGAGATCCATCCAGTTCCAAGAGAGGAACAGGGACAGAGTTTTTACTCAAATCTGTTTGTGGTTCCCAAGGAGAGGGAACCTTCAGACCTATTTTGGATCTAAAGATCTTAAACAAATTCCTCAGAATTCCGTCATTTAAGATGGAAACTATTCGTACCATCTTAACTATGATCCAGGAGAGTCAATAGAGGACTACAATGGATTTGAAGGATGCTTATCCTCACATTGTGATGCATAAAGATCACCATCGTTTTTCAGGTTTGCCTTTCTAGACAGGCATTACCAGTTTGTAGCTCTTTCCTTTGGGATATCTACAGCCCCAAGAATCTTTATGGAGGTTCTGGGGTCGCTTTGGCGGTCCTTAGACCGCGGGGCATAGAAGTGGCCCCTTATTTAGACGACATCCTGATACAGGCGTCAAACATCCAAATTGCCCAGTCTCATACGGACGTAGTACTGGCATTTCTGAGATCACATGGGTGGAAAGTGAACAAGGAAAGAGTTCTCTATCCCCAATCTCAAGGGTTTCCCTCCTAGGGACTCTGATAGATTCTGTAGAAATGAAAATTTACCTGACGGAGTCCAGGTTGTCAAAGTTTCTAAATTTCTGCCGTGTTTTTTCATCCCATCCGCGCCCTTCGGTGGCTCAGTACATGAATGAAATCGGCTTAATGGTAGCGGCAAGGGACATAGTACCGTTTGCACGTCTACATTTCAGACCGCTGCAACTATGCATGCTCAGTCAGAGGAACGGGGATTACACAGATTTGTCCCCCTGTTAAACCTGGACCAAGAGACCAGAGATTCTCTTCTCTGGTGACTATGTCGGGTCCATCTGTCCAAGGGTATGACCTTCCGCAGGTCAGATGGGACAATTGTTACAATAGATGCCAGCCTTTTAGGTTGGGATGCAGTCTGGAACTCCCTGAAGGCTCAGGGATAGTGGACTTAGGAGGAGACCCTCCTTCTAATAAATATTCTGGAACTGGGAGTGATATTCCATGCTCTTCAGACTTGGCCTCAGTTAGCAACTCTGAGGTACATCATACTCAGTCGGACAATATACACGACTGTGGCTTACATCAGCCATCAAGGGGGAACAGAAGTTCCCTAGCGATGTTAGAAGTCTTACAATAATTCACTGGACAGAGACTCACTCTTGTCTATCAGCTATCCATATCCCAGGTGTTGAGAACTGGGAGGTGGATTTTCTAAGTCGTCAGACTTTTCTTCCGGGGGAGTGGGATTTCCTCCGGAGGTCAAGACCAAGCAGGAGAGGGCTTTGGTGTTTTTGACAGCGCCTGCGTAGCCACGCAGGACCTGGTATGCAGATCTGGTGGACATGTCATCCTTTCCATCACGGTCTCTGCTTCTGAGACAGGTCCCTCTACCTCAGGGTCCTTTCAACCATCTAAATAGAATCAATCTGAGATGGACTGCCTGGAGACTGAACGCTTGATGTTATCAAAGCATGGCTTCTCCGAGTCAGTCATTGATACCTTAATACAGACATGAAAGCCTGTCTCTAGGAAAATTGAACATAGATATGGTGTAAATATCTGATTGTTATGAATCCAAGGGTTACTCATGGAGTAAAGTCTGGATTCCCAGGATATTATCTTTTCTCCAAGATGTTTTTGAGAATAGGGTTGTCAGCTAATTCCTTAAAAGGGGACAGATTTTTACTCTGTCTATTTTTTTGCACAAGCGTCTGGCAGGTATTCTAGACGTTCAGGCATTTGGTCAGGCTTTGGTTAGATCCAAGCCTGTGTTTAAAACTGTTGCTCCGCCATGGAGCTTAAACCTGATTCTTGAGGTTCTTCAAGAAGTTCCGTTTGAACCTTTTTTGTTCCATAGATATCAATCTTTATCTTGGAAAGTTCCTTTTGGGTAGCTAATTCCTCGACTCGTAGAGTCTCCAAGTTATCTGTGTTACAATGTGATTCTCCTTATCTGGTCCTTCGTACGGATAAGGTAGTCCTGCGTACCAACCTGGGTTTTTTCCTAAGGTGGTATCTAACAAGTACATCACTCAAGAGATAGTTGTTCCATGCTTGTATCCTAATCCTTCCTCAAAGAAGGAACGTCTATTACACAATATTGGACGTGGTTTGTGCTTTAAAGTTTTACTTACAAGCTACTACAGTTTTCATCAAACGTTCACCTTGTTTGTTGTCTATTCTGGACAGAGGAGAGGTCAAAAAACTTCAGCAGCCTCTCTGTCTTTTTGGTTAAAAAGCATAATTCATTTAGCTTATGAGACTGCTGGACAGCAGCCTCCTGAAGGGATTACAGCTCATTCTACTAGAGCTGTGGTTTTCACTTGGGCCTTTTTTAAATGTGGCTTCTGTTGAACAGATTTACAAGACGGAGTCTTGGTCTGCGCTTCATACTTTTCAAATTTAACAAATTTGATACCTTGCTTCTTCGGAGGCTATTTTTGGGAGAAAGGGTTTTTTACAGGCAGTGGTAACTTCCGTTTAAGTACCTGCCTTGTCCCTCCCATCATCCGTGTACTTTAGCTTTGGTATTGGTATTCCATAAGTAATGGATGATCCGTGGACTGGATACACTTAACAAGAGAAAACATAATTTATGCTTACCTGATAAATTTATTTCTCTTGTAGTGTATCCAGTCCACGGCCCGCCCTGTCACTTTAAGGCAGGTAATTTTTTCATTTGAACTACAGTCACCACTGCACCCTATGGTTTTTCCTTTCTCTGCATGTTTTCGGTCGAATGACTGAATATGGCAGTTAGGGGAGGAGCTATATAGCAGCTTTGCTGTGGGTGGACTCTTGCAGCTTCCTGTTGGGAAGGAGAATATATTCCATAAGTAATGGATGATCCGTGGACTGGATACACTACAAGAGAAATAAATTTATCAGGTAAGCATAAATTATGTTTTTTTGGCGAACCCTATTTATATTTTTAGAAAATATAACCCCCTTCTACCAATTAAATTAACTAAATTACATATTAAAAAAACCCTAACCCTACTCAAATTATTTAAATCTACTATTTAACCTTATTAAAAATGACTAAATTACAAAAAAAATAAACGCTGTTACAAAAAATGAAAAAACACTAAATTACGAAGAAAAAAACACATTATCAAAAATAAAAAAGAATTACACCTAATCTAATAGCCCTTTCAAAATAAAAAAAAGCCCCCCCAAAATAAAAAAAACCCTAGCTGCGCCGGATGTCTTCAGGATGGACCTGCTACGTGCCGGATGGATGAAGATAGAAAATGCCATCTGGATGAAGACTTCGCCGGCTGGATGAAGATGGAAGAGGCCCCCTGGATGAAGACTTCTTGCCGCCCGGATGAAGACTTCTTGCCGGCTGGATGGATCCTTCAAGCGGGACTTAAGAACTGTAAGTGGATCATCAGGGGTTAGTGTTAGGTTTATTTAAGGGTTTTTTGGGTGGGTTTTAATTTTAGAGTAGGGTCTGGGCAGTAAAAGAGCTAAAAGCCCTTTTAAGGGCAATGCCCATACAAATGCCCTTTTCAGGGCAATGGGGAGCTTAGGTTATTTTAGATAGGGTTTTTATTTGGGCGGGTTGGTTGTGGGGGTGGTGGGTTTTACTGTTGGTGGGTGTTTGAAATCGGTTCTTTTACCTGTAAAAAAAATACAATGTGGTTTGTTTGTTTTCGTAATTTAGTGGTTTTTTTGTAACTTAGCATTTATTTTTTTGGAATTTAGTAATTTTTAATAAGGTTAAATAGTAGATTTAAATAATTTGAGTCGGGATAGGTTTTTTTAAATATGTAATTTAGTTAATTCAATTGGTAGTTTAATTTGTGTAGTATAATAGTTAGGGTAGGTTAATTGATAGTTTAAAAATAGTTTATTTAATTCTACAGGTAAGTTTTATTTGAAGATAGGGATGTGGTAATTTTAATTTAAAGTTAGCGGGTTGTTAGGTTTAAGGGTTAATAGCTTAATTTAGTTTATGGCGATGTGGGGGGCTGGGGGTTTATGGGTTAATAGGTTTAGTTAGTGGTAGTGATATGGGAGGCCAGAGGTTTAGGGATTAATACATTTATTTAGTGGCGGCGGGATAGGGGTTAATAACTTTATTTAGGTTGCGGCAGGGTTCGGGAGCGGCGGGATAGGGGTTAATAACTTTATTTAGTGGCGGCCGGGTCCGGGAGCGGCGGGATAGGTGTTAAACATTTTAGTATAGAGGCTGTTTTTAGTGACAGGGTATAAATAAAGTTGGTAAAAAGCCAAATAGATGTGAGATCGTTTTTTGCCGGCTTTTTTAATAAATATGGAGATCGAATTCAGGTCCGCGGCCACAATGTTAGGTGAGCGTATTGGTGCCGGCGAATGCAGCATAGTTGCGGCTTAGATAAATATCCCCCTAAGTGTTTAAGTTAGGAAATCTTACAAATGTTCCATAGTCATTGTACTTGCTGGCTAATTTTCTATTGACAGATCCCAATAAATCCAAACCAAATTATTTGAGTCTATTAGCATATATTTGCAACCACCAATCATCAGCTCCTGACTCTACCTGGGCATGCTTTCCAATAAAGGATACCCAAAGAACAAAACAAATTAGAAAACAGAAGTAAATGGGAAAGTTGTTTAAAACTGTAAGTTCTATCTGAATCATGAAAGGAAAAAAAATGAGTTCCATGTCTCTTTATGCTGTTTAGTGGCATATGTGTCTGGGAAGGCATTACCACAGTGCTAATAATTATGTGCATAGAATTATCCGCTGTGAGCAGCAATAACCTTTGCAGGATTCTGCCCACTCATCTTTAGCTCTTGAGAGAATGAGTGTGCTGCCTAAGGCATTTCCACATACACAAACCTTATGAATGGCTTTGCAGGCAGTCCTTAAGGATAGCAAGTATTAGCATTTAGATTGGGAATCCTTGCTGACCAAGTAGGAATGTTCTGAATCTTTGTTAAGAAAAAGAAAAAAAAGAGGTGGTTAAATATAGGAGAATAAAATGAATGGTGCTTTATGGTTAGAAAGGCAGTGGCTTTTGGAATAAGGAGCATATATTGTACATAATTCAATTTTATGGTGCCAGTTGTACGTCCAGCTCTGTTACTCAAGAACTAATTCTAATAATGATTTATCAATTGATATGTATGAATGTGCGTTATCAGAAAGCTATAAGGAACAGTAGTGGCTTGTAACTCATGACATTTATTTATTTTTTCCAAATTTGTAATGGATAATATTCAAAATATTTTGTAGTTTTTTATATTTTAATAGGCTACGTTATGTGTATTTTGTCTCATTTTTTAATTTTATTTGTGTATTGGAATTAGAAAATGTCATTTCTACATTTCTGTAAATGTATACATATATCCTTAAAGGGACAAAGAACTGTAAAAAGAAAGTGTTGTAATGTGTTAGAACACTTATTAATGCATTATTGCTTGCATATAACTATATGGTTAACCCCTGCAAAGAAGAAATGCACTACTGGGAGCTAGCTGAACACACCTGGGGAGCCAATGAGCAATGTGTGTATCTCACTGTTAAGAACAGGATTCTGCAAGTAAATCCCATTTGTTACAAGAAATTACTGCTGGCACAATTTAGGCAGCTAAATAGTTTCAGTTAGTGAAATATTGCTATTTAAAAAAACAACAACAAAAAAACAGGATTTACATTATATAAACTTTTTAAAGCACACTATTGTAAACAGGAAAAGTTGTTGGCACATTTGTCTGCAAGATATTAATATTCTGCATTGTAAATCTTTATTTTAGTGCAAAATTTCACCAAACTGAAAACATGTTTTTCACAATAAAAAAGTTTTAAAAAATGACATAAATAATTTGACTGTATATTTCATATAAATACACTGTAAACACATGCCCAGTATACTCATAATGCCCAAGCTCAAATGGATTCATTATTAATGTTTGTTGTTTTTTTAACATCATAATCTTTTACAAGAGTAAACAATACATGTCCTTACATATATATATATATATATATATATATATATATATATATATATATATATATATATATATATATATATATATATATATATATATATATATCAGAAATACAAAGGGATTACAGGTCAGAGTAACAGAATACATAATTAAGAGTATAATAGTTACACAACAATGCTTTAGCTGAGAACTGAAGCCACTGATAAACTAATTATTTCTTGAATATATATGCAGAGTTTATATGCATTGTATTACATTAGAATACAATAGAAACTTAAACCTGTTAAATAAATATATATATATATATATATATATATATATATATATATATATATATATATATATATATATATATATATATATATATGATAATATGAGAAAACTCTAGTGTTAACAACAACTAACCTATAAGTCAGTAATAAATTAGAACCAATTTAAATTCATTTTTATTTTTTTATTCTAGTATATGTTCTTCTCTTTGGGTTTTAGGTCACTCTTGGACCTAGTTAAGCTTGTGACACAGAAAAGAGGAAAGTTAGCCTTTGTAGTGGTCACTATTGGACCTAGATATAATTAAAGTGAAATTAGCATCTGATAATAAAATACATTGGCAACTGATATGCTATTACAAATAAAAATATGCAATATATTAGATAGCATGCAAAAATATGGAACAATAATATAGATAAATGTTTAACTTTATATTGCGTAGTCTGAAGGATTAGAGGACTATCTAGATATTGATGGGCGTTTAGGTAGCGTTTAGAGTGCTCTCCGATCAACCTCATCATCTAACATGATAAGGTGAATAAAGTAGCATAAACAACCAGTGAGTAGAGACTACTGTTAAAAGGGATAGTTCTAAACCACATCAGGATGGGTAAGATTAGACACTGGTTAAGGACACTCCCCTCTCAATCTGACTCCAACTGTTCACATTAGCAAAGGAAATAAAAATTAACAATGGCATATATCTACATCTTAGATTTACTAGCTCCCCTATAAACTATGTGTAGGTTCCTCTGCTGTGTTATCACCTCTTTAGTCAATAATTTAGAATAATTGGGGTAGCCCATATCAACACCCAATCAGATATAGGAGTTACTGCACGTAGTTGTCAAAATAGGATTTAGCTAACATGTCTACATATGTCTATGCTACTAGATGGAATATGTACATTCAGCTAGATTACAAGTTTGTGCATTTGTCTTTTAACGCTGAAAATATGGTATTTTCAGTGTTAAAACAGCACTGCAGCCATTACAAGTCTTGTCGGTATAGGTTTACCGCAAGCCTTTTAGCCTGTAACGCAACGTCAGTACCGCACTCATAAAAATTATTTTTTTTCATGGGATTCCCATAGCCCTAGTATTACGAGTTTTGTGGTGAGGCTAAAAAACAAGCGTTACACTTTAAAACGACAAGATCCGTAACGCCATCTAAAGTCAGTAGTTATGAGTTTTACACTACAAAGCTGTAACATAAAACTCACAACTAATGTGTTAAAAAGTACACTAACACCCATAAACTACCTATTAACCCCTAAACAGAGGCCCTCCCGCATCGCAAACACTATATTCAATTTATTAACCCCTAATCTGCCGCTCCTGACATCGCCGCCACTAATGCAATTTATTAACCCCTTTTCCGCCTCTTTCCCGACATCGTCACCACTAAATTAAAATTATTCACCCCTAAACAGCCGCCCTCCCGCATTGCAAAACACTATTTAAATATTATTAACCCCTAATCTGCCGTCCGCCCACATTGCCCCCACTATACTAAAGTTATTAAGCCCTACACCACCGCCACTATAATAAACCTATTAACCCCTAAACCGAAAGCCGCCCACTACGAAATATAATAAATTAAACTATTGACCCCTAAACTGAAAGCCCCCCACATCACAAAAAACTAATTTAAACTAGTAACCCCTAAACACAACGCCCCCCTAACGTTATATTAAAATTACAATTTCCCTATCTTAAATTAAATTTAATAAATAAAAAGAGAGAAGCGCTCAACCTGGCAACGAACAATAGCATAATAGCTTCTTCTATGGCTAGTTACAACAATAAAACTGACAGACATATATCATTATAGATAATACACAAAAAATAAAATCATGGATCCATGTTCATAACAATATAAAATATATAAAACATATAATTCCAATGAATAAGATGTATAATTAATATATGAATTATAATTGATATATGATTGATATTGCAATCGTCCTATTATTCCATATAGCAAAGTTAAGTTCCTAGTGGTATCAGAATGTCACTTATTTAATTTCAGTGCTTAGGGGTGGATGGCACTCGCTGGTGATGATAGATCCTTAAAATGATCCTTCCTCAAAAAAATTCAAAATAAAATTCAAAAACAACTCCAAAATGTGAAGTTATGTTGTTAGTGAAAAAAGTATGTTTGCAAACTCGTGAGAAAAAAAATAAAAAAATGAAAAATGAAAATCAAAAGTATAAAAAATAAAAAGTAAAAATATATACCAATTATAAAAAATAAAAATAATGATGGGAAAAATGTGGAAACAATGTGTGATAAAAGTACTATTAGGTGCTACAATTCTTCTTGGTGATAGGTCTCCAAGTGATTTTGGTTGTATGAAAAAGTGATATTGTGGAAATGTTCCAGTTTGATGTATCCAAAGACTAAAATGCTTTTAATACAAATCCTGTAGATAAAAAAGATACAACATAGGGCAATACTGATAAAATAATGTCACGATTAAAATGAGGCTTACCATAAAGTGTCAATGCGTTTCGGCCCTTCCTTAGGCCTTTATCAAGACTATATTTATGGTAAGTTATGGTAGCTTGCTTTATACTTGATTTGAAATGAAGTAGGTTAATAATATTTCCAACACACTTTTTAGAATGTTATAATTTCATAATGGATATCAGTTATTTTGATTTATTTATTTTTTATTGGTAAGCTGTCAAGGTAAACATTGAAATTATTATTTGCCCACACATTAGATGTTAGGTGCGAAAGATCCCTGTGATTTGCCCAAATAAAAGATATCAGACTAAAAAAGATCCCTGCAGTAAAAAAGAACCGGAAGCGTTATGGAACATTATCAGCAATACCGGAAGTGACGTAAATTTTCCGTTTTGCAGGTTCTTCTGACACGAAGATAAAAGATCCCTACTAGAACCCGGAAGCAATACGGAACTCCACTGACTATACCGGAAATGACGCAAATGGTTATGTCGTCACTTCCGGTTCACCGATTTTCCTTTTTTACTTTACCCTTCACATACAGAAATAAAGATCAACGAAGGAATGATATACGAAATTTGCCCTAATTTTAAGTAAGAAATGAGTGATATAACTATCAGGGTAAATGTTAAATAAAAACAGATACGAAACAGGAAGGAAGTATTACATCCGGGCTAAAAGGTCAATTATTTTTGGCGCCACTGATTGGTTATCTAAAAGTATAAAGCAAGCTACCATAACTTACCATAAATATAGTCTTGATAAAGGCCTAAGGAAGGGCCAAAACGCGTTGACACTTTATGGTAAGCCTCATTTTAATCATTGTGACATTATTTTAGCAGTATTGCCCTATGTTGTATCTTTTTTATCTACAGGATTTTACTAAATGAATTTTATTCGTTGGATACATCAAACTGGAACATTTCCACAATAGCACTTTTTCATACAACCAAAATCACTTGGAGACCTATCACCAAGAAGAATTGTAGCACCTAATAGTATTTTTAGCACACATTTTTTCCACATTTTTCCCATCATTATTTTTATTTTTTATAATTGGTATATATTTTTACTTTTTATTTTTTATACTTTTTATTTTGATTTTTAATTTTCTTCTATAAGGTACGACGAGTCCACAGATTCATCCTTTACTTGTGGGATATTATCCTCCTGCTAACAGGAAGTGGCAAAGAGCACCACAGCAGAGCTGTCTATATAGCTCCTCCCTTAGCTCCACCCCAGTCATTCTCTTTGCCTACTCTAAGTTCTAGGAAGGGTAAAGTGAAAGAGGTGATAAAATATTAGTTTTTAATTTCTTCAAGCAAGAGTTTTTTGTTTTAAATGGTACCGGTGTGTACTATTTACTCTCAGGCAGCAGATGGATGAAGACTTCTGCCTAGAGGATGATGATCTTAGCATTTGTAACTAAGATCCAGTGCTGTTCCCCCAGAGGCTGAGGGGTACAAGAAACTTCAGTGTGAGGAACGTTTTCATGCTTTATAGCAGTGAGGTATGTTCAGTCATTTTTTCTGGAGAGACTGTGTATTTCAGAAAGGCTGACAGTATGTATCCCCATGAGGGTAAGGGTAAGGGTAAGCAGTAATCCTAAGAGCTATAGAAAGGCATTACTTAGCTCTGAGCAGGCGGACAGACATCGACGGAAATCAAACCGATCGAGTACGATCGGGTTGATTGACACCCCTTGCTGGCAGCCCATTGGCCGTGAGTCTGCAGGGGGTGGCGTTGCACAAGCAGCTCTTGTGAGCTGCTGGTGCAATGCTGAATACGGCGAGCGTATTGCTCGCCGTATTCAGCGATGTCTGTCGGACCAGGTCCGACAGACATTGATAGCTAGAGGTCCAACAGACATTGATACCGTTTCTTAAGATTGTTATTTTTTTCACTAAATAAAGTGTTTTCATGCTTGTTTGTAGTCATTACTAGCCTGTTCAACATGTCTGACATTGAGGAAAGTCATTGTTCAATATGTTTAGAAGCCATTGTGGAACCCCCACTTAGAATGTGTCCCTCATGCACTGAAAGGTCAATAAATTGCAAAGATCATATTTTAGCTACTAAAAGTATGTCGCAGGATGATTCTCAGTCAGAAGGGAATCAAGTTATGCCATCTAATTCTTGTTGTCACAACCATTAACGCCCGCACAAGTGACGCCAAGTACTTCTAGTGCGTCTAATTCTTTCACCCGCAGTTATGAATACTACCCTCACTGAGGTTTTATCTAAGCTGCCTGGGTTGCAGGGGAAGCGCAGTAGGTCTGGTGTGAGAACAAATGCTGAGCCCTCTGACGCTTTATGTTAGCCATATCCGATGTACCCTCACAATGTTCTGAGTTGGGGGTGAGGGATTTGCTGTCTAAGGGAGAGATTTCTGATTAAGGAAAGATGTTCCCTCAGACAGACTCAGATATGACTGCTTTTAAATTTAAACTAGAACACCTCCGCTTATTGCTCAGGAAGGTTTTAGCGACTCTGGATGATTGTGACCCTATTGTAGTTCCAGAGAAATTGTGTAAAATGGACAGATTTCTAGAGGTTCCTGCCTACACTGATGTTTTTCCGGTCCCTAAGAGGATTTCGGACATTGTTACTAAGGAGTGGGATAGACCAGGTATTCCGTTCGCTCCCCCTCCTACTTTTAAGAAAATGTTTCCCATATCAGACACCATGCAGGACTCGTGGCAGATGGTCCCTAAGGTGGAGGGAGCTATTTCTACCCTGGCTAAGCGTACAACTATACCTATTGAGGACAGTTGTGCTTTCATAGATCCTATGGATAAAAAATTAGAGGGTCTCCTAAAGAAAATATTTGTTCATCAGGGTTTTCTTCTCCAACATTGTTCCTGTAACTACTGCTGCTGTTTTTTGGTTTGAGGCTCTGGAAGAGGCTCTTCAGGTTGAGACCCCATTAGATGATATTCTGGATAGAATTAGGGCTCTCAAGCTAGCTAATTCTTTCATTACAGATGCCCCTTTTCAACTGGCTAAATTAGCGGCAAATAATTCAGGTTTTGCCATTTTATCGGTTAGAGCGTTATGGCTTAAGTCCTGGTCTGCTGATGTGTCATCAAAATCTAAGATTTTAGCCATCCCTTTCAAGGGTAAGACCCTATTCGGGGCTGAACTGAAAGAGATCATTTCAGACATCACTGGAGGGAAAGGCCATGCCCTTCCTCAGGATAAGACAAATAAGATGAGGACCAAACAAAATAATTTTCGTTCCTTTCGAAACTTCAAAGGTGGTCCCTCTAACTCTTCCCCTGCTGCAAAGCAAGAGGGGAATTTTGCTAAATCCAAGTCAGTCTGGAGACCTAACCAGACTTTGAACAAGGGTAAACAGGCCAAGAAGCCCGCTGCTGCCACCAATACAAGATGAAGGGGTAGCCGCCGATCCGGGACCGGATCTAGTAGGGGGCAGACTTTCTCTCTTTGCTCAGGCTTGGGCAAGAGACGTTCAGGACTCCTGGGCTTTAGAAATCATAACCCAGGGGTATCTTCTAGATTTAAAAGATTCTCCTCCAAGGGGGAGATTCCATCTTTCTCAATTGTCTGTAAACCAGACAAAAAGAGAGGCATTCTTACGCTGTGTCGAAGACCTATATACCATGGGAGTCATCTGCCCAGTTCCGAAAACAGAACAGGGGCAGGGATTCTACTCCAATCTGTTTGTGGTTCCCAAAAAAGAGGGAACTTTCAGACCAATTTTAGATCTCAAGATCCTAAACAAATTCCTCAGAGTCCCATCCTTCAAGATGGAGACCATTCGGACTATTTTACCAATTATCCAGGAGGGTCAATATATGACTACCGTGGACTTAAAGGATGCATATCTACACATCCCTATCCACAAAGATCATCAACAGTACCTCAGGTTCGCCTTTCTGGACAAGCATTACCAGTTTGTGGCTCTTCCCTTTGGGCCACAGCTCCCTGAATTTTCACAAAGGTGCTAGGGTCCCTTCTGGCGGTTCTAAGGCCGCTGGGCATAGCAGTGGTGCCTTATCTGGACGATAGCTTAATTCAGGCATCGACTTACCAACTAGCCAAGTCTCACACGGACATCGTGTTGGCTTTTCTTAGATCTCACGGGTGGAAGGTGAACGTAAAAAAGAGTTCACTTATCCCTCTCACAAGAGTTCCATTCCTGGGAACTCTGATAGATTCGGTGGACATGAACATTTTTCTGACGGAGGTCAGGAAATCAAAGATTTTAACCACCTGCCGAGCTTTTCATTCCATTCCTCGGCCGTCAGTGGCTCAGTGTATGGAGGTAATTGGACTAATGGTAGCGGCAATGGACATAGTTCCGTTTGCTTGCTTCCATCTCAGACCACTGCAACTATGCATGCTCGAACAGTGGAATGGGGATTATGCAGATTTATCTCCTCAGATAAATCTGGATCAAGAGACCAGAGACTCTCTTCTTTGGTGGTTGTCACAGGATCAGGGAATGTGTTTCCTCAGGCCAGCGTGGGTCATAGTGACAACGGACGCCAGCCTATTGGGCTGGGGTGCAGTCTGGAATTCCCTGAAAGCACAGGGTTTGTGAACTCCTCCCGATAAATATTCTAGAACTGAGAGCGATATTCAACGCGCTTCAGGCGTGGCCTCAGCTGGCTTCGGCCAGATTCATAAGATTCCAGTCGGACAATATCACGACTGTAGCATATATCAATCATCAGGGGGGAACAAAGAGTTCTCTAGCGATGATAGAGGTTACCAAAATATTTTGATGGGCAGATACAATACAATCTATATCCCAGGAGTGGAGAACTGGGAAGCGGAATTTCTAAGTCATCAACTTTGCACAATTGATTTAGCAATGGGGCACACCAGAATTGGATCTGATGGCGTCTCGTCAGAACGCCAAACTTCCTTGTTACAGGTACAGGTCAACGGATCCTCAGGCAGTACTGATAGATGCTCTAGCAGTACCCTGGTCGTTCAACCTGGCTTATGTGTTTCCACCATTTCCACTCCTTCCTCGTTTGATTGTCAGAATCATACAGGAGAGAGCTTCGGTGATTTTGATAGCACCTGCGTGGACATGTCTTGGTATGCAATCAGATCAGTACAGCCAATAGAATGTTAGCTCAATCTGATTGGCTGATTGGATCAGCCAATCGGATTGAACTTGAATCTGATTGGCTGATTCAATCAGCGAATCAGATTTTTCCTACATTAATTCCGTTTGGCTGATAGAATCCTATCAGCCAATCGGAATTCGAGGGACGCCATCTTGGATGAAGTCACTTAAAGGAATCTTCATTTGTCGGCTAGTCGTCGGGGAAGGAGGATGTTCTGCGCCGGAGGTCTTTAAGATGGAGCCGCTCCTCGTCGGATGGATGAAGATAGAAGATGCCGCTTGGATGAAGATGTCTGCCAGTCCAGATGTCCTCTTCTGCCTGGATAGGATGAAGACTTCTGCCGGTCTGGATGTCCTCTTCTGCCCCATCGGATGAAGACTTCTGCCCGGTTGGGTGAAGACGACTCAAGGTAGGGAGATCTTTAGGGGGGTAGTGTTAGATTTATTTAAGGGGGGTTTGGGTTAGAGTAGGGGTATGTGGGTGATGGGTTGTAATGTTGGGGAGTGGTATTGTGTTTTTTTTTTACAGGCAAAAGAGCTGATTACTTTGGGGCATGCCCCGCAAAAAGCCCTTTTAAGGGCTGGTAATAGAGCTGTTAACTTTTAATTTAGATTAGGGTAGGGAATTTTTTTATTTTGGGGGCTTTGTTATTTTATTAGGGGGCTTAGAGTAGGTGTAATTAGCTTAAAATTCTTGTAATCTTTTTTTATTTTTTGTAATTTAGTGTTTGTTTGTTTTTGTAATTTAGTTTAGTTTATTTAATTGTAGGTAATTTATTTAATTATAGTGTAGTGTTAGGTTTAATTGTAACTTAGGTTAGGATTTATTTTACAGGTAATTTTGTAATTATTTTAACTATATAGCTATTAAATAGTAAATAACTATTTAATAGCTATTGTACCTAGTTAAAATAAATACAAAGTTGCCTGTAAAATAAATATAAATCCTAAAATAGCTACAATATAATTATTCGTTATATTGTAGCTATATTAGGGTTTATTTTACAGGTAAGTATTTAGTTTTAAATAGGAATACTTTAGTTAATAAGATTTAATTTATTTCGTTAGATTAAAATTATATTTAATTTAGGGGGGTGTTAGGGTTAGGGTTAGACTTATCTTTAGGGGTTACTACATTTATTAGAGTAGCGGCGAGGTCCGATCGGCAGATTAGGGGTTAATACTTGAAGTTAGGTGGCGGCGATGTTAGGGAGGGCAGATTAGGGGTTAATACTATTTATTATAGGGTTTGCGAGGCTGGAGTGCAGCGGTTTAGGGGTTAATAAATTTATTATAGTGGCGGCGAGATCCGGTCGGCAGATTAGGGGTTAATAAGTGTAGGTAAGGTAGCGGCGACGTTGGGGGGCAGATTAGGGGTTAATAAATATAATATAGGTGTCGGCGATGTTAGGGGCAGCAGATAGTGGTTCATAGGGATAATGTATGTGGCGGCGGTGTGCGGTCGTCAGATTAGGGGTTCAAAAAATTATTATAGTGGCGGCGATGTGGGGGGACCTTGGTTTAGGGGTACATAGGTAGTTTATGGGTGTTAGTGTACTTTAGAGCACTGTAGTTAAGAGCTTTATAAACCGGCGTTAGCCCATAAAGCTCTTAACTACAGCCTTTCCATGGGCGGTAGGAGTCTTGTCACTAGAGGTCTACCGCTCACTTCAGCCAAGACTCTAAATACCAGCGTTAGGAAGATCCCATTGAAAAGATAGGATACGCAATTGGCGTAAGGGGATCTGCGGTATGGAAAAGTCGCGGCTTGAAAGTGAGCGTTAGACCCTTTCCTGCTTGACTCTAAATACAAGCGGGCGGCCAAAAGCAGCGTTAGGACCCTTTAACGCTGCTTTTGACGGCTAACGTAGAACTCTAAATCTAGGCGTAAGGTTGTTACTAATAGGAATATCAATCAGGAAATTGTTGTTCCTCCTCTAAGAAGGAGCGTCTGTTGCACAACTTGGACGTGGTTCGTGCTTTAAGTTTTACTTGCAAGCAACCAAAGATTTCCGTCAAACATCTTCTTTGTTTGTTGTCTATTCTGGAAAACATAGAGGTCAAAAAGCTACGGCTACCTCTCTTTCTTTTTGGCTGAAAAGCATCATCCGTTTGGCATACGAGACTGCTGGACAGCAGCCTCCTGAAAGGATTACAGCTAACTCTACTAAAGCGGTGGCTTCCACATGGGCTTTTAAAAATTATGCTTCTGTTGAACAGATTTGTAAGGATGCGACTTAATCTTCGCTTCATACCTTTTTACAAATTTTACAAATTTGATACTTTTGCTTCTTCGGAGGCTATTTTTGGGAGAAAAGTTCTTCAAGCAGTGGTGCCTTCTGTTTAACCATCTGTCTTGTCCCTCCCATTCATCCGTGTCCTGTAGCTTTGGTATTGTATCCCACAAGTAAAGGATGAATCCGTGGACTCGTCGTACCTTATAGAAGAAAAGTAAATTTATGCTTACCTGATAAATTAATTTCTTCTATGGTACAACGAGTCCACGGCTCGTCATTTTAAGACAGATTATATTTTTTTGATTTTAAACTTCAGTCACCTCTGCACCTTGTAGTTTCTCCTTTTTCTTCCTGTACCTTCGGTCGAATGACTGGGGGGTGGAGCTAAGGGAGGAGCTATATAGAGAGCTCTGCTGTAGTGCTCTTTGCCACTTCCTGTTAGCAGGAGGATAATATCCCACAAGTAAAGGATGAATCCGTGGACTCGTCGTACTATAGAAGAAATTAATTTATCAGGTAAGCATAAATTTACTTTTTTTATTTTTTTTCTCACGAGTTTGCAAACACACTTTTTTCACTAACCACATAACTTTACATTTTGGAGTTGTTTTGGAATTTTATTTTTAATTTTTTTGAGGAAGGATCATTTTAAGGATCTATCATCAGCGAGTGCCATCCACCCCTAAACACTGAAATAAGTGACATTCTGATACCACTAGGAACTTCACTTTGTATATGGAAAAATAGGACTATTGCAATATCAATGATATATCAATTATAAATTCTATATTAATTATACATCTTATTCATTGGAATTATATGTTTTATATATTTTATATTGTTATGAACATGGATCCATGATTTTATTTTTTGTGTATTATCTATAACAATATATGTCTGTCAGTTTTATTGTTGTGATTAAATATTTTTATAAATACACATCCTTAGCCTATCCAAGGCGCTCCTTAGATTTTTTTCTAATTTTATTTACTAACATAGGATATACTAGGTTTCCCCATTTTAAGGAGCTATAAGGTATTTTAATGGTGAGAGCGCTGTGAGATATTTTGTTTCTATGGCTAGTTACCACGCAAGAAGTAACCTCTTTTTGCTCAACATGTGCCTTTCACAGAGAACTTTCCTGAAGCATATCAGTCTGATCCTGACTTTACAGTACAGTCCAGCCCCGAAATACCAGGCAATCCCTCTCTGAACAAGAGAAACAGCAAAACCCCAGACGTACGTTTCGGCCTATTGTGGGCCTCGTCAGTGAAGTGCAACCATATTCCTCTAGGCACACTGAGCAACGGGTCCACGTCTGGATTCCTGCATCACACTTAGGGAGACTTCCCTAAATGTCATAATTTGCATAAATAAAAAAGAAGCCAGACATGGACTTCTTGCACACATGTCCTTAGAGAGATACAACTGCACCTCACTGACGAAGCCCACAGAAGGCCGAAACGATTGTCTGGGGTTGTTGTTTCTCTTGTTCAGAGAAGAATTTCCTGGTATTTCAGCGCTGGACTGTCATTGGGCAGGGTCAGACTGATATGCTACAGGATATTTTTTCTCTGTGAAAAGGCATACGGCTAGATTTAGAGTTCTGCGGCCAAAGGGGTGCGTTAGCTACGCTGGCTTTTTTTCTCCCGCACCTTTTAAATACCGCTGGTATTTAGAGTTCACAGAAGGGCTGCGTTAGGCTCCAAAAAGGGAGCGTAGAGCATATTTACCGCCACTGCAACTCTAAATTCCAGCGTTGCTTACGGACGCAGCCAGCTTCAAAAACGTGCTCGTTCACGATTTCCCCATAGGAAACAATGGGGCTGTTTGAGCTGAAAAAAACCTAACACCTGCAAAAAAGCAGCGTTCAGCTCCTAACGCAGCTACATTGTTTCCTATGGGGAAACACTTCCTAAGTTTGCACCTAACACCCTAACATGAACCTCGAGTCTAAACACCCCTAACCTTACACTTATTAACCCCTAATCTGCCGCCCCCGCTATCGCTGACACCTGCATATTATTATTAACCCCTAATCTGCCGCTCCGTACACCGCCGCAACCTACGTTATCCCTATGTACCCCTAATCTGCTGCCCCTAACACCGCCGACCCCTATATTATATTTATTAACCCCTAATATGCCGCCCCCAACGTCGCCGCTACCTACCTACACTTATTAACCTCTAATCTGCCGACCGGACCGCACCGCTACTATAATAAATGTATTAACCCCTAATCCACCTCACTCCCGCCTCAATAACCGTATAATAAATAGTATTAACCCTTAATCTGCTCTCCCTAACATCGCCGACACCTAACTTAAAGTATTAACCCCTTCTGCCGACCGGAGCTCACCGCTACTCTAATAAATTTTTTAACCCCTAAAGCTAATTCTAACCCTAACCCCCCAAGTTAAATATAATTTTATTCTAACAAAATAAATTAACTCTTATTAAATAAATTATTCCTATTTAAATCTAAATACTTACCTGTAAAATAAACCCTAATATATCTACAATATAAATTATAATTATATTGTAGCTATTTTAGGATTAATATGTATTTTACAGGCAACTTTGTATTTATTTTAACCAGGTACAATAGCTATTAAATAGTTAATAACTATTTAATAGTTACCTAGTTAAAATAATTACAAAATTACCTGTAAAATAAATCCTAACCTAAGTTACAATTAAACCTAACACTACACTATCAATAAATAAATTAAATAAACTACCTACAGTTATCTACAATTAAACCTAACACTACACTATCAATAAATTAATTAAATACAATACCTACAAATAAATACAATTAAATAAACTAACTAAAGTACAAAAAATAAAAAAGAACTAAGTTACAAAAAATAAAAAATATTTACAAACATTAGAAAAATATTACAACAATTTTAAACTAATTACACCTACTAAAATAAAATAACAAAGCCCCCCAAAATAAAAAAATGCCCTACCCTATTCTAAAATTAAAATAGAAAAGCTCTTTTACCTTACCAGCCCTGAAAAGGGCCCTTCGCGGGGCATGCCCCAAAGAATTCAGCTCTTTTGCCTGTAAAAAAAACAAACATACAATACCCCCCCAACATTACAACCCACCACCCACATACCCCTAATCTAACCCAAACCCCCCTTAAATAAACCTAACACTAAGCCCCTGAAGATCTCCCTACCTTGTCTTCACCACACCGGGTCCCGATCTGTCCAGAAGAGCCTCCAAGCGGGGGCTGAAGAGTGACGTCCATCCTCCGGCTGAAGTCTGGATCCAAGCGGTGGCTGAAGAAATCCATCATCGGGCTGAAGTCTTGATCCAAGCGGGATGAAGTCTTCTATGAAGCGTCATCTTCAATCTTCTTTCTTCTGGAGCCATCATCTTCCAGCCGATGCGGATCCATCCTCTTCTACCGACGCCTACTCGCCGAATGACGGTTCCTTTAAATGACGTCATCCAAGATGGCGTCCGTCGAATTCCGATTGGCTGATAGGATTCTATCAGCCAATCGGAATTAAGGTAGGAAAATTCTGATTGGCTGATGGAATCAGCCAATCAGATTCAAGTTCAATCTGATTGGCTGATCCGATCAGCCAATCAGATTGAGCTCGCATTCTATTGGCTGTTCCGATCAGCCAATAGAATGCGAGCTCAATCTGATTGGCTGATCGGATCAGCCAATCGGATTGAACTTGAATCTGATTGGCTGATTCCATCAGCCAATCAGAATTTTCCTACCTTAATTCCGATTCTTTCCCACTGGAGGATTGTTCATATATGTGGGTCACATCAGCGAGATCCAAACAGGTTCCTGATCGTAGGTTCCATGGCCGCAACTTAGGAGGTAGGTCCAGTAGGACCGGGATGGTCAGGTCATGAGCGCTTACCTTTTTTACTATACCGCTTGTGCAGAGTTGTAAATGTGCCAAGTCTTGTGAGTCTTGCATGATTATTTGCTTTTCTGCCATTTGAGCAGTGCAGTTGTCATGCTCCACTTCCACGTGTCTTTAATAGTCTCTGTCTATCCTTATGCCCCTCACTAATAAAGTAAGGTCTTCCAGCCCCTGACACATTTTATGTTCCAAGTCCACAAGAAGATTTAATATTTTTATAGATAGATCCTCCATTTTAAGAGCAGGCTTGATATAGCAGCTTAGTATGAGCTGCCTTACCCGGCGAACCGGTGGGGGGGTTGGGTGTTAGATGTTTAGATGTCAGAGAAGTAGGCCACCAACTTGACCTCCAACGGCCCAGTTTAGTGTTCCAGCATGAGCAAAATTCTCAGAGAATGGTATCCCCTAAACTATCAATTGTCCTTGCTTGGCAAATTGATGCTTATTGGTAAGGATGGTTGAAATATGAGTAGATAACTGGTGGATTATCTGCTTTGAGCACAGAGCTTCTAATGAGTGCAACCTGTCATGGCCGCCACCCAGGCATACCCCCTCTAATAATGTTTTTTTAGTTAACAAATGTAATCCAACAGTAAAGTGCATCTTCACACAGAACATCTTCACACATACGCCGCTCTTTCATTGGAGAGATGAGCAGTTTAATAAATATGTTATTTACTCTGTAAATTATTTTGCATATACACGTATATTACTTGACATAAAAAAAAACATATCTACTTAAAGACTTACAAAGCACACATTATATTGTCAGCAAACAGTTTTTGAAAATATGCCCTTTCACACTAATATTCGCTTTCAACGTTTTTGGAATATTTTAAGATAGCGAGACCTATACTTTCCTATAGAAGCATTGTCGTGTATCATCTATTTGGCCTTGGAAACCCACTTGTGTTAGCACACTTTACATGCAGTGAACATTGCGAGACTGGCGAGATGAAATTAAAATTTTCAATTGGACACAGCGAACCTTTGAACATTGATTTAGTTGTACAATCATCTGGAGACGAATCTGCGTAGGTCAGTCAACTACTCTTCTCTCATTCCAGTCTTTTATTTAGTGACTCAAGTTGTACAGAGTTCTGAATTTTATACAGAGGTAGCCAGCTGATATTTTAAAGCATTTTTAAAAACAAAATATGATTTTTCCTAAGCTCAGGTTAAATAATAATAATAATATTCATATATGTATCAATAATATGTATCCGGAGGAGAGCCAAACGCAGTTAAACCTAGATTAGTGATAATGTTTGTCGTATCTATCCAGTACAAGGGATGAATAGTGTCTAATTTATCATTCACTCACATTTAAAGGGTAAAAAATATACAGTAAGAAAATACTGTAATGTATTTGTGTAATTCCTTATTGCACTATTACTTGAAAGGGGTTATACACATAGTTAAAATCAGCTCCAGAAAGACGGTCACATTTGTGTGTAGGTGTTTAGCTGCCTATGATCAGCCGTGCTCAGCTCTGGGACAGAAGTGCATTGCTGCTCCAGAACTGATGTTACCTATGTGTTTTGTGGGGATAAACAAATAGCTATAGGCATGAGCGTCCGCAGAAATTTTTGCAAGGGGGGAGGCAAAAAATTAAATACACTAAGCATAATAATATCAATGGAAAGCAGACAGGGTTGATCTTCGTACGTATGAGCTGCACTTCATTTTTTTTTATTATTATTATTATTATATTTTTATTGAGGAATAAAGATAGGCATACAAGAATTCCAATGTGCAACAACAAAATAAACATGCAATATGATCCTTAGCATAAACATGTCATATGAGCAATAAGGTACATAAATGTAAAATCAATTGGATTACAGTAATGTCGCAAATTATCTGAGTAATACCTATAGAATAAAAAAGAAAAAGTTGCAAATGATAATCCTTAGTTTTCTACCTCCAAACCATAATTGAGGTCGCTTTTGGACCCCCAACACATCTATTATGTAAAAGAATAGGAGGGCTATATTAATATAAGGTCCCTTACAGATACAATAGGAACCACAGTATTGTAACACACTCTTTGCATACTCTCAGTAACTGAAATAACATACAGTATCAAAGTTGGTCATTAAATTGTTCACATATCGGGCGGAGCCAGCCACTGAAGCACCAAGACGTACTATTCCAGAGCTCCTACAGTTTGACTATTAAAACCTTGATTTTTTGCGTCTTGGAGGCTTATATACCTTTTACCTACATACCCCTTAAGATGGAGGAGTTGCCTACACACCTTTTTTCTCTACTGGAGGATCTGATCGCAAAATTTGACAGTCAGTCTCACAGCTTGAGGTCTACCATCATAGAGATGCGCAATAAAGATGGCGTCTCCTACCTTCCCAGCTATGACTCCCACGCGGCAAACCAGACAGAATATTCACTGCCTATTCAGCATACTCCTACACGTTCGCAAGAAAGGCAATGCAGAGAGGGCTCCACCAGTACTTTCCCTGAAACGGCAAGTAGAGACCAGATACAGCCAAGCATGGTTGACCTGTTCCATATCCCCACCGCTACATCGGGAGCTGAAAGATTTACCCTGATAGTCACTGGGCAACATTTCCAGCTCTCTCCCCCTCCTTACCTAAGCGAGAAAGCCACTCTCACTCCTAACACTTTCAAGCCTCCAGTTACCGCTATACAGAACTCTGCCTACCACGATGATCTCTTCACTACTGAACATTTGCCGCACTGCAACGGAGGAAAGCCGTGGGCTGTTATGGAGGCGGGTGAGATGGAAAAGGGGAGCCCCATATCCGTGGTTGCGGAACAGTTGGTAACTTGTGAACAACACAGTGCCCTAAGGCCATTTAAAATCCGCGCAGGTCCTGCACAGCGTTGCGCTGTTCAGCGAGAGACATCGCAAGTAAAGCTGACAGGCATGTATAAAGTCAGTAGCCTAGAGGTGACAACTCACACAGCCCTCCATGTTCTGAAGCACGTAACCGGTAGCCCTCCCCCAGATCATGAGTCTCAGTCAAGCGAGCTATTGTCTAGTTCTTCATGGATTGATTCAGCACATCTCACCAAGCTGCTGAAAGACCCTTTTGACCCGGGAGGCTTGCTATTTGCATGTCTGTTACACATTGCACACTTGGGGGACTCCAACATGACCGGGTAGCTTCACACATTACAGGCAGCTCTCCTATGCTGAAGTGGAACTTTTACCTAAAACTGTTTGATGGCCTTGTGTAACGCTATATCACTATTAATACGTTGCCATACCTATTGCCCTCATGACGCTTATAGCCTGCTGTTGTTAGATCTCTCTAGGCTCATTCAGAGTTGTGATGATGATCTTAAGTCTATATAAAAAGACCCTCCTTGTCTATCTTATCTGCCCCCAAATGATCTAATGCTAATATTAGCCCTAAAGTTTGAGATGTCATAATGGGTTTGTGTAGCTTCCACCAGTTTTCATGTTAGTGAAACTACATTTTTATTCTGACCAATGACTTGGAACACTAATCATCTGTTTGTTATTATATTTAGCCAGTTGCATACTATCTATAACCACAGAGTCTGCTTGAACACAGAGTTCTCATATGCCTAGAATTTTTGTTATATAGCCAATTTGGCACTCACTCCTATGTTTCTACCTTATGTGACATATCTACCATACCGCCCTGTCTATACTAACTTAGACCCATATACCCCACGGTATTCTGGTTCCTACCTAGTTTGTTTATTTATTAATAATATATATTTAAAATCTCTCCAGAAGGATAACTATGACAGCTGATATCATTATACTAAGAATCCTTTTCTGTGGTTAGGTTACATACCATGTGGACTCCTGCGCCCTTACCCCTCACTATAGTGTATACTGCTCTCTGCATACAGAGGCCATTCAGCTTCTACATGGTATACATGTCTATAGTATAACAAGTTGTGTCTTTTTTGATACTTTCTATTTAGATGGATGACTGTTTGTTTTATTTTTGTTATGTGCTTATATTAAATGACTCTGCTATGTATCACACTCCCTAAATTGCTGTGATCTCAAGGGAATGTGCAGTTATTGATATTTTAAGCTCACGTGGCTCTCTTATGCCTATGACACTGAGTTTTGTTATTTATGTTTATCTTATGTTTGTTATTCATGCTCTAGGTATTTTCAGAGATATTTTCATCTCCCCCTATATAGGGGTACTTTCTCTACTTAGCCCGCACATGTTCTCTGCCAATAATGGTATACCCCCTATGTAGAATTTACTGATAACACGAATTTCCTGCTCCAGCTGAGCTCCTCTCCTCCCTTTCCCGCTGGCTTGCTGCCTGCGGGTCATACCCCTTCTCCTTTCTCCCACATCGCTTATAGCTAGCATTTCCCCAGGTGAGGAGCTCCCCCAAAAGTCCCTTGTATTCCACACTTCCTAATATTTCCGCTCTTGCATAACTTTACTATGGTCAAAGCCAGCATACTCCCATAATCTCCTGACCCATAGTCTATAAGTCTTACCGTGATGACAGTGCTAAGCCATCCTAAGCTCTGATAATGCTCCTCTACTAGCTAATATTCCCTAGAGATGTAGGTTAAAAATAACCCCACTAGGAGTATACTTAGAAGCCTTGAGATTCCATTCCATTCTATTTAGCCCTGTAGTCTGAACCTTCATAACACTTCAACTGGCTCCGCCCTCCCCTCTCCCCTCCGTTGCGAGCGGCTCTTGCCCGCTGTATTCCCCACCCCCCTCATACATTTAGGCCTACGGGAGGCCTAACAAAAGCCAGCTCCCTACCTCTCACTATTTTCAGCTCTTAGAATACCTCTTATCTTGAGGGTAGAGACCACTTGTTACCTGTTATAAAAAAAAAAAAAAACGAGGCTCCTTTCCCATATGTTCCAGTCACATGTCTTTCATAAATATAGTTTTAAATTTTACACTTTATACTCAACACTGAACTACTATAGTATAGTTACTAAGATAACAAATATTACACTGGCACACCAGGGTTGTAACCCTTGCCTGCCTTCAATATGTGTCTTGTATCAGTTTCTTTATTGTTTTTGTTCCGTGCCTGGACATACTTTTTACTGTATTGTTTTCACTCAATGCCTCAATAAAAACATTATATGGAAAAAATTGTTCACATATCATAAAATCTCTATCCACCAGAGATGGTTAATATGAATAATCAAATTTTGAACATTAGAGACATGGATGTCATAGATATGGTGCATGGTCCTATACAAGATACTCTTAGTGCTAATGGTATGTAGTATAGGAATGTAAATGCACAGGAACACTCCCTCATGCAAGTGTGTCCATATGCATTTATTTACAAGAGAGGGCACACATCTAATTAGTGGGTATTTGTAATGAGCGCAAGTAGCTAGTGAAACTCAATTAACTATGAACGCTGTAAGAGCTAATAACACTATCAGTCATGCCAAATTTAGCAATGGTTTAACACATTTATGGTATAGGAAGCATATGGTAAAAACCTCAGGGCATGAAACTTTGTATCTGCGGGCTATGGTGGATATGGGCAGCTTATTGAGATCTCCTGCGCCACATTCAACATCCGCCGATAAGGAAAAAAGGGCAAAGTCACATAGGAGCCTGACACAAGCAGCGTATAAAATGAACCCCTTTACATTCCTATAGCAGGGGTGGACAATATCAGGAGTACAATGTGCTAGTAAAAGTGGAGTGGATAACTATAGCCTATATAAACATTGAACTATTTAAACTTAGCTCCCCAGCGTAATATAACAAGCATTTCTAGGTATCTAAAAAATAGCTGATCATACCTAATAGTAGCGCTAGCAGTGGTATTTCTTACAAAACAGCTAAATATCCCCAACCTGAAAATATATCGGTATGTGCAGTACATGGATGAGCATTAATACAGTTGGGTGCAGATCATAGCCCTCACAACACATGAGGTACATGCATACAAACCTGTGCAACTAACAAAAGCACTTATAGATAAAATAAAAAGGATAATGATATTTGGAACATGGGTTTAGGAATAACATGTCCCGGGATGCGGGAGTCAATAGGAGAGTATCACCAAGTGGCTGAACGGCTTCAAGTTAGCCGATTAACAAATTACCCCACACCTGATCTGGGGAACAAAGACAGTTCTATGAGGTCTTTCAGGAACGACTCGGGTGTGAGTGGGGCCCTGTTCGGCGGTTCGTGTAATATGCAAAGGGCTCTCTCAATTGCCAGTGATCGCTGCTTCAGGGTGGAGTTCAGTAATCCACCACGGGTATTATATGTTTTGTCACCTGAAATGGCTCTTATCCTCCTGGAGTTAAGACCCTGGACAAACAGAATTCCCAACAAGGGTTCTCTTCCTTCATTGTGACCGGAGCGGGACTGAATGGTAAGCGGGTCCCAGGGCACTGTCTTATGACTAATCTTAGCTGCTGCTGCTGTCTGGGCAAAACTGTCAGCTATGCCATGCGTCGCTATGTGGTTTTCATTGCTCAGTAGGGTTGTCACTGCCCAATCTACCTTGCACATTGTCTCCGCACCATCAGGTTCCATGTAGTGGGAATCTTCTTGCAGGGCTGATTTGTCCTCTGGTGTAGGCAGTATTCTCGGTGCGTCCTTTTTGCAAGCACTCCTCCATTCAGAATGCAGGGTCTCCGTGAGCCGTACTAGGTGATCCTGAAATAGTCGATCTACCTCCTTCAGCATGGTTACGAGATTCAGCTCCATCAGTTACCGAAAGTTCTCAGTGTTTACTGTAGCTTGCGGTATATTGGTATTGGTGGTTGAAAAGTTTACAGCATATACAGCTGTTAATCCTGTGTCAACAGAAATATAGGGAGGGCGAGATGAAGGCCTAGGCCGTTATATGGCCTCCGCTCTGCACTTCATCTATTAAGGTGTTCCAGGCTGGAATCTCTCTGAAAAGTAGTGTAATCTGTTCAGCGTCTCTTTAACTCTGCTTAAATGCTAGAGTAAAAAAGCAGCCATCATTGCTGCTGGTCAGACACGCCCCCCCAGCTGCACTTCATTTTAACCATGGTGGCTCATTGATGTCAAAAGAGTGACTCAAGTGAGTGCTTATGCTTAGATATAAGGCAGGGCTTGACAAATATAATATCAAAATCTAGAAGCTTAAAAAAAATAAAAATACAATGCATTGCTTAGATATAAGGCAGGGCTTGACAAATATAATATCAAAATCTAGAAGCTTAAAAAAAATAAAAAATACAATGCATGCCTTTAACCAAACAAACTGAGATACATACAAGTGTAACACAAGCCTTTTGTAATTTCCCTAAAAGAATACAAAACATGGAAATGGACTGCTCTCTCAAACGGGACTGGATGCACATCCTATAACACTAAAAAAAACTCGGGATGAATGGGTACTCACCAGCATTCACAGACAGCTGCACAGCTCTCAGTGACTCAGGCAGTTAAGTCTGGCCAGAGGAGTACTAGCAACTTTTGACTCAGGGGGGCAAGTACAATCTAGTGGCTCAAAAATAGCAACACTACCCCCTTTAAAATGCTATGTTTGACACGCAGCATTATTATACAGTTTACATTTAAATTTTATTTTAAACAACACTACTTTCTGATTTGGAATGAACATGCTGAACTGTATAGCACCTATGAATATCTATACACTGATAATAAGCATGCTGAAACACTGAAATACATACTGGAGGTAAGTATATATATATATATATATATACACACACACATATATATATATATATATATATATATATATATATATATATATATATATATATATATATATATATATATAATATATATATATATATATATACACACACATATATATACACACACATACTCATTTCAAAAGCATAATGCTGTTTATTTTTATTTTCTTTTAATCACACATAACATAGATACTGAGCCCCATGCCTCCCTTTAAGATAAATAAGTGTTCTGTTAATTACTATACTAATCATTTACAATAAATATTACTGATCACATCAAGGGCAAAAGAGGACTATGCATACCAAAACCCCATGATCCTGTTGCGTTGTGAGTGCTCCGCGCCTGTACTACTTCCTGTGACAATAACAGCACCGCACATGTGGGAGAGCAGAGGGGGGAGCCCAGAGGAAAGATCTGCAGGGCTGAGAAAAGAAGTATAACGGAAAATCTGACCTGCTGTGCTGATTTCAGGGATGAGCTGCAGACATGAACAATCAAAAGGCAGGGATATGGTATTTTTACTTGAGGCAGTGGCTGCAGAGGAGTACTTTCAGTCCTGCACATCAGAGACACAAGTGGGCGGGGCACTCAGCTCACACGACCAGTAACAGGAGCTAGCTGTGTACACTGCCTGCCACACAATATAGTTACTGAGTATGTTGCAGCTGCTTGTCAATCCTTACTCCCTGGCTGGTATTAAAAAAAAAGTCTGTGAGGGCTGTGCAATCCACTGCTCACTTTTGCAGCACACAACTATATTAAATGAAAAAAAATGGAAGAATAATATAACCCCTTGAGTGGTAACGACGGCTCTGAGCCGTCGCAGCACTCTCCCACCTTAAGGGAGATCTGGGGGCTCCCACCCGCTCCTACCCCAGGGATCAGGCCTGTATAGGGACAGGCATCGCGGGGCTACACGTTTTGTGCGGTGACATCACGCGTGATGACATTACCGTGCAACTTTATTTAAAAATGACAAGTATAGGGAAAGAAGGCATGTTGCTTAGAAGCCTGTATCTACAGACCCCCAAGACCCACCGTTGGAAAGGTAATTGCTTAACCTTTTCAATGGTGTAAGTCTTGGGGATCTAAAAAAAATAAAAAAATATATACACACACACACACACATATATATATATATATATATATATATATATATATATATATATATATATATATATATATATATATATATATATATTTCTGGAAAAAAAACAAAATAACTTAAATCAGCTTAGCACCTAGGTGGGAAAGTGCTTAGCACTCAAAGCGTTAATCTAGCTGTGTGCTTGCAAATGTGTTCCTGGCATTTTACCTGAAGCAATATTTCAGGGGTGGGGGGCAAATGACCTCCTTTGCCCCTCCACCCCACCCCCCTCCGGGCACCCATGGCTATAGGTAAGCAATAGTGACATAGCATCTAACATATTAAAGTACTTTCTTATTGAACGTTAAAGAGGCCTTAAACACTAAATACATGTTATAATCATAGAATTTAGGTTATTCCGTGCTTCCCTCTAATTATAAATTCTGCCATGTTGAAATCTAGTTTTCACTGTATTCCAGTGCTGACCTGTTTGCACACGTGCCGTAACTCTCCTTCAGATACCTGCAGTGTAACCTAAGTTCCATAATGGCAGTACCCATGATGAGAGGGAGTTGGATGAAATGTATTTAGGGCTAGATTACAGGTGGAGCATAAATTTGCCCGTTTACAGCGCCAGCCATTACAAGTGCTTATATACTGTACATATATATTTATGTGTAAATATGTGTATATACACATATAAAAACATATATATATATATATTCATATTTTTTTAATTTGCTCCCCAGCTTACCCCCTGCCCTGCTCTAGGTGCTTTGCTGTGTCTCACGACATGAGAATAAGGCTCCCATTGGAGCCTATGGAAGCGCTTAACTTGGAATACCAGCACACATTTGCGTACGCTGGTATTAGTGCAAATATCGAGCTCACAAAGTGTAATCCGTCTCTTTAGCATTCAGCTCTCAGCAGTAACGAACTGGGACCAAAAGTAAGCGGCACAGCAACCTACTTCCCTCCCCTTATTGTTATTTAACCATACCAGAAAACTGACAAATATAAGGTATTAGTTTGATTTACAAAAACATCAAACGTTTGTAACACCGTTCTATAACTGTATTTTGTAAACTGGTTGTCATTAAATAGTACAAAAAAGTGAAATGCAATTTAAAAAAAAAACAACAGCCCACATTTGAATAAAGAATAAGCACTTATTGGTCAGTAGTCTGTGTAGCCACAATCACTCAAAATAGCAGCCACCATCACAATTAAGTTGCACTATCAAAGAGAAAAAACACACAAAGACATCCATAGGCAGTCAGCACCCACATGTGCAGACAAAGCACCCCAGACCTCCACAATCACACAAATAGGCACCCACAGGCATTATCAAGAGGAACTATAGGTTACTATTCAGGGAAGAAAAGATACTAGTTTAATGGGAAAATGTTACTAGTTCACTTGTCTTCTGCAAATTCTTACTTGTCCGGGACTATTGTGAATTTCTACCCATACACATTCTTCATCAATATATATTGGTTGCAGTGAACTAAGCTGCCTAACAAATGAACAATTAAACACAAATCTGCTTGTGTTTCCACACCAATTAACAAATTTTATTTTTTTTGGCTTCAAGAAAACAGTCCTCTTCCATTCCGTTTGTCACATGTTTCAGCTACATTGTCTGCAGCTGTTATCAAGCTTCTCACAAACAGCAAAAAATGTGGTGCATGTAAAGACAAATTATTTTGTTGAAATTCCTTTATAAATTTTAAATAATGGGAACTATCAGCTCTTAGGGACAGAAATAAGCACATTCACTATAAAATACGCATTTTATGTTATATCTTAAATGTGTTAAATCTGAAATGATGGTTTATAGTCCAGTGTACAACATCTCCAAAGACTGTTTTTATTTTTCTGACAGCGAGCGGAAATGCTTTTAATTAGATTATTATGTAAGTCAATTGTGTTTAGGGCAGAATGTATTATTTCAGAAGTAAATAAGCTCTGTATTAATACTGTTATGAGGAAGAGGCATATTAATGATAGCTATGGTCATAGAAATAATGAAAACGTAGATAAAAACAGATTTTACTCAAGTAATCTTCACTTAGACTATTCTGAAATGGGGAAGATAAATAGAAATGTTGGTTTGGGTATTTTTAGCCAATACTAAATATGTTCAACAGTAGTCAATATCCACCAGTATTAATAAGCAATTTCAGACATCAAGATCACATTTACATTGGGAGTAAGATGTTTTTTGACATTATCCCTTGTATTCTGGATCCCTGAATGAGTCAGGAGGGCTTAGCGCAGAAGTTTTGCTTTCTCTTATGTGTGATATTGAACCTAAATATAAATATCCTTTCCATTTGTCTAATTGACCCCCAGGATATTTAAACGTCACCTTGGTAGTGATTGCGGTTGAAGATTAATGTGATCTAACCTGATATCCTGTGGACCTTCCAATACCTGAAGAAATTGTGGCACCTTAAACATAAACTCAGTTATTTTGCAAGATCTCTCTGCTCTATCACATATTGTGTGCATTCGCGTTTAAAACTCTACCAAGCCAATTTAATTTTCAAAATGTAATTCCCCATAAATTATTCCTGATTAAAAAAAAAACTTTGTGGTACAATATTTATTTTGCCTATTCTTACTGTAATTTATGAAAACTGTAGTGTTTCTACTACTGCTGGAGAGACAGAAGTGCATTCTGTAAAATGCATGTCCCTGACACTCCTACCTGCTGCACAATGATTGGTTGTTTTGTGCAAGAACTCATTTATATCTGTCACTAATTGTTAACAGCAAAGATTAGTAAGTTAGACAACATTCTAGAGCCATTTCAAGAGGTGTGTCCTGAATGTGGAAAACAACACAAATTTTGGTAAGAAAATTAAAAATTGAAATGCTTTTAAATAATTTAAATTTTCCATGTTGATCTTTTGCAATGCAGAGATTCATTTCTGATGAAAAAACACAAATTTTACTTTAATGTTCCTTTCCGCTGTGTAGTCAACCAAAAAAACAACTCAACGGGTATTAGGAACAAAATTAACCTTACACACCATGAGGATTTAAGTATTCACAGATCTTAATCCTCAAAACCTGTAAGGATAGATAAGGCCCCTCATTTAAAAAAATTTATTGGGGGATGCAGCGTAACTCAGCTCCAAGGTGGTTTAAATCTTTAAATAAAATATTTATATTTGGAGTGAGAATACTACTCACACTCCAGGATAAGGGATTTTATTATGCTCCACATCCTCTTCTGAAGACCAATAAAATGGCTGAGGAAAAACTAAAAGAGTATACTACTAATACTAATAATAATATTGCATGACATTCAAGAGTAGTTGGAAACAGGTGACTTGGGACTTGAGTACAGCCATTAGGGACTTTTTCTGTAGCCCCATCTGTTCCCCCTAGAGCAGAAGAGAATATGGAATTTTTGTGCCACTTACCTAGATTTATTAAGACCTAAAAGCAACAAATCTCTTGGAACCTTTTTATAATTCACATCTCTGTGTCAAGATAATGAGATGGGTGAATTGGCAAGACTGGTCAACGTTGCCACTTTTGGTGGCTTTACTTTTTGAACGCAGGCGCATAGTAAGGGGTCCACGGGTACGTGCTTCGGAGATTAACAAGGAAGTGCCGGATGGGAGGAGTTCTATCTCAAAATGGAGCTAAGTTATTATTTCAAATAGATAACAAATGGTTTATATTTTAATTTTTTTTGAAAAGTTAGTGGTTTGAATTGCAAGGTGTTAAAGTGTTAGTAGGCTTCAGGAGTTGGAAACTTGACTTTCACTTTGAATTCAATTGTGATCAAGCAAACCCGTTTATTTTCAACTCGTAATACCGTGCTACTTATTCCACGCACAAAGAGCCGCAATAAACCCCTTTTCGCTCACGCACAACAGTTAGGGCGCCACTAATAATCTAGCCCTTAGTGTTTAGTGAGTGCTCATTTTGCAAGAAAATAAGTAGCTTGTTTGTTGTTTTTTTAACTTTATCTGGTTTTTTTTGTTTGCTTTTTTAGTTTGTTTTAACGAAAGAAGCACTGTTTCATATGCATTTAAACAAGGATAATCGATGGAGAAATAGGGAATTAATTAGAAGGAAAGAAAGACGTTGGTGTACTTTGAGATTCAAAAATGTCTTCATATACAAGTAGTAATAACCCCAAAGTTTAATTCTCAACCCATTGTTCTCTCGTCACCAGAAAAGCATTTAGGAGCCAATCACAATCCTTTCGAAAACTTTTTAAATGATGTATCTATAAAAATCTTCATTGGGTGCGGGGGCGGAGACAACTGTGGATGGGAGCAGTCGCACAATGAAGGAGCTCCTCTGCTAAATATTTTAATTATGTCCTGATTTACTCAAAGTTATTTTAAATAGCTCACAAAAAGGAGTACAGGTCCACACCAAATGTAACCTAAGAGGAATCTGGCACCTAAATTGGGGTAGACATTGCAAGCACCTTTTGCACTCCGGACTGCAACACCAAGGAAGCATCTACCAGGCCCAAAAGCTATTCATGTGAGTATTCACGACCCTACCACCACTATACGCGCACAGGGTTGTGGTGCTCTTGTCCACCTCAAAAAGACTTAACGCAGCTACACAGAAGACAGATAAGCGGCTCATTAACATTACTACAAGACTGCATCTGAGTGGCCCGAATCGCCATCTTTGCTAGAGGCTGCTCTGTATTTTACTTCCAGTACCCACATCAAATTATATTATGGAGCGCATAATTTTACTTCTGGATGAGCTTTCTGAGCGTCTGGACCGACATCACGCATCTTGCATGACCGCCCTGAAGACAACAGTTAGCTTGCCGTGGGATGGAGTGCTTGCTGTAAATACATATGCTACTAGCAACCTCTGGTATGATGCTGTAGTACCTCAACCTCAATCGCAGAATATGGCAGGTACACTCTGCACTCACGGCGCGCCGAACTGCGACTTAGCTCATGATGAGGCTCTTAAGCAGAGAAAGAAATGGATGGGAATATCTGCCGGCGGAGTTGGAGGGATGGTCGCACTTCCCTCTCTTGTTGATGGATCATGGTCTGACCGGGCCTCAGGGAGCACGCATCGTGACCCACCACCCAACACTCGGGGCGTTCCACTAGAAGAGAACCAGCAGGAATGTATCCCCTATTGGGACATAACATTTTTAGTACGCTGTTTTGGATGGGAACTTCAATTTGAACTGCAGCTCCAGATTCCTCGACATCTAATTTATGGAGCAGACCAGATGTTAGTCACAGAGTTAAATCACCTCCCTAACCACAGACTACATTTGGGTTGTGAGACCGCTGGTGCCCATATTCAGCTTCAGCGAATACTTTTCCTGTTCAGAGACACGGGTTAAATTTTATACCTGCATTGATGTCAGTTGCTGATCTAGTTACCTGTTATGTTTAGCCCCCTTTTTGTTATAATGCCTTCTCCTTTAACTAAGTAATCTGAGGTGCTTATACTATATTTGTTTGACCTTATAACCAGTGCAATGGCCTTAGTAATCATATTTCAAATATATATTCTGAGTTGCTTAATAATCTTCTATAGCGGTTCTTCATTGGTATTTGCCTGTTCAACACTAAAATTGTTTCTTGGGGTTAAATTATGCATAGCCTGTTATATCTATGATGACTGTGTCCACTGGTATTGCTGGATTAAGAGCCCTAATTTAATTTAATAACACAGGCGTATAGTGTAAAACATAGTAAATGGATGTCCTGATGAAATAGGGATCTCTGAGTATACCTGTAGGGAATAATTTAGAACACTGCTACACTCATACTTAGATAGTCCCAACTCATATAGTAGAAAAGTTTATGATTACACACATCTCCGGTTCCTAATTGTTGATAGATGCCTCATGGGTCTAGTCTCATGTATCTAAGGACTGTTTTACACATGGGTATAGCATAATATTTTAGTAAATACCTACTGATCACATAGGCCTAACGCCAAACACAGGAGAACTCATGACCAAATTTATATCTTAAAGACTGTATTATCCCCTGCTTATTGCAATATGCTTCGTATAAATTAACCATTGGGGTTCAGGAGAATTCCATGCTATCTGCGGCCGGGACGGCGTGGATAAATCTCTTGCATAATGTCACTAGTACATATCAATTATGAGGGGAAATATGTTTACCTCTTTACTTCACCATCAGTTCCCTATAAGTTCATATCTATAACGTAAGCTTAGCTCACTTCTTTATCGACATACATTTAATGATCCTAGCTCGGTCTTTAGTGTCTTAGGGTTAAATATATTAGAACCCATAACCTGTCCTATAGTTAAGACTGCAGCCCACATTATCTTCTCACCTCCCCCCTTTTGACTAAGATTAGTCTCCATTCACCCATTTTGGTGAATATTTCTGCGGTATTAATCCGCTATATATACTTTATATCTAGCCCATTATAATAGATATTATATACTCTATCTTGTTTTGTTTTTTTAGAAGTGTACCTCTCTTATTGTTGGTTATTACTCTAAGCATGCCAGTTTAAAGTATCACCCTAACAGGCAGTATATCTTAACAAAGAGGTACTACAGACATTGCAATAAGTTAAAGTAAAATTGTAAGGTATCAAATTAGATTAACATACCTGTACTAAGAATGGCTGTTATAATACTTTTCATCTGTTATGCTTTTTTGTATAAGTTCAACTAACCAATTATTGGATAATTCACTGTGATGTTGTTTATATTTCGTTGTGCGATCTCAGAAGTTGCTTATTTAAAAAAAAAACGTTTTAAAGGGGCTAAAAGGAATATGGTATATGGCAAAGAGTTTGACTGGGAATGGCTCCAATGTGCATATATATATGGGGAGAATACGTAAACACAGTTGCTATATCGCAAAGTCCTTAGGTTAGCCCGTGTCTGGTTTCAGTCATGCTCAAACTTTTATTTTTACCTTGTAAAATGCAGGCAAAGAAGGAAAGAAAGACAAGCAGGCAATACACAACAGGAAAGCAGGCACTGCAGCGAGCAATCCAGATAAAAAGGTTACTTTAATCTTGAAAAGTAGAAACAGCAAAAAACGCTGTATACATGCACAAAAAACAATGACAGGAGACGCTTGTCTATGAATAAGCGTCTACAGGGGACGCAAAACTAGTCAGACAATTCTTGTGTCATTTGTCCTCCTGTCATGTTTTTTGTGCATGTATACAGCGTTTGTTGCTGTTTCTACTTTTTAACTTTTCAAGATTAAAGTAACTTTTTATCTGGATTACTCGCTGCAGTGCCTGCTTTCCTGTTGTGTATTGCCTGCTTGTCTATAGTGGCTTGGTTTCGCCACTGCTACGGCACTCCGTCTATGTGAGTAGGTTGGATCCCCTTACCGGAACTACTTCCGGTTCAGAAGCCGGAGCCACGGATGCTGCTTGGAGCGTCGACACCCGTCTGCCTGCATCAACTCACTAAGGAAAGAAAGACGTTGGTGTACTTTGAGATTCAAACATTTCTTCATATACAAGTAGTAATATCCCCAAAGTTTAATTCTCAACCCATTGTTCTCTTGTCACCAGAAAAGCATTTAGGAGCCAATCACAATCCTTTCGAAAACTTTTTAAATGATATATCTATAAAAATCTTCATTGGGTGCGGGGGCGGAGCCAACTGTGAATGGGAGCAGTCGCACATTGAAGGAGCTCCTCTGCTAAATAATTTAATTATGTCCTGATTTACTCGAAGTTATTTTAAATAGCTCACAAAAAGGAGTACAGGTCCACACCAAACGTAACCTACACAACGTGCACAAAACGATTACTGTGCATGTGTGTGTGGGACTTCATATTTATGTGCATATTAATGTAAAATTGTTTATTATATATATATATATATATATAACATATATATTTCACTTAATTTATTGTGAAAACATGTTTTGCTTTGTTTTTATTTTGCAAGATTTTGACATAGAATGAAGATTTACAATGCAGGATTTTAATATCTTGAAGAAGAAATGGCCACAGCTTTTCCCATTTACAATAGTGGACTTTAAACATTTCTGTAAATTTTGTTTTGTGTAAAATTGTGAAATTTCCACTCTTGAAACTTCTGAGCTGCTTTAATTTTTCTGAAACCCCTGGCACTTAAGAAGCCAAGCTTAAATTGCTGAAGTATGGAGTAAAGACGATTGGTTGGGAAGCATAGGCCTAATGTTCCTTTACATGTTGTTTAACACTTAATTGTGCAAGAGGCATATATGACCAGAAGTGTATTCGATAAAAATAATTTCTGTGCCTCATCAATGATGATGAAACTAAGCAAAACACTGCAATACCCCATTGATTATACTGCAGCACAGCAGACCATGCAATCTGACTTCTCATATTTGCCTTCATCTCTTTCATCAGTAGATGATGTTGCTTAGGCAACAAGAGATTTCCAGGCAATGGTAAACAACATTTAATGCTTTCAAGCAAAGCGCTTTCCTTTTGCACATCTGTAATGATAGTTCAGCTCTCTAACCTGGAGGCATATTAAATAGCACTGGTTGAATGCAAAGAGTGCTTGGTTTAAAAGTGCTACTGGAGGATTAATGTTGCTGCAAGATGTGAAGTGTCCTCCAGACCCTAGATAAGAATTTATTGGAATGCTAAGCCAGTAAGGATAAAAACAATGCATAATAAGTGATCCCATGAATCAACAATGTCTGCATCAAGCACCCTTTACAGTATTTGAGGTCTACACACCAGGCTAGCTCCTATGAAACCCCTGCCGAGAATAGCAACGGCCATGTGACTGTAGGTTGCATCATTGAGGTCTATGATGGAGATATTGGCCATATTCCATAGCTCTCAAGTAGGAAAAGAGATTCCATTTTGTATCAGATGCATTAAGAAAAACTTTCAGAGAGCCTTGAGATTCAGAACAGTTGTTTTTTGTACAATATGGTTTTAATAAAACCTTCTGTCCCAAAAATATTAAGTTCTTGGTTGGAATAATACTGTGGGAGCCTATGTGGCCAAAAAAAAAACAATAGAGCAAATGCTTGAGGTATGTTATGAGGAGGAAAAACAGTTGGAGGGAAAACATAAAATGAATCTCATTTTGTGCACAAACAAAAGTTGTCTAACCCAAGCAATAAGGTATAATATGATTCCTTATATACAGGAATAAATATGCTCATAGAAACTAGACAAAGATATCTATAAAATCGATCTTAATAAACATTGATAAAATCGATCTTAACAAACAATGGAACAATAATACAATTCCCTTCTAATGGGTATATGGGTGATGAATTCAAACAATCACTATATAAACGTAAAGTCCTCCAAAAAAGTGGTGAAATATAAGTCCAATAGTGATCCGATGAATATCCGATGAATGACTTGGATCCTTAGAGATAAGTAGAATTAATCCTGGATTCTCATCTTAAAAAAAAAAAAAAGTGAATAAAAAACTATCTTAACAAACAATGGAACAATAATAAAATTCCCTTCTAATGGGTATATGGGTGATGAATTCAAACAATCACTATATAAACGTAAAGTCACCCCAAAAAATGGTGAAATATAAGTCCAATAGTGATCCGATGAATGACTTGGATCCTTAGAGATAAGTAGAATTAATCCTGGATTCCCATCCTAAAAAAACCCCACAATATCCTGTGGGAAAAAACACAAAAAAGTGCACTAAACACAAGGGCCTATGGGATATGGTCTATTGGTACATAGACTTACCCCAAAGTGCCGCGGTCCTAAGAGTATATGAGCCTCACAAATCTGTTCCGAAACGTCTACGTGTTTCAGCCCTGAATAGGGCCTTTTTCAAGACATGACCGCGGCACATTGGGTTAAGTCTATGTACCAATAGACCATATACCATAGGCCCTTGTGTTTAGTGCACTTTTTTGTGTTTTTTCCCACAGGATATTGTGTTTTTTTTTAGGATGGAAATCCAGGATTAATTCTACTTATCTCTAAGGATCCAAGTCATTCATCGGATCTTCATCGGATCACTATTGGACTTAAATTTCACCATTTTTTTGGGGGACTTTACGTTTATATAGTAATTGTTTGAATTCATCACCCATATACCCATTAGGAGGGAATTTTATTATTGTTCCATTGTTTGTTAAGATCGTTTTTTTTTCACTTTTTAGTGTTTTTTCCCACAGGATTTTTTTTTTTTTTTAGGATGGGAATCCAGGATTAATTCTACTTATCTCTAAGGATCCAAGTCATTCATCGGATCTTCATCGGATCACTATTGGACTTATATTTCACCATTTTTTTGGGGGACTTTACGTTTATGTAGTGATTGTTTGAATTCATCACCCATATACCCATAAGAAGGGAATTTTATTATTGTTCCATTGTTTGTTAAGATTGATTTTCTCAATGTTTATTAAGATCGATTTTATAGATATCTTTGTCTAGTTTCTATGAGCATATTTATTCCTGTATATAAGGAATCATATTATACCTTATTGCTTGGGTTAGACAACTTTTGTCACTAACTGTTGCACTGTATCACTAGAATTGTGACACACTGTTTTTTTGTAATCTCATATTAGACACAATTTTTATTCTCTTTTTGATCATACCGGTATTTGATCTATCATTGGGTTAAGCATAACCTTGGCAGAAATTTGCTTTTTTATTCACATTTTTATTCACATTTATTTTTATATTTTTTTCACTATCTTGGAGTCACTTAGATTTTTTATCCACCATTTTTGTTTGTAATTTTTATTTGGAATTTTTAGTTTCACGGTTCACCCATCATTGGGACATCATTTACACACAATTTGACATACCTTTTGCTTTAGACCACGACTGTATGCTTTACATTGTTGTTGTGAACATCATTGAGATGATGGAATAACTATCTGTATCTCTGATTGATCCTCTTAGAAATAGATCAGATCTTATTCAATTTTGATCCCTATCTCATCCGGATAGGTCCAACCTTTTTGGTTTTAACTGTTTTTAAAATTGTTTAATGTTTTTAATGCTTTGTATAAGTGAATTAAATAACCATCAATCTAAACCTCTGTCAACTAATTGATTACATCTAGATATCACCACACACCCACACTCTAGTGGTGTTGTCCAAGTATTAACCTGTAGTATATCTTTAGCCTTTGGCGCTCCTATATAAATCTTTGTATTGTAAATGAAAACAAGAACGGAGCTTTATTCCATATTTTCAGTCCCTGCACACAAACTACCAACATGAGACGGAAGAAGGGGGCGTGTCCTCTTCAACTCCAGCCGCTTACGAGGTTCCTGTGCTCAGCCTGTGTTTAGTTTGGGTTCGCCTCTGTTCCTGGAGACCGCTTTGGAGCCGCGCTGCCTTCTTTCTCCCTAACCCTAACACCCCCCCCCTAACTTAAATATCATTTAAATACATATAAATAAAATTACTATCATTAACTAAATTATTCCTATTTAAAACTAGATACTTACCTATAAAATAAACCCTAAGCTAGCTACAATATAACTAATAGTTACATTTGTATTTATCTTAGGATTTATTTTTATTTTACAGGCAACTTTGTATTTATTTTAACTAGGTACAATAGTTATTAAATAGTTATTAACTATTTAATAACTTCCTAGTTAAAATAAATACAAATATACCTGTAAAATAAATCCTAAACTAAGTTACAATTACAGCTAGCACTACACTGTAATTAAATAAATTACCTAAACTAACTACAATTAATTACAATAAAATTAAATAAACTAAAGTACGAAAAAATCCCACTAAATTACAGAAAATAATAAAATAATTACAAGAATTTTAAACTAATTACACCTAATCTAATCCCTAGAATAAAATAAAAAAGCCCCCCAAAATAATAAAAATCCCTACCCTATACTAAATTACAAATAGCCCTTAAAAGGTCCTTTTGCGAGGCATTGCCCCAAAGTAATCAGCTCTTTTACCTGTAACAAAAAAAAATACAATACCCCCAACATTAAAACCCACCACCCACACACCCAACCCTACTCTAAAACCCACACAATCCCCTTGAAGATCACCCTACCTTGAGACGTCTTCACCCAGCTGGGCACAAGTGGTCCTCCAGAGGGGCAGAAGTCTTCATCCGATCCGGGCAGAAGAGGACCTCCAGATGGGCAGAAGTCTTCATCCAGGCGGCATCTTCTATCTTCATCTCTCCGCAGCGGGTCCATCTTCAAGCCAGCCAACGCGGAGCATCCTCTTCTTCCGACGACTCCCGACGAATGAAGGTTCCTTTAAATGACGTCATCCAAGATGGCGTCCCTTGAATTCCGATTGGCTGATAGGATTCTATCAGCCAATCGGAAATAAGGTAGGAAAAATCCTATTGGCTGATCCAATCAGCCAATAGAATTGAAGTTCAATCCTATTGGCTGATCCAATCAGCCAATACGATTGAGCTTGCATTCTATTGGCTGTTCCAATTAGCACTTTAGTTAAGAGTTTTATGTTACAGCGTTAGCCCATAAAACTCTTAACTACTGACTTTTAAATACTGTATCAGTCATGACAGGAGAGGCTGTACTGCTCACTTTCTCCAAGACTCGTAATACCGGCGTTAGGAAAATCCCATTAAAATTTAAAAATATAGCATATGTAATTGACGTAAGTGGATTTGCGGTATATTCGAGTCGCGCAGAAAAAGTGAGCAGTACACCTGTACCTGCCAGACTCGTAATACCAGCGGGCGTTGAAAAGCAGCGTTGGGACCTCTCAACGCTGCTTTTTAACCCTATCGCAAGACTCGTAATATAGATTTTGACCACAGTTAAAAACTATAGGCCCACATTTACCCAAAATTATCTAAAAGTGTTTGCTTATTTATTTTGTTGGGTAGCCTTATGCTTAGCCCAGACATTCTTGAAGTCCCCCACAGTGTTTGTCCTTTTCAACTCTAATGGAAGTGTATTCCATGAATCAACCACCCTTTCTGTGAAAAGTGCTTCCACAAATTACTCATAAACCTACTATTTTTAACTTAAACCTGAGATATAATAAGATATATAGTTAAAAATGGAAGTTGATTTTTTTTTGGATATTGTTTGGATCCTTCTTTTTATAAATATACATCATTTCTTTCACTTTGCTTTGTATAGTAGTATGTGAATGCTGTATCATACCTTATATGAATAAGGTTCCGTCATATGAATGCAATACATCTTGGCTATTTATTTTGTATTTAATTAACTTTTCTACATTATCAGGTGATCTTTGCTTATGCACGACCGCATTGTACTATATTTAAATATAATGTAATCAGTTTAGGTATACATTTTATAATAAATATAGGTCAAAGGAAAAAGAAGGTAACTGCCTCAATGTGTGCACAAAAGCTAGTGTCTGGAAGCCTCAATCAGTGGCTCCAGATATAAACCAGAGCTATGTTAAGCTGCCACATGGGTGACTGAAAATGTGCACAGGGCTGAAGCTGCTGAAGATGAGAGGGAGGGAGGAAGTAAGATATCTTTAGCATGAAGATGCAGTGCACAATTAATTATGGTAATCTTCTGTAGTGTGCCAAAAGAGCAGAGATGGAAGACTTTTTGAAGAATTAGTAGAGATTTTTAGTAGGAGTGACTTTTTTTTTTAAAGAATGGTGACAAACTTCTTGAGCAGACATTCAGTACAGGTGGTAAGGATAAATACTGTAAGGTAATTTATAAATTGCTAGGATATGCATAAGGCAATCTTATTAAGGTTGCACTAAAGAAGGAAATATGGGCATGAGGGCATTCTGGGTCTTATCTGCCTCAAAATTATTTTTTCAGCATTTCTGTATAGGAGAGACATCTAGTGGTCACAATGAAGAAATGCTTTGATGCTAAAAGACATTAAATCATTCTAGACCTGTGGTTCTCAACCCAAGTGACCTTAAGGCCCAGCAAATTATAGCTAGACAAGTTCAGATATATATATATATACTGTGTGTATGTGTGTGTGTATATATATATATATATATATATATATATATATATATATATATATATATATATATATATATACTGTGTGTATGTGTGTGTGTATATATATATATATATATATATATATACTGTGTGCGTGTGTTTATATATATATATATATATATATATATATATACTGTGTGTGTGTATATATATATATATATATATATATATATATATATATATATATATATATTTATATATTGCTTTGGTGTCAGTAGGAGAGGAAAAGGTATACTTTCATTGGTGTCAGTGGGTTAATTGATGACAGTGGGGCTGGTATTGGTTACTTACCTGCGTTCTTCAGGTCCAGTCCAATCTGCTCCTTGTCCTATGCTGCCCTCCCTCTGAACTGTTGGTACATGTATGTGTAATGGCCTCGGCCCAGCTGTTGAGAACCCAGGCTCTTGAGAGCTTTGAGCTGTGCTGTTGAAACAGAAAACAGTGCCCTGGACATGACCCAGAATGTGGGTGCAAAACAGCCACCCAGATATGTCTACACTATAGAGTAAAGAAAAGCTCATGTTGAAATTTGTAAAAAAATAAAATATTTTAAAGCATTTACAAAATCATTTTTGTTGTGCACTGTCCCTGGTATTTTGCTGTGTAACAAGGATGGGAACACAAAGGCATTATGCTACCTGTTTATTTACATGGTATGAATGTAGTTTAACCCATTCACTACTGGGACTTTCAGAGAAAAACTTGGGAACCTCGTTCTGATGTCGTCAGAGACATATTAACGCATCAATATAAACGTATATAAGCATATACATATATATTTACATTGTGGGCTATGGGAGCACACAGTTCCCATAGACCGCAATGTAAAAGCTCTTTTCAGAGCAGTTTTTTAACCCCACTCCCATCAACTTTAAAGGCCCAAAATTATAATGTCCTCTATTTTAAGGGCATTTGAGGCACTTTTAGAAAATTAACCAGAGATCATATCTCTGGTTAATTTTCTGAGCAATAATTCTGTTAATTATCACTCTACCGTAAACAGGCAAATTTGCCCGTTTGCTGGAGCACGATAATTTAACGCTCCACTCGTAATCAAACCCTAAGTGTTTTCAGATATGTGTATACATGCACTCAAAGGGACAGTCTGGACCCAATAGATCATTTTGATTACTGATTGTTACATAGCAGACAAGCAACCTGCAGCTGGTCCCACATCTATAAGCTTGTAAGAAGTACATGAACCATTTAAATACTCATCATTTGTTATTGCGTGTATATTTTGGTTTGTTAAGTTTCTCAAATCACGATCAACTCTTAAATAATTTTTCCTACTCAATTTTATATAGCTCACTGAAAAATATTTAATGCACACTTCTAAACTGTCATACAAGAAAACAGCTAACTTGACGAGAAAAAAAGGTGTGGGCAGAGCTTGGCAGACATTTTCATCTGCTAACAAAGGATTATTTAATTGTTTCATGTACTTACAATCTTATAGATATGGAACCCCTTTGCTTGATGCTTGTCTGCTATGTAACAATAAGTAAAAAAGACTAAGTATTGGGTATAGACTGTCCCTTTAAAAAACATACATAATCAATGCCTACCTCAAACCTTAAGGCAGTGTAGAAGGACTAGGGTCACCACCTTAACCTTAATGTTTTCCCAGACAGTTATGAGTTACACACAATGCAAAAACCTATTCATGTGCTGCTGTACTATCCATATTCCTCTATCTGCACCATGCCTAGCTCATAGCTGCCCAAGAGAATATGGCCTAAGTGTAAACACTAGTTTTATATATCATTTGTTATTAGGCTGCTTTGGCCTGCTTTTGTTATGTTTACTATTGCTATATGAAATTCCATTTTCCTAAAATGCTCATGTCACATAGTCTTGTCTTTAGGGAACCCACGTGACATGAAACGTAGCAGCAACTAAACTTAGTTTTGCTAAGACAAATTAAATTCTTTTTTTTTCTTTCTATCCCCTGCTAGTAGAGGGGCGAGGTGGTAGGATTTAAGGGATAAAAGCAAAAGTAAAACTAAAAAACATAATTTATGTAAGAACTTACCTGATAAATTCATTTCTTTCATATTAACAAGAGTCCATGAGCTAGTGACGTATGGGATATACATTCCTACCAGGAGGGGCAAAGTTTCCCAAACCTTAAAATGCCTATAAATACACCCCTCACCACACCCACAAATCAGTTTAACGAATAGCCAAGAAGTGGGGTGATAAGAAAAAAAGTGCGAAGCATATAAAATAAGGAATTGGAATAATTGTGCTTTATACAAAAAAATCATAACCACCACAAAAAAGGGTGGGCCTCATGGACTCTTGTTAATATGAAAGAAATGAATTTATCAGGTAAGTTCTTACATAAATTATGTTTTCTTTCATGTAATTAACAAGAGTCCATGAGCTAGTGACGTATGGGATAATGACTACCCAAGATGTGGATCTTTCCACACAAGAGTCACTAGAGAGGGAGGGATAAAATAAAGACAGCCAATTCCTGCTGAAAATAATCCACACCCAAAATAAAGTTTAACAAAAAACATAAGCAGAAGATTCAAACTGAAACCGCTGCCTGAAGAACTTTTCTACCAAAAACTGCTTCAGAAGAAGAAAATACATCAAAATGGTAGAATTTAGTAAAAGTATGCAAAGAGGACCAAGTTGCTGCTTTGCAGATCTGGTCAACCGAAGCTTCATTCCTAAACGCCCAGGAAGTAGAAACTGACCTAGTAGAATGAGCTGTAATTCTTTGAGGCGGAATTTTACCCGACTCAACATAGGCAAGATGAATTAAAGATTTCAACCAAGATGCCAAAGAAATGGCAGAAGCTTTCTGGCCTTTCCTAGAACCGGAAAAGATAACAAATAGACTAGAAGTCTTACGGAAAGATTTCGTAGCTTCAACATAATATTTCAAAGCTCTAACAACATCCAAAGAATGCAATGATTTCTCCTTAGAATTCTTAGGATTAGGACATAATGAAGGAACCACAATTTCTCTACTAATGTTGTTGGAATTCACAACTTTAGGTAAAAATTCAAAAGAAGTTCGCAACACCGCCTTATCCTGATGAAAAATCAGAAAAGGAGACTCACACGAAAGAGCAGATAATTCAGAAACTCTTCTAGCAGAAGAGATGGCCAAAAGGAACAAAACTTTCCAAGAAAGTAATTTAATGTCCAATGAATGCATAGGTTCAAACGGAGGAGCTTGAAGAGCTCCCAAAACCAAATTCAAACTCCATGGAGGAGAAATTGACTTAATGACAGGTTTTATACGAACCAAAGCTTGTACAAAACAATGAATATCAGGAAGAATAGCAATCTTTCTGTGAAAAAGAACAGAAAGAGCGGAGATTTGTCCTTTCAAAGAACTCGCGGACAAACCCTTATCTAAACCATCCTGAAGAAACTGTAAAATTCTCGGTATTCTAAAAGAATGCCAAGAAAAATGATGAGAAAGACACCAAGAAATATAAGTCTTCCAGACTCTATAATATATCTCTCGAGATACAGATTTACGAGCCTGTAACATAGTATTAATCACGGAGTCAGAGAAACCTCTATGACCAAGAATCAAGCGTTCAATCTCCATACCTTTAAATTTAAGGATTTCAGATCCGGATGGAAAAAAGGACCTTGAGACAGAAGGTCTGGTCTTAACGGAAGAGTCCATGGTTGGCAAGATGCCATCCGGACAAGATCCGCATACCAAAACCTGTGAGGCCATGCCGGAGCTATTAGCAGAACAAACGAGCATTCCCTCAGAATCTTGGAGATTACTCTTGGAAGAAGAACTAGAGGCGGAAAGATATAGGCAGGATGATACTTCCAAGGAAGTGATAATGCATCCACTGCCTCCGCCTGAGGATCCCGGGATCTGGACAGATACCTGGGAAGTTTCTTGTTTAGATGAGAGGCCATCAGATCTATCTCTGGGAGCCCCCACATTTGAACAATCTGAAGAAATACCTCTGGGTGAAGAGACCATTCGCCCGGATGCAACGTTTGGCGACTGAGATAATCCGCTTCCCAATTGTCTACACCTGGGATATGAACCGCAGAGATTAGACAGGAGCTGGATTCCGCCCAAACCAAAATTCGAGATACTTCTTTCATAGCCAGAGGACTGTGAGTCCCTCCTTGATGATTGATGTATGCCACAGTTGTGACATTGTCTGTCTGAAAACAAATGAACGATTCTCTCTTCAGAAGAGGCCAAAACTGAAGAGCTCTGAAAACTGCACGGAGTTCCAAGATATTGATCGGTAATCTCACCTCCTGAGATTCCCAAACTCCTTGTGCCGTCAGAGATCCCCACACAGCTCCCCAACCTGTGAGACTTGCATCTGTTGAAATTACAGTCCAGGTCGGAAGAAAAAAAGAAGCCCCCTGAATTAAACGATGGTGATCTGTCCACCACGTTAGAGAGTGCCGAACAATCGGTTTTAAAGATATTAATTGATATATCTTCGTGTAATCCCTGCACCATTGGTTCAGCATACAGAGCTGAAGAGGTCGCATGTGAAAACGAGCAAAGGGGATCGCGTCCGATGCAGCAGTCATAAGACCTAGAATTTCCATGCATAAGGCTACCGAAGGGAATGATTGAGACTGAAGGTTTCGACAGGCTGTAATCAATTTTAGACGTCTCTTGTCTGTTAACGACAAAGTCATGGACACTGAATCTATCTGGAAACCCAGAAAGGTTACCCTTGTTTGAGGAATCAAAGAACTTTTTGGTAAATTGATCCTCCAACCATGATCTTGAAGAAACAACACAAGTCGATTCGTATGAGACTCTGCTAAATGTAAAGACGGAGCAAGTACCAAGATATCGTCCAAATAAGGAAATACCACAATACCCTGTTCTCTGATTACAGACAGAAGGGCACCGAGAATCTTTGTGAAAATTCTTGGAGCTGTAGCAAGGCCAAACGGTAGAGCCACAAATTGGTAATGCTTGTCTAGAAAAGAGAATCTCAGGAACTGATAATGATCTGGATGAATCGGAATATGCAGATATGCATCCTGTAAATCTATTGTGGACATATAATTCCCTTGCTGAACAAAAGGCAATATAGTCCTTACAGTTACCATCTTGAACGTTGGTATCCTTACATAACGATTCAATAATTTTAGATCCAGAACTGGTCTGAAGGAATTCTCCTTCTTTGGTACAATGAAGAGATTTGAATAAAACCCCATCCCCTGTTCCGGAACTGGAACTGGCATAATTACTCCAGCCAACTCTAGATCTGAAACACAATTCAGAAATGCTTGAGCTTTCACTGGATTTACTGGGACATGGGAAAGAAAAAATCTCTTTGCAGGAGGTCTCATCTTGAAACCAATTCTGTACCCTTCTGAAACAATGTTCTGAATCCAAAGATTGTGAACAGAATTGATCCAAATTTCTTTGAAAAAACGTAACCTGCCCCCTACCAGCTGAACTGGAATGAGGGCCGTACCTTCATGTGAACTTAGAAGCAGGCTTTGCCTTTCTAGCAGGCTTGGATTTATTCCAGACTGGAGATGGTTTCCAAACTGAAACTGCTCCTGAGGACGAAGGATCAGGCTTTTGTTCTTTGTTGAAACGAAAGGAACGAAAACGATTGTTAGCCCTGTTTTTACCTTTAGACTTTTTATCCTGTGGTAAAAAAGTTCCTTTCCCACCAGTAACAGTTGAAATAATAGAATCCAACTGAGAACCAAATAATTTGTTTCCCTGGAAAGAAATGGAAAGTAGAGTTGATTTAGAAGCCATATCAGCATTCCAAGTCTTAAGCCATAAAGCTCTTCTGGCTAAGATAGCCAGAGACATAAATCTAACATCAACTCTAATAATATCAAAAATGGCATCACAGATGAAATTATTAGCATGCTGGAGAAGAATAATAATATCATGAGAATCACGATTTGTTACTTGTTGCGCTAGAGTTTCCAACCAAAAAGTTGAAGCTGCAGCAACATCAGCCAATGATATAGCAGGTCTAAGAAGATTACCTGAACATAGATAAGCTTTTCTTAGAAAAGATTCAATTTTTCTATCTAAAGGATCCTTAAACGAGGTACCATCTGATGTAGGAATGGTAGTACGTTTAGCAAGGGTAGAAATAGCCCCATCAACTTTAGGGATTTTGTCCCAAAATTCTAATCTGTCAGGCGGAACAGGATATAATTGCTTAAAACGTTTAGAAGGAGTAAATGAATTACCCAATCTATCCCATTCCTTAGCAATTACTGCAGAAATAGCATTAGGAACAGGAAAGACTTCTGGAATAATCGCAGGAGCTTTAAAAACCTTATCCAAACGTATAGAATTAGTATCAAGAGGACTAGAATCCTCTATTTCTAAAGCAATTAGTACTTCTTTAAGTAAAGAGCGAATAAATTCCATCTTAAATAAATATGAAGATTTATCAGCATCAATCTCTGAGACAGAATCCTCTGAACCAGAAGAGTCCAAAGAATCAGAATGATGGTGTTCATTTAAAAATTCATCTGTAGAGAGAGAAGATTTAAAAGACTTTTTACGTTTACTAGAAGGAGAAATAACAGACAAAGCCTTCTTTATGGATTCAGAAACAAAATCTCTTATGTTATCAGGAACATTCTGCACCTTAGATGTTGAGGGAACTGCAACAGGCAATGGTACATCACTAAAGGAAATATTATCTGCATTAACAAGTTTGTCATGACATTTAATACAAACAACAGCTGGAGGAATAGCTACCAAAAGTTTACAGCAGATACACTTAGCTTTGGTAGATCCAGCAGGCAGAGGTTTTCCTGTAGTATCTTCTGGCTCAGATGCAACGTGAGACATCTTGCAATATGTAAGAGAAAAAACAACATATAAAGCAAAATAGATCAAATTCCTTATAAGACAGTTTCAGGAATGGGAAAAAAATGCCAAACATCAAGCTTCTAGCAACCAGAAGCAAATGAAAAATGAGACTGAAATAATGTGGAGACAAAAGCGACGCCCATATTTTTTGGCGCCAAATAAGACGCCCACATTATTTGGCGCCTAAATGCTTTTGGCGCCAAAAATGACGCCACATCCGGAACGCCGACATTTTTGGTGCAAAATAACGTCAAAAAATGACGCAACTTCCGGCGACACGTATGACGCCGGAAACGGAAATGAATTTTTGCGCCAAAAAAGTCCGCGCCAAGAATGACGCAATAAAATGAAGCATTTTCAGCCCCCGCGAGCCTAACAGCCCACAGGGAAAAAAGTCAAATTTTTGAGGTAAGAAAAATATGATAATTAAAGCATAATCCCAAATATGAAACTGACTGTCTGGAAATAAGGAAAGTTGAACATTCTGAGTCAAGGCAAATAAATGTTTGAATACATATATTTAGAACTTTATAAATAAAGTGCCCAACCATAGCTTAGAGTGTCACAGAAAATAAGACTTACTTACCCCAGGACACTCATCTACATGTTTGTAGAAAGCCAAACCAGTACTGAAACGAGAATCAGTAGAGGAAATGGTAAATATAAGAGTATATCGTCGATCTGAAAAAGGGAGGTAAGAGATGAATCTCTACGACCGATAACAGAGAACCTTATGAAATAGACCCCGTAGAAGGAGATCACTGCATTCAATAGGCAATACTCTCCTCACATCCCTCTGACATTCACTGCACGCTGAGAGGAAAACCGGGCTCCAACTTGCTGCGGAGCGCATATCAACGTAGAATCTAGCACAAACTTACTTCACCACCTCCCTTGGAGGCAAAGTTTGTAAAACTGATTTGTGGGTGTGGTGAGGGGTGTATTTATAGGCATTTTAAGGTTTGGGAAACTTTGCCCCTCCTGGTAGGAATGTATATCCCATACGTCACTAGCTCATGGACTCTTGTTAATTACATGAAAGAAAGAAACAGATTGTGTTAAAAACAGCAAACACCTTACTTGTTTTCTTGCATAATGAGCACTTAGAATTTCTCAGTGTAGCCCCTGCCCCCAGTGTGATATGGGAGCTGACATCTTTGAAACGTAGACAAGTTAGACTCCCTGTTATCTAGTTTATTCACTTAATAGTAACCAACCTAGAAGTTTTATGACATCAGGTCAAGATAAACCTTCCTGCAAAGGCCACCTCCTCCTTGTAAAGCTGTGACAGGAAGTAAAGGACACTGCACAAACGTATAGAAAAAGAAATAAAAGGTAAAATGCATTTAAATAGATAAATAATACATATTGCAAATATTTATATTAAATATAAGACACAGCTTAGTGCTTTTTTATTACAATGAAACAGACTAAAACCCTCTAATACATGTCCAATCACGTATATTTCTCTTATCTATAAATGTTACTAGTACTGTATATAAGTTGTTACACATAGCAAGAGCTTCACTTTCCTTTTGCTAGTCTGTAAGGGAAGTCCTGCTAGCAGAATAAAAGATAAGTCCATAAAGGGATAACTGTTGTTTGGATTATTTGGTCTGGTCTGTAAGATTTCTTTACCTGGTGTGCACCACATCTAGAACATTTATCTAGGCTATAGCCTTAAGAATATGCCACTCAAACCATAAGACCATACAGTCCTACAGGTGGGACAGTTAGTGAGGGTTTGTTGTACTGGAGGTCTGCCAGATCCTTATGTTTATTTTTTAACTGGCAATTTAATAACTCAATATATATGTAGTTAAAAATTGTTGTTTCACTGATTTGTGGACCCTTAAGAGTTTTTATCAGGTTACTCAGCCCCTTGTATGTGGAGGTATAAGTGTTTATGTGTTCCAGAAGGTTCCTTTCATTTAAATTATGAGTCACTAACTTGTGAGAAATAGGCAGGATCAATCTTTTACTTGTGACAGGAAACGTCTCAGATTTTAGCTGTCCATTTATTGGACCATTAGTGGCATTATTAGAAGAAAACTGAATTCCACTGCTTCTCCCCATATTGGCTAGACTAAATAAAACCAATTTGTTAATCTCAAGATGAGTGAGTCTGTGCTGTAAGAATACAAACTCAATTTCCAAACTTGTTTTACATCAAGAATGTTACTAAATATTAAAGTGTGAGTTAAACAAAAATATACTTTACTATTCTTTTGAAAAAATGAAAAGTTTAATAAGTGAACTGCCTTTAGCAATTTCTTTTTATTTATTTAATGAAAGAAACATACATGAGTTGCTGTTGCAAAAATATTGTGTCAAATCAATATTGCTCATAACATATTGCTTTAAGCTAAATCCTTCTTCACCTATTCTTCAATGGAATTCCACATCTACATGCTGTACACCTTACTGAATACAAATATTTTCATTATTTGTGACATCAACCAGATTTACTTTGAAAAACATGCTTGAGACTAACACATATACACTGTATAAGCACAAGTCACCCCACTATGCACCCATGTACACAATGGGCTAGATTACAAGCAGAGAGCTAAATTATTGAGCTTCTGCAAACTGGCAAATGTACCTGTTTGCAGGCATTTGATAATTAATCCGCCATTACAAGTGGCCGGTTATTGCTACCATGAGCTGCACTACTTACCCCATTTGCTGTTCTGATGACGTCTCTGAGTGCAAGTAACAAAAAGTTGATAAAGTTCTTGCAAGTACAATATATTCTTCCAATGAGAGAAGAAGCCCTCCTGGCTGGCAGCTTGACAGCTGGGTGGGGGGATGTTCCCATCCCATTTTATTAAAGTGCATTCTCTACTTTTTTGTTACTTGTCCCATTCTAGAGGACTTGTGGACATTTCCAACCTTTTATATATATACAGTATGTGGCCAAAAGTGTGTAGACATCTGACCATTACACCTACTGTATATGAACTTGTTGGACATCACATTTCAAAACTTTTGGCATTAATCTGCCCCCTACCCCTTTGTGGCTATAACAGCTGCAACTCTTCCTGGAATGCTTTCCACAAAATTTTGAAGTGTGTTTGTGGGAATTTGTTCCCATTTAACCATCAGATCTTTTGTGAGGTCAGGCAATTATACATATGTGCTTATGTGTAAGTATGTCTTTAAATACATATACAGTATACCCATATAAATACAGAAACATCTGCCATAAACTTGCGTTTAACTGTTGGTGCGTCACACATAATCTAGCTTTATGTGTAAAATAGCTTAAGAAGAAAAGTTATATAAAGGGTAGAAAGTACGACAATTTAGTATAGCCAATCATACTAACAAAAAACAAAACATCATTTGACCATGATAATTTTTTGAACATTTAAGCTAAAAAGGCGTAAAGTATTAATTTACAAATACAGTTGGTTTTCTTTGCCAAAAATATATAAAGCAAACGCTTCACTCTGCTGTATGTTGTCCATGAAGCATGCAAGGAATACAAAGTATCTGCTGGACACTGTGTAGAATAAATACAATGTAACGGCTGATGTCTCTCATTATCGCAACTCTCATTCCTAATTGCTGAGCTTGTTTCCTACCTCCTTTCATATTTACTGCTCTTCAGCAAATCCCATCTGCAAATAGGATTAGCTCCACAGATGCTGTGCTTGTTTAACAAGGCATGGAAATGTATTCATTTTGCAGTTTTTTCCATAGTCGTATTCTGTGTAATATCCGATGTAGGATTACCCTGTTTTCCTTTTGCATCGCTGCAAATCTTCATTAGCCTAACAGAGGAGAATCCTACAATTTCTTGACATGGCTTAGTAGTTTGTGAATTATTTGTTGCCTGATGCAAAGAAGCAGAAACCATGTGCCCATCAAGTCTCTGTTGTCTAGATTTGTATTAAGAAATAAACTGAAATAGTGACAGATCTTAAGGGCTAAATTACAAGTGGTGCACACAAATATTAGTGCTATTGAGCTCTATATACTTACTTTTATACTATGGTGTTGTATTAATACATACGCTTACATACACACACGTAAAGACACACAATTATTTACAGTACTATGCAAATGTTTTAGGCAGGTGTGAAAAAGTTCTTTAATAAATAGAGTGAAAAAGTGAGTGACCGAAAAGGAAAATCGAAATCAAATCAATATTTGGTGTGACTATCTTATTTCTTTGCCTTCAAAACAGCTTTGATACTTCTAGGTACAATTGTGCTAAGTCAGGGATTTTCTAGGCATATAGGCAGGTGCATGATTAAACAACTATACCAATCAGGGGCTAATGATCATCAATGTAATGTATAGGTTGAAACACAATCATTAAAGGAAATAGAAACAGCTGTGTAGGACAAATAACGGACTAGATTACAAGTGGAGTGCTAATTTAGTGGGTGCCTGTAAACTGGCAATTTCGCCAGTTTAAGGGCGCACAATAAATAACCAGCCATTACAAGTTGCTGGTTATTGCTACTGCGAGCTCGCGGTAACAATTAACACTGCAAAAATTAACCAGAGATCAGACCTCTGGTTAATTTAAAAAATGTGCACCAATTGCCCCCATGTGTGCATATCCGAATAAAAAATAAAACATATCAGCATCTTTATTTTTATTTTTTTAATTACTGCACAAAGCAGTTTTATGGACTTAAAGTGAGCGGGTGTGGGGTGTTAGAAGAAAAACGGCAAGCTCTGAAACTAAGCAGTCACATAGTCCTGTAGCTCCGACAATATAACTTACAAATCCTTACATGACCGCTCAGTTTTTATCTACAATTATACATGAAAAGTGACCAACATCGGGGACATACTCCATCAAGCCTCCACCACAAAAAAGACACTGGGAAGTAAGTGAGAAAAGAGAAAACCGCAAATCTTTATGGCGTTCTAAGCTGAAAACATCCAAGAATGGCCATCTTGCCAACCCAGAGACAATCCGTCAGCCTAAATGTGAAAAAGGGAAGCTATTCCCGTAAGTGTAACTAAACTGACAACATCGGGTAACGCAGCTAGCGAAGACCTCCATGTGAGTAAACCCACTGTGCTGACAGAACGAAGAAGTGGTCTCGTAATATCCCAGTTCATTGTGCCCAGACCGAGACCAGGGCCGGATTTGGCTACTGGGCCGCCGGGCCGCAGTAGATAAGGCCAAATAGACTCACGTGGCATAATGGCTGAGATTGAGGGAATCCCCTGAAGCAGAATGAAACAGAGCGCAGGGCTGCCAGATGGATTACATCACATGGTTTCCCTGAACAGCCCCTGCGTACTGTGTAAAAGAACTGCAGCTCTCTTTAAAACTATTTAGGCTGTGACGGTGAGACAAGAGCCCGATTGATTTGTGTTGCTGCGGCGTGCACGGCCTGACCTCTTCTTCAAGTGCGCTCTCCCCTTCCCCCCCTCTGCCTGAGCGAAGCACTGACAGCCTCTCCGTTTAGGGAGAACACTGCATTACCTGACACAGGCAGAAAACCAGTAATTTATGGTAAGACCGACAGAATGGGTTAAACGGTGGCTGCTTCTTTAATGTCTGCTGTTGTCTGAATGTCCGGCCTTGGTAAAGTGCTCCCAGCTCCCTCCCTTCACATCACATCTGGTGCAGAGAGAAAAACATAATTTTATTTATATATATATATATATATATATATATATATATATATATATATATATATATATATATATATATATATATATATAAAAAGAAAATTATGTTTACACACATTATAAATATAAATATATATATATATATACTGTATATATATTTATATTTATAATGTGTGTAATAATATTTATATATGTTTGTGTATTTATATATACAATACATATATACAAACATATATAAATATTACACACACATTTTATATAAATATATATATATATATATATATATATATAATGTATGTAATAATATTTATATATATTATATTTATACAGTATATGGTTTATATATATATATATATATATATATATATATATATATATATATATATATATATATTATTTATACACAGATATATATAAATATTACATACACACACAATGTCTCAATTCTAATGTCTAGTTAATTGCCATGTGATGATCAATCCTTAAAATTTATAGTTGCCTTATGTCACAGTTTTAACCCCCTCCAAATGTTATTGTTTGTTTACTTAACTCATCTCACCCTAACCAGATTCTAACATTCCAATTGGCCTTACCAACTGTCTTTGATTATCAATCAACTAAATTTAGTGGACTCAGCTGACTGCCCTACCTGTATATATTTCAGACTAGTTTGCGGAAGTGCATTGCACAGGGGTGCATTGCTTACAGGGCAGTGTACTTTTTAACAATAGCATATGTTCACATTTACAAAGTGAACATTTTATAAGTGAGGCACTAATTTTTTAGAATTATACAAGATTTCAACAAGAATTGGGCAAGGGGCAAGACACAAGGCAAGTACTATTTTAAAACTATGTTTTATGTTTCTCATTGTATCCTTTTGCAAGTGCTGCTGTAACACTGTGTCTTATGTTTTTACTTGGTTCCCATTTTCATAATAATGCTCAATATCTTCATATTCCTTTTTGCTACCTCTTGTCTCTATAACAAACTACATTACTCAATTACTCCTTCTCCCTCCCCACCTGCACTGTTCATTAGCCCATCTCTCTTATACTCACCTTACTTTTGTACTCATGAACTTTACCTATTCCTAAACACTCTCTCTCCCCCCTGCACTTCAGCCAAAAAACAGTCTCACTACTGCAAATCTGCTTCTCATCTCATGTCACTCTCCCTCTTGCTCATACTAGCTTCTGGCGACATCTCCCCTAATCCTGGTCCCTCACAACCTCCTAGCCTTTCACTTCCTTGTGTGTCTTTCAATAGACTTCAAAAACCAAACTCTAAAAACCCCTACCCCTTCACTTGTGCACTCTGGAACTCTCGCTCTGTTTGCAACAAGCTCACTTCTATCCATGATCTCTTTATCTCCCACTCTCTTAACCTTCTGGCTCTTACAGAAACCTGGCTCTCTGCTTCAGACACAGCATCCACTGCTGCACTGTCACATGGGGGTCTCCATTTCAGCCACACTCCTAGGTCTGGCAATAGACAAGGAGGTGGTGTCGGTATTTTACTTTCTTACTTCTCTTCACTCACATTTTCTTCATTTGAAGCACACATGATTCGGTTATTCTCTCCCCTCTCTATACGTGTTGCAGTCATATACCCTCCCCCTGGCTCCCCAACTCAATTTTTAGATCACTTTGCTGCCTGGCTTTCCTTATTTCCTTTCCTAAGACACCCCTGCCCTCATTCTTGGTGACTTTAACATCCCTCTTGACAATCCCACTGCCTCCTCTGCAAAACAACTTCTTCAACTCACTTCCTCTTTTGGCCTGTCACAATGGACTGACTCTCCCACTCACAAAGATGGTCATTCCCTTGATCTTACTTTCACCTATTGATGCACTCTTTCAAATTTAACAAACTCCCCTTTTGCTCTTTCTGACCATCATCTCCTAACTTGCAACATCACTTCCCTAACTACAACTCCCCCTCCCTCTACCCCTCACACCAAACTTCACAGAAGCACTAAGTCACTAAATCTGCATCAGCTTGCTAGCTCTCTCAAACCTCTCCTCTCATCCATCACCTCCTTTTCCTGCCCTGACCAATCTATCTGCCAGTATAATTCCACCCTTACATCAGTCATTGACACTCTGGCCCCTCTAACCTTAGCATAGAAACCACACTCTCATCCTCAGCCCTGGCATACTCCTCTGACACGATACCTACAGCTGACTTTCTTCACTACAAGTTCATCCTGAACTCCTACTATTCTGCCCTTAATCTTTATAAGCAACAATATTTTTCTAATCTCATCTCTACTCTTTCCTCTAACCCTAAACATCTGTTCTCCACGTTCAACACTCTTCTCCGCCCACCCCTACCTCCTAACACAACCTCTCTCTCAGCTCAAGATTTTGCCAGCCACTTCAACAACAAAATTGACTCCATCAGAAGTGAAATCAGCTCTCAACATACTTCCAATCTCCCACCCCCTCAAAAGCTCACGATCACCCAAAACCCAAATATCCAAAAATGCAGCTCTTTTCCCCATGTTAATGAGGATGAAGTTTCTGCCCTTATACTGTCCTCCCACCTCACTACCTGTCCACTCAACCCCATCCCCTCACAGCTACTCCCCTCCCTCTCTTCTACCCTCACCCCCATACTCACACACATTTTCAACCTCTCCCTCAGCACTGGTATATTTCCCTCATCTCTAAAACATGCACTGGTCACAGCTATCCTCAAAAAACCTTCCCTTGATCCAACCTCAGCTTCCAACTACCGCCCTATTTCCCTACTCCCTCTTGCCTCAAATCTCCTCGAAAAGCTAGTTTACGCACGTCTATCCCATTTCCTTACACTAAACTCTCTTCTTGACCCACTGCAATCTGGATTTCGTTCCCATCACTCTACAGAGACAGCAATTGTCAAGGTTACCAATGACCTACTTACAGCAAAATCCAAAGGCCACTTCTCTCTGCTTATCCTCCTTGACCTGTCTGCAGCCTTTGACACTGTTGACCACCCTCTTCTGCTCCAAACCCTCCAATCCTTCGGCATCTGTGACACAGCTCTCTCATGGTTCCCTTCCTATCTGACTAACCATGTAGCCTTTTCCGGAGCATCCTCTGCCCCGTTACCACTTTCTGTTGGGGTACCTCAAGGCTCTGTCCTTGGCCCCCTTCTCTTTTCAATCTACACGTCGTCACTAGGTTCCTTAATAAAGTCCCATGGGTTTCAATACCATTTGTATGCCGATGACACCCAAATCTACCTCTCTGCACCAGACCTACCTCCTTCCTTACTAACCTGTGTCACTAACTGTCTATCTCACATCTCATCTTGGATGTCCTCTCACTACCTTAAGCTAAATCTCTCCAAAACTGAACTCCTTATTTTTCCCCCTTCTTCCATTGTCTCCACCCCCAAAATTTCTATAACTGTTGATAATTCCATCATTATCCCTACCCCGCTCGCCCTATGTCTTGGGGTCACACTTGACTCAGATCTTTCCTTCACTCCTCACATTCAGTCCTTGGCTAAAGCCTGCCGCTCCCACCTTAAAAACATTGCTAAAATTAGACATTTCCTTACACAAGATACAACCAAGATTTTAATCCACTCTCTCATCCTTTCCCACCTCGACTACTGCAACTCCGTCCTCTCTGGTCTACCTAGCTGCCGCATAGCTCCTTTACAATCCATTATGAATGCCTCTGCCAGGCTCATCTTCCTTACTCGTCGCTCTTCATCTGCTGCACCTCTCTGCCAATCCCTTCACTGGCTTCCTCTTGCCTCTAGGATTAAACATAAAATCCTCACCCTGACATATAAAGCTCTCAACTGCACTGCTGCCCCCTACATCTCAGAACTTGTCTCTAGATACTCTCCCTCCCGTCCCCTTCGATCAGCTCAGGTTCTCCTCCTCTCTTGTTACTTCCTCACATTCCCGTTTACAGGACTTCTCCAGACTGGCCCCCATCTTGTGGAATTCCCTACCTCGCTCCATAAGACTCTCCCCTAGTTTTAACAGCTTCAAGCACTCCCTAAAAACTCTACTATTCAGGGATGCATACAACCAACACTAACCTTCCTAACTCCATTGCTTTCTCCTTGAACCCCTTAGAATGTAAGCCTATGGGCCCAGCTGTTTACAGATCGCTTCATAAGAGCCGACTACAACAGTAAAACTCTCGGCAGGGCCCTCTACCCACTTGACCCCTACAAAAGCTATCCTGTACACCGACTATGTTTACAGCGCTGCGGAATCTGTTGGCGCTCTACAAATACCTGATAATAATAATAATAATAATAATAACACACATATATATATAATGTGTGTGTAATTGTGTAATAATATTCATATATGTGTGTGTTTTATATGTATATACACAATCATAAAAGTATTACACACACATTATATATATATATATATATATATATATATATATATATATATATATATAAAATATGTGTGTAATACCTATATATTTTTGTTTATATACTGTGTTTATATATATATATATATATACACAAACATATATTACACACACACACAAACACACAAAATATATATATAGCTTTGACATAGGGTTGTTGGGCTGGTCTACAATTTTTCCAGGGCTGCTTTTTATTCCCAGTCCGGCCCTGACCGGGACCTACCTGGCTTAAGCACTGGAAGCTAAGCAGCACACACCTCAACAGAATCATGGAGTCTTCTCCGCCCACAACACTCTGCCTCACACCGGAGGGTGGCTGGCCATTGTTGAGAAGAATATCTAAAGACGAGAGATCCGCATTACACCATACATGCCAGCTATAAGGAGGCGGTAAGATAGTTACACAGCAAATATATTTTGACCCATTGTGAGCCTCATTACATATGCAGCCTACAAACTGCTAGCAACCTTCCATACAAACTATAACCCCATACCGCCCATACAGCCTATGAAGCCTCCTGGATTTACAGTGAACCCTCATTTCAGAGACCTATGAGGCACCATAATATACACAATGCTGGAAGTCCGTAACACCTAAATAATATATTAAGCTGTGGAGGAATCCTTTTATTAGGCCTTTAAGTAAAACTTATATACTGTACCTTACTAGAATTAGAGACTTGCAAATTCAGGAGAAAAAGATGCTTAAAACTTAAAGAGAGGGACACTTTATGGATGAAGCCTCACTGCTCATCTTGATACTCGGAGCTGCCATTTGCTTACCCACATGGTAAACAGCGTGGAGATTCAAACCAGCTAACTGAAGCTTTACTGCCTGTAATAATGGTTACTGTTGTATACCCGCATTATGGAACCTGCAACATACATAATTGGGGTGATCAGCAGGCTCCTCGACGATTGCCATTCTTCATTTGAACACACGCTCAAAATAACGTCCCAATCTAAGGAAACACACTTTTAAGGGCACATACCTCTATAGCTGTTTGTGGAAACGGTGATGCTTTGGGGCACCAGCATCCACCATCCATTCTACATGATATACTGAGAGGTATAGAAACAGACCCTGCGAAAATAGCAAATCAAATTTATAGGTTGGCCAGCAGATCTACAACATACAAGGAGGGGAACATAACCACCCTGTTTCCTACCTATAGAACTATGGAGAAACTATCTTATGCCGCTCAAGTGGAGTTCTCGAAATCTTGGAAACTTAGAGACCAGAGATACCTTTGGCTACTGATAAAGCCACCTTCTTGGTGGCACTGTGTGATCTGATAACAGCCTGGAACAGGTTTCCCTCTGATCTCTCATCTAGTCTAGACAAGAAGGTGGAACTCTCTTTAGCATCTCTCTCTCTGTGCTCAGCTTGGAGATCTGGTATAGGTTGAGAGCAGCTGAAAGACATTTCCTCTAATCGCAACTGATCAGGGATCGGTTGAGATTTTGCCTGAAGTACCATCTCTCTCTAAGGTTTACATATTAGACATAATTTTACTGAAATGTGTGACAATACCCTTTTAATGTTTAGTGCTAGATATTAGGATGGACTTGCACCGGAACTCAAACCTAGCACAGAACTCTACTTCTAAAGACAATTCATTTAAATGGCTTTTGGGGATCCAGCTTTAGCCTACTAGACATATTGATATACTGTAACTAACCCCAGTGCTGAGGCTCTAACATATCTTACCACAGAGTGGGAATATTATTCTTGCTAAATTATGGAAAGTATCACTACACTGATTTGTTGCATAGCAGTAATTATACTCCACCCCCAGCCGTACACCAATTTACGATCCCCTTACTTACGTCAAGGTAGGCAATAGTTAATAAACCGCCAAATATTAATATGATGCAGAGGCGGATATCCCTATTTGTGTCTCAACCTCCTATTCATTTAATGGACACTTCCAAGGAATATAGCTCCCTGATTTTGTCTAGGAAAATAGTCAAAAGCTAGTGCGTTACTTAAAATTAAAGTGTCTGAGTCTGGATTTAATTTATATCACATTCTAATAGTACATATCTCCGTTTCTTATAATATATTCCGGTCTTTATCCTATAAGGCTATTTTTAATACCTGTAGTATTATTTCGCTAATCTTCTCTCCCCCCACCCAGATACAGCTTACTAGGTAAGCATTGGAAAATGCATCCTATAAAAACCCCATTTTTCTTTCCTTGTCTCCCCTGAAATCCCTCCCAGTTCTAGGTAACATGTAAGGGGTCCATGAGGCCCGGCTTACTATTTAGGGATAACACTTCATTTACGGGTTAAATATAGTTGAAGAGGATGTGCAACTCTATATATTGTATAAAATGTTTTATAAAAAGGAGGTACTGCATTGTGTGTTTAAGTTTTCCATATAGACTATCCCATCATGAGACAGTCCTATATCCTTGGATATTAAATAGCTCTTCAATAACTCTTATAGATTGTCATATCTTGCAATATTCCTGCTGTTTCATAGTATCTGTATATTCTGTGACACAATAAGTTTGACAACTATAATGTAGTAAATATCTGTATTCCTTAAATACCTCAATAAAAATTATATTAAATTGTTATATTTATATATATATATATATATATATGTGTGTGTGTGTGTGTGTATGCTTATATACATATATATTATATTGTTAATTGTATATACACATATAAACACATAAATATATATTTATATACATATATATGTAATATTTTCTGCCTAACCTTTGCGTGACTTACCCCTTTTGCTGCAATAGGTTGTAAGACGTGTCTGACGGCATGAGAACGAGGCTCCTATTGGAGCCTATGGAAGTGCGCTCTCATTGCGTTTTACTTTGCGTGTGCTGGTATTACTGATTGGAGTGCATATATTGCGCTTGCGTAAGCCTTATTTTGTGCTCCACTCGTAATCTGGCCAAAAACTGAGTGAGAAACAGCTGAACTCTGCTAACAAGGTGAGGTTGCTGGAGACAATATAAAGTCAGAAGTCATACACCATGGTAAGTCTGCGCACAGCAACAAGACACAAGGTAGTTATACTGCATCAGTAAGGTCTCTCCCAGGCAGAAATTTCAAGGCAGACAAGGGTTTCCAGATGTGCTGTCCAAGCTCTTCTGAAGAAGCACAAAGAAACGGGCAACATTGAGGACTATATATTGTAGGCAGTGGTCAGCCAAGGAATCTTAGTACAGCAGATGAAAGACACACCATGCCTACTTCCCTTCACACTCAGAAGATGTCGAGCAGTACCATTGGCTCAGAATTGGCATAAACCAGTGGGACCTTGTACACCGATCTACTGCCTGGAGAAGTCTGGTCACATGTTGTCTTCATGGAAGACTAACAGCCAAAAAGCCATACATCCAATGTGGAAACAAGGCCAAGCAACTCAACTATCCATGAAAACACAGAAACTGGGGTGGAGAAAAGTGGCAACAGGTGCTCTGGACTGATAAGTCAAAATCTGAAATATTTGACTATAGAATAAAGCAATTTATTCGCCAAAGGGCTGGAGAGTAGTACAAGAATGAGCATGGTGGAAGTTCCTTGCTCGTTTGGGGCTCCATTTCTGAAAATGGATTTGGGCATTTGATCAGAATTAATGCAATAACATCATGGAGGCATCTTATTGGCCCCAAATATATTCTGCAGCATGACAATGACCCAAAAAATACATCCAAAGTCATTAAGAGTAGGGTGATCATATTCCCTTTTTAAAAAGGGACACATATGAAAAATACATATGTCAGGGTTCTTATACAAAACATTTCTTTTAAAAGCCCTGAAAAAAAGCCCTGACATGTATTTTTCATATCTGTACCTTTTTAAAGTGGCAATATTGTCACCCTAATTAAGAGCTATCTTCAACGTAAAGAACAGCAGGGAGTCCTGGAAGTGATGGTATGGCCCCCACAGAGCCCTGACCTCAACATCATTGAGTCTGGGATTACATGAAGAGACATAAGGAATTGAGGCTGCCTAAATCCACAGAACTGTGTTTAGTTCTCCAATATGTTTTAAGCAAGCTACCTACCAAGTACCTTAAAGGACCAGTCAACACATTAGACTTGCATAATCAACAAATGCAAGATAACAAGACAGTGCAATAGCACTTAGTCTGAACTTCAAATGACTAGTATATTTTTTTATAACAAATTTCAAAGTTATGTATATTTCCACTCCCCTTGTACCATGTGATAGCAATCAGCCAATCACAAATGCATATAAGTATAGTCTGAATTCTTGCACATGCTCAGTAGGATCTGGTGACTCAAAAAGTATAATTATAAAAGACTGTGCACTTTTTTTTAATGGAAGTAAATTGGAAAGTTGTTTAAAATTACATGCTGTATCTGAATCATGAAAATTTAATTTAACCTGAGTGTCCCTTTAAAAACCTGTGTGCAAGAGTACCTAGAAGAATTGATGCTGTTTGGAAATCAAAAGGTGTTGTTCATTCACTATTAACATTTCTATTTTTGAAAGCAAAGCAGTGTTACTTTACAGCATTTTTTTCACACCTGCCTAAAACTTTTGCACAGTACTGTGTATATAAACCATGGAGTAGGTGAAGCTATAACGTGCTCTGTCTTCACGTCAATTGATAGACATTATCTTTCCAATCTGAGACCCATTTTCTTGTCTGGCCTTGCATATGCATTTAAGGAGAAACTTTCTGACTCAGGGTTCTTTCATCTATCAATATTTTTAGACCTTAGCTTTGATGACCTGGTAATTGATGTCCAATAGAGGTTTGTATGACAAGGTTATTGAGATCTTGATCCAAGCGAGAAAGCCTGTGACCAAACATATTTATCATAAAGTCTGAAAAGACTTATCTGGCTTACTAATATATTTTTGTTGGAAGTACTTGCAAATTCCTAGGATCCTGGAGTTTATCCAGGATGATTTGGAGAAGGGTTTATCAGCAAGCTCTCTAAAGGGTCTTATTTCTTCCCCATCTGTGTTATTAAGCTAGAAGATTGCCAAATTTCCTGATATTTAGGGGCCTATTTATCAAAGCGTCAACAGAAAATACGCTGGAATTCCGCGTTGTAATTGTCGTGAGATTGATACGCCGTAGTTATCAAAGCATCAAGATCGGCAAATGTTGAAATTTGTGACGTAAAATACGATCTCAATCCGATGCAGATCGATGCGAGTTGAAAACCGTAATATTCAAGCGGAATCGGAATCATTCGCCCTCCTATTCTACACTATTTGAAGCTCTCACAAAGTTTTAAAAAATTCTACATTTACGCTCGCATCTTTTCCGACTCAGCGTACCTAGTTTTCAATCCTCCACCCTTGAGGTCGTGGATGCCATAGAACTCAATGGGAGTTTGAAAACATAGAAAGCTTATGTTCGATGCTGTAAGAGAATGAAGTATATTATATAATAAAAGTAAATTATAAACTTTATTAAAATTGTATACCCTTTCTAAATCAAACAATATTATTGCTACACATTTGGTGCACTGGTAGATATAGGGATAAAATATAAAAACATTAAAACTTATGGATTATGCTACAAATTTGTCTCTCATTACAAAGCAAGGGGACAATATTATTTCTACATATTTGGTGCAAAGTTTTGCCCCAAACTTGTTGCACTAATAGATTTAGAGATAAAAATGAAATAAATACACGACATAAAATAGCTAACTTCCATTTTATTTTCTGTGAAAAATCTATGTGCACAATGTTTAAGCCATGTAATCCAAGTCCCACTCTCCACTTCGCGCCATATTTAATTCAACTTGCACCAATTATGACACAAACTCTTAAATAACCCACACACTAGAGAATCTTTCCACCACTTTTGATTGGAATATGCATAATCACATGATGTATGACATCTTCGAATCTGATTCAAATACACATTATAAACTATCACTAACGAATCAAATTGCTCGAACTTGTAAGTGCCATTTGTTACATTGTGTATTATACTTTGAAAGTATGTATATGTGACATTAGTATTAAAGATAAACATTGATGCTGACATTAGGACACACAGTGTAATATTTTAGACAAGGATTTTATAATTCAAATTGATGTTTAATTCAATAGAATCTTAAAGGAACACTGAACCCAATTTTTTTCTTTCACGATTCAGATAGAGCATGCAATTTTAAGCAACTTTCTAATTTACTCCTGTTATCAATTTTTCTTTGTTCTCTTGCTATCTTTATTTAAAAAAAGAAGGCGTCTAAGCTTTTTTTTTTTTTTTTTTTTTTGTTCAGAACTCTGGACAGCACTTTTTTATTGGTAGATGAATTTATCCACCAATCAGCAAGAACAACCCAGGATGTTCAGCAAAAATGGGCCGGCATCTAAACTTACATTCTTGCATTTCAAATAAAGATACCAAGAGAATGAAGAAAATTTGATAATAGGAGTAAATTAGAAAGTTGCTTAAAATGTCATGCTCTATCTGAATCACGAAAGAAAAAAATTGGGTTCAGTGTCCCTTTAAGTGTCCTCTCATTTCTCGGGTCCAGTTGCAAATAAGGTTACATAGAGGTTCCGAATATGCAGTTCCATTGCCATTGCACATGTGCGAATCGGCGTGACCGATGCCGCAAACACGAGTGAGTTCCTTGTGATTGGATGGAATCGGCTAGATTACGAGTTTTGCGGTAAGAGCTGCTCGGTGCTAACTTGCAAGTTATTGCCACCGCTCACCTCCCTATAGCACTGCTATTACAGGTTATCATAAACCCGGCGTTAGCAGGCAATAAGTGAGGGTTGAGCAAAATTGAGCTCCATACCGCACTTCAATACCAGCGCTGCTTTGAGCTGGTTTTACATGCTCATGCACGATTTCCCCATAGACAACAATGGGGAGAGCCGGCTGAAAAAAAGCCTAACACCTGCAATAAAGGAGCGTAAAGCTCCGTAACGCAGTCCCATTGATTCCTATGGGGAAACAAAACACCCTAACAAACCCAGAGTCTAAACACCCCTAATCTGCTGCCCCCGACATTGCCAACACCTACATTACACTTATTAACCCCTAATCTGCCGTCCCCAATGTTGCCGCCACTATACTAAAGTTTTAAACCCCTAAACCTAACCCTAAGTCTAACCCTAACCCTAACCCCCACTAACTTTAATATAATTAAAATAAATCTAAATAAAAATTACTATCATTAACTAAATAATTCCTATTTAAAACTAAATACTTACCTATAAAATAAACCCTAAGCTAGCTACAATATAACCAATAGTTACATTGTATCTAGCTTAGGTTTTAGTTTTATTTCACAGGCAAGTTTGTATTTATTTTAACTAGGTAGAATAGTTACTAAATAGTTATTAACTATTTATTAACTACCTAGTTAAAATAAATACAAATTTGCTTGCAAAATAAAACCTAACCTGAGTTACACTAACACCTAACCTTACACTACAATTAAATAAATTACATTAATTAAATACAATTAACTAAATTACAAAAACAAACAAACACTAAATTACACAAAATAAAAAAGAAATTATCAAATATTTAAACTAATTACACCTAATCTAATAGCCCTATCAAAATAAAAAAGCCCCCCCAAAATAAAAAACCCTAGCCTAAACTAAACTGCTAATAGCCCTTAAAAGGGCCTTTTGCGGGGCATTGCCCCAAAGAAATCAGCTCTTTTACCTGTAAAAATAATACAAACAACCCCCCAACAGTGAAACCCACCACCCACACAACCAAACCCCCCAAATAAAATCCTAACTAAAAAAACCTAAACTCCCCATTGCCCTGAAAAGGGCATATGTATGGGCATTGCCCTTAAAAGGGCATTTAGCTCTTTTTCCGCCCAAACCCTAAGTTAAAAATAAAACCCACCCAATAAACCCTTAAAAAAACCTAACACTAACCCCCGAAGATCCACTTACAGTTTTTGAAGACCTGACATCCATCCTCAACGATGCAGCAGAAGTCCTCAACGATGCAGCAGAAGTCCTCATCGAAGCCGACCTAACTCTTCATCCAAGCCGGCAGAAGTCTTCATCCAGATGGCATCTTCTGTCTTCATCCATCCGGTGCGGAGCGGCTCCATCTTCAAGACATCCGGCGCCGATCATCCTCTTCAATCGACGGCTCTTCCAGAATGAAGGTTCCTTTAAGGGATGTCATCCAAGATGGCGTCCCTTGAATTCCATTTGGCTGATAGAATTCTGTCAGCCAATCGGAATTAAAGGTGAAAAAATCCTATTGGCTGATGCAAGCAGCCAATAGGATTGAGCTTCATTCCTATTGGCTTCAATCTTATTGGCTGATTGGATCAGCCAATAGGATTGAAGCTCAATCCTATTTGCTGATTGCATCAGCCAATAGGAATTTTTCACCTTTAATTCCGATTGGCTGACAGAATTCTATCAGCCAAACGGAATTCAAGGGACGCCATCTTGGATGACGTCCCTTAAAGGAACCTTCATTCTTCGATAGCCATCGGAAGAAGAGGATGCTCCGTGCCGGATGTCTTGAAGATGGTGCCGCTCCGCGCCGTCTGAATGAAGACTTCTGCCGGCTTGGATGAAGACTTCGGCCCGCTTGGATGAAGACTTCTGCTGCATCTAGTTAAAATAAATACAAACTTGCCTGTGAAATAAAAATAAAACCTAAGATAGCTACAATGTAACTATTAGTTATTTTGTAGCTAGCTTAGGGTTTATTTTATAGGTAAGTATTTAGTTTTAAATAGGAATTATTTAGTTAATGAAAGTAATTTTTATTTAGATTTATTTTAATTATATTAAACTAAGTGGGTGTTAGGGTTAGACTTAGGGTTAGGTTTAGGGGTTAATAACTTTAGTATAGTGGTGGCGATGTTAAGGACAGCAGATTAGGGGTTAATAGCAGTAATGTAGGTTGCGGCGATGTTAGGGACAGCAGATTAGGGGTTAATAATATTTAACTAGTGTTTACGATGCAGGAATGCTGCGGTTTAGGGGTTAATATGTTTATTCTAGTGGCGGTGATGTCCGGAGCGGCAGATTAGGGGTTAATAATTTTATTTTAGTGTTTAGATGTGGGAGGGCCTCGGTTTGGGGTTAATAGGTAGTTTATGGGTGTTAGTGTACTTTTTAGCACTTAGTTATGAGTTTTATGTTGTGGCGTTGTAGCATAAAACCCACAACTACTGACTTTCAGGTGGCGGTACGAATCTTGTGGTTATAGGCTGTACCACTCACTTTTTGGCCTCCCAGGCAAACTCGTAATACTGGCGCAAAGGAAGTCCCATTGAAAAAATAACTTTTTGAAAGCTGCAGTAGTTACGTTGCATTACGGCCAAAAAAGTTTACAGTGCAGCTAAACCTGCAAGACTCGTAATACCAGCGGTAGTAAAAAAAGAGCCATAACGCTGCTTTTTCACTCATACCGCAAAACTCGGAATCTAGCCGTTTATTTGTTAAAGTGAAAGTAAATTCTAGCGTTTTACAAATGCTAGGATTTACTATTGAAACAAATAAAGGGGGCTTTCATTCATGAAGTATAAGATACTTCATGTAGAAAGCTCCTTTATTTGATCCAATTGATCGCCGTGTTTACCTTGTAATGGGAGCCGGATTTACCACATGGCTATTGGCTAAGAGATGAAAAGTCACCTCTTAGCCAAGTTTTCTTTTGCCGTGGCCTGCTGTACAAGGTAAACATGGCGATTAATTGAATCAAATAAAGGGGCTTTCTACATGAAGTATCTTATACTTCATAAATGAAAGTCTCCTTTATTTGTTTCAATAGTAAATCCTAGCGTTTGTAAAACGCTAGAATTGATTTTCACTTTAAAGCAAGCAGTGGGAGGAGGAGTTTGGTGGCCATTTTGAAATGGCTAAATAAACTTTTTAAAAAACAGGTATCTCGTTTGTGCTGCAGTATGTATAAATGGGTGCTTGAGGCTTAATGATAGTAAAACTAATGTAAACTAATTAAAGGGATACTAAACCCACATTTTCTTCTTTAATGATTCAGATAGAGCATGCAATGTTAAGCAACTTTCTAATTTACCCCTTTTATCAATTTTTCTTCATTCTCTTGCTATCTTTATTTAAAAAAGCAGGAATGTAAAGCTTAGGCGCTGGACCATTTTTGGTTCTGAACTTGGGTTACACTTGTTTACTGGTGGTTAAATGTAGCCACCAATGAGCAAGTGCTACCTAGGGTGCTGACCTAAAAAGGGCTGGCTCCTAAGCTTTACATTCCTGCTTTTTAAATAAAGATATCAAGAGAATAAAAAAAAATTAGCATAGGAGTAAATTAGAAAGTTGCTTAAAATTGCATGTTCTATCTGAATCATGAAATAAAAAAAAAAATGGGTTCAGTATCCCTTTAAGCATAACTATAGTTTAGACTGTCCCTTTAAAGCTAACAGCCACTTTCACATTAGTATTTTTTTGTATTGAAAGCATGAAAATAGGAAGAGAGGAAAACTGTTACAATAAAAATGATTGCTCAAAAACTACACAGGTATGTTTTTATGGCAGAACACCTCTATTACAAAACTCCAGATAACTTCTGTTTTATTAAGTAAAGACACTGCTTAAGACATGTGACCACAATTGACCTTGTTCTGTTAAGACCACAGAGAAAAAGTTTTCAAGATAAACTGTGTATTCTCACCAAGGCCAGCGTATGTCCCCCGTTTGCTAACACTAGCTGATTTCACCAGGAACATGCAGGACTGATGGGTCATTCAGGCACACAACATGAGTAGCAGGGTACCAAGAACTATACCACACTACAAAATAAAAGAAATAGGGCAATCAAGTACCATATCATAAAATTTAAATAATTTCATTAAAAAATGAATGTTATCCATCTGTGTGAGGTTTTGCTGCTTAAAAGCAATCCAAGGATAAACAATTTGAAAAGCTTCTTGATATTTATTAGTTTGGCCAAACAGCCGCCAGATGCAAATAGTGTCCTGCATCATGTAGCGCATAACTGAGCAAGTATTGATATATTTAATACAGCCTTTCAGAGACAATTTCTCAGAGGTAAATAAAAGGCAAAATAATTAATGTTCATTGCATTAGTTACCGTGCTTACTTAAATTGACACTGAACCCAATTTTTTTCTTTTGTTATTCAGATAGACCATGCAATTTTAGGCAACTTTGTAATTTACTCCTATTATCAATTTTTATTTGTTCTCTTGCTATCTTTATTTGAAAAAGAAGGCATCTAAGCTTTTTTTGTTTCAGACCTCTGGACAACACTTTTTTATTGGTGGATACATTTATCCACCAATCAGCAAGGACAACCCAGGTTGTTCACCAAAAATGGGCCGGCATCTAAACTTACATTCTTGCATTTCAAATAAAGATACCAAGAGAATAAAGACAATTTTATAATAGGAGTAAATTAGAAAGTTTCTTAAAATTGCATGCTCTATCTGAATCACAAAATAAAAAAATTGGGTTCAGTGTCCCTTTAAGCTGATGGCTCAAAGGGATATCTCTTTACTGGCATGCTATTTTCAGTGTATTTCTTCCTTCTCTTGAATTTCTTCTCTTGTTATATGCCAGCCCATATTATAACACCTGTGAAGGGGTGGTTTTTAAAAACAGATTGCAATCAGGAGGGGTTACACAGGTGCAGAGAGAAAACTGGCCCAGCTCTTAAAGGGACAGGAAACCCCAAAATATTCCTTCATGATTTGGATAGAACATACAATTTTAAACAACTTCCCAATTTACTTCTATTCTCAAATTTGCTTCATTCTCTTGTTATCCTTTGCTGAAGGAACAGCATTGCACTACTTGCAGCTGGCTGAACACATCTATTTAGCCAATCACAAGAGACAAATGTGTACAGGCACCAATTAGCAGCTAGATCCCACTAGTGTAGGATATGTGCGTATTCTTTTACAACAAGGGATACCAAGAGAACAAAGCACATTTGAAAATAGAAGTGTGTTTTAAAATTACATGCTCTATCTGGATCATGCAACTTAAATTTGTACTTTCCTATCCCTTTAAAATATCCATTGATTGCAAATAAATACATATGATACTCTGATTACATGTTATATTCGCAATTATTCCTGCTCAGAATAATAATACATTTACAATATATACAGGGGCGTATTACTTTATAGGCCAACAAGGCCGGTGCCTAGAGCGACAAATTTTGGGGGGAAGCACATGTCCCCTGCACTTAGTATTCTGGCTGCCGCTGCTTTAAAAAAATAATAATAATAACTTTGAACTGGCGGCTTACCGCCGAGTGGTCACGTGACCGGCTTTTTCGAGCAGCACCTTAAAGACAAGGCAGATTATCCTTGTTTAACTTCTTTGCGCAATTATATAGGTCATCTACTCCCCTGTCAGTTCAATATACTCAAGCCGAGTTTGCAGAGCACTGATTGGAGGAGCGGTGCACGTGACACGGAAGCAATCGGAATCAGTTGCTTCCAGAGTCAGCGTGGATCCGCAAACAGTGCAGGTGCAGCCGGATAACGTTACAAGCCATACATCGCCTGCTACAACTGTGGGAGTCCTAAGGTACTTGAAGTGAGAGGTGTCCGGGACCGGTTATGCAGTAAGCAGGCTCGAAGGTAACATAGAGACACAGGCAGCTTATGTATATGAGACAGTAAATATGCAACTGTGGGATATACATTTCTTGCATAAAACACAGAGTTTGGGCACAAAGGATTTCCTTTACTGGATTTCTGGATAGCGATACAACTTAGACTTTACCACAAGGTGGATGATGTGCATATCAAGACTTTGCCCCAAGGTGGTTGTTTTGTTCATTTAGTCCCCCTTTTATTTGTACTAATAATTACTCAGCTTTTTTATGTGATAACTCTTTTATGTGATAACTTTCTATGTGATCATTTTAATTTGTGATATTTTTTATGTAGATTCATATATAGTAACCGGTTACATTTTTTAATAGAGACTATTTTATGATATTAATCTGCACTTTATGAAATAAATATTTTCTACCTTATTATATATGATATATTTCTTCCACCATATTGTATATTATACTATCAAATTTAGAGATAGATAACTAGCATTTGTTTGCAGCTCTAGCTTGAGCGCTGTTCTATATGTATACTTTGAAAAAGTGTGTGTATATATATCTAATATATATATATATATATATATATATATATATATATATATATATATATATATATATATATATATATATATATATATATATATACTGTGTGTGTGTGTGTGTATATGTGTATATATACATATATATATATATATTTTGTGTGTGTGTGTGTATATATATATATATATATATACACACATTATAGCCTGACCAAAAAATATTATATTATATTAAAATTATATTATATTATATTAAAAACAGCCTAAAACTTAGGGGGGGGGGTGCAGCAGAATTTTAAGTGCCCTTAGCTCAGCACAAAACCTACATACGCCACTGAATATATACATATAGTGGTATAACTAAACACAGAGACATGACAGACAACATTGTTCAGAACAAAAAAAGGGATTTAGGGACATGTAAATATGTTTGCAAAAGATTTCTGACATAACACATATACTGTGTATATATATATATATATATATATATATATATATATATTTATATATATATATATGCAAGGATATGTACAAATTCTAGAATTAATAATAATTTAAATAAATAAAAAATATTACTCCTAGAAATACAAATACACATTAATTTCTGTGAAAGTATTATATAACAAATCAATATAAAAATAACTTTCTATGAGATATTGTTTTTGAGGTATAAATCAATCTATTTCTTGGACATTAAAGGGTTAGAAAGTTTTGCACAGTTGTACCTAAATAAAATACATTATTATAATTATTATATAATGTAATGAAATAAAACTATTTTTGAATGAAAACAAACCTTTTACATACTTTAAATGTTTAGTTTAATTTTTCACGAAAGGAGCGGAAATGACCGCCCATAAAAGCCGGTATAGGTTATGTAAATTTTGCTACTGCCCCCCAGCCAATGGCAAAGTGGCTGGGCCTGTTAATTTTAATATTATTATTATTATTTAATTTGTCTGCTTTGCATGCGCACTTGCTTTATAAGGTAATCACATGCATACTACTGTCAGAAACTCTCAGCGTCTATATTTGATTTCCTTTTGATCGCAAGCAAATAATATTTAATATGCTCGTTAGTCCAGGGGTACTTTGTACACTTACTTAGAAGATCTTGCTAAAGTTGTTGCCACTCCTTCCTTTGCAACATATGCTATCCCTGGAACTTCATTGCTCTGGTGCGCCACTCCCTCCAGCGTTGACGTCACGATCTACGTTTCTGCCCTGCATCTGACACTTGGATCATGACGCGCCGCAGGAGAGAGGATACAGCTGGATGAGTCTGCGCATGCGTTGGCCAGAAAATCATTTTAATGTGCATGCAGACCGCCATGATGTTTCTACCTAGGTAGAACATCAGTATAGGGCCCGCATAATGAGTATAACAATGGGTTTGTCACAATATTATTTTTTAATCAAAATTAGAAGAACAGGACATAAAACATTTAAAAGGTACCAATTACAAATACCTGTATTATATATAGAAGTTTTTAAAGAGATAATAAAATTTTTTGGGTTTACTATCCCTTTAACAGTTGAAAAATTAAAGATTAGCTTTAGAGAAATGTGCTTGTTCATGGACAGTAATGAAATGGTATAAATAAAGTTGGGAAAAACCTGAATAGCCGCGACATCGATGACTCTTCGCAACTTACTTGACGCGCGTGTTTTTGACGGCTTTTTTGATAAATAAGGAGATCCGCAGCATCGATGTTTGGCGAGCATATTGATGCCGGCGAATGCAACATAGTTGACACTTTGAAAAATAGGCCTGGCTCTAATCCGTAACATGCAACTCCACCTTGGGGTTTCAAGCTCCTTTTTTGAACCTATGCATGGTTTGGATCTTCAACTCTTAACCTGAAAGGTTCTCTTTCAGCTAGGATCTCCATTTGACTGAGCTTTCAACTCTATCTTATAAGCCTTGTTTGCTGATTTTTCATCAGCAGAAAGCTTTTCTCACAGCCAACTATTCATTCCAAAGGTTGTTTCTACAGACACTATTAAACAGATTATTGTGATTCCTTCCTTATTGCCAGAAATCTAAGAATGTTTACAAGCATCTCCTGCACAGCCTACATACTCTTAAATATTAGGTGTAGACAAGAAAAGTCTGTTAGACTTTCTTCTGTCCTTTTTATTAACTTTTACTTTACCCCACAAGGTTCAGACTACAGCTACTAGATTAGCAGCCTGGCTGAAGTTTTTGTTTTGAAATACCTATCTGGTGGTGTGTAAGTTCCCACCTGAGTGTATTACTGCTTATTCACCTAGCGCAGGGGATTATTCCTGGACATTTCAGAATGATGCTTCTTTAAACCAGATTTGCAAAGCTGCTAAATGGTCCTCTTTGCATATTTTTGCTAAATTTGACAATTTTGATGTTTGTTCTTCTGAGGCAGCTTTTAGCAGAAAAGCATTGCTGGCTGTCATGCCTGGTTAATCTGTACCCCTGCCTTAACCGTTTAGTCCCACTCTATTTTGGTGATCTCATTGGCCTCTAGTTATCAAGGTCTGGCTGACCTGATAACTCGATCGGGTTGATTTCCGGCGATGTATGTCCGCCTGCTCAGAGCAGGCGGACAGGTTATGGAGCAGCGGTCTTTGTGCAAGCTCGCCAAAAATACGGGGCATCAAGCTCCATTCGGAGCTTGAAACATATGCCCCATTGACTTCACTGCTTGGGTAGTAGATCCCACATGTGATGATTTTGTTACTGTCACCATCATTTAAAAGAAAACAAAATGTATGCTTAACTGATATATTTCTATCTTTCATGATGGTGAGAGCTTACAACCTGCTCTTTTTAATTATTATCTTAAATTGTCAGCAGTGTTTTGCACTTCATTTGCCCCACTCTGGTTCTTTCCTGTTTTTTTTATCTTGGGGGTTAGAGTACAACTCACTAATGTAAGGGTGTTTTGCTTCCATTTTGTGGACTGGAATTATATGCCACATGTGATTGTTTGTAGACTCTCACCGTAAGATATAGAAATGTATCAGGTAAGCATAAATTTTGTTTTCATGTGAGATTAAACTCCAGTCCACTAGGAGGAGGCAAAAATACTCAACATAACATATCTTTCCCATAATTTCACAGTTAATTTGTTGCCACCAGCAAGGAGTGAGCTGAAATTTAAAGTGCTGATCTACACATCATTTGCTAGGGGTTCTCTAACTGGTTTGAGACCCATCTCCTGCTCAGAGAGCCTACAAAGAGGGCAGAAGCGTTGACAGGAGTTCAGCAAGGCAGTGATTGTCTTCTTCCAGTGAAGAGATGCCACCAGCTTTCAAGGTTAAATGATGGCATGCCCGCTAATCTCCTGGTCTACAGTGTGCTGCTCCTTGTTATTAGCTTACAGATCCTTGGCACTGTATTTGAACTGCCTTTGATGATCCAGTCTACTGGAAGTAGTCTTTTGCAGCTAAGGTGAGCTAGTATATGAAAGTGCTCACAAATAAGTACCATGCACCTTCTTAACCCCCTGGCTATTAGTATGACAATATACATATGTTTTACATAGCCTCTGACATAGTCACATAAACCATTTATCACTTGTGATCACTTTTACACAAAAGTAAAACATGTAGGTACTGTCTCTTTAAATTTACAGCACTTGGCTTTAGAGCACACCCAAGCTCCAGTCTTCCTCAGCAACAGGCTCTCAGAGGATCATAATGAGTTTTAGCTCTTTTGTAAGTTATTTGTTCATCATAATGCTACTTCTGCACTTGGGACCTTATTTGTTAAAGTTTTTGGTTTCTTTTTCCTTCTCCTCACTGACTGTAGGCCACAGGTGGTCATCTTGCTGACTTGCAACAGAATTTCTCTTGTTCCCTCTGCCAATTCAAGAACATGTTCCCTTTTCCCACTAAACAAATTGGAGGTATGGGATTTGGGAAACGATTCCAAAAGTGGATGGTGTAATATCAACTCTAGCTAGGCAGACTAGTATTCCTAGGATAGCACTTCATAGGCTATCCTTCCAGCTGGTAGGCTATATGTTTTTCCAGCTGTCAGTGTAGCCTACATTGCTACATCTAGTTGCTACATCTACTGTAGTCTGGTCTGACAACTTTTCTGACTTTATTTCCCAAAAAAACCTCTCTTGAAGAAATTCAGAATCTCTTTACGTTGGTCAAGAATGCAAACAGTTTCATTTGTGATGCATTTGTTGAAATGATTCGGATTAATGCGAAAAGTGTTGCTATGACAGTTCTGGCTAGAAGAGACTTATGGCTTAAAGGAATAGTCTAGTCAAAATTAAACTTTAATGATTCGGATAGAGGAGGCAATTTTAAGCAACTTTCTAATTTACTCCTATTATCAATTTTTCTTCGTTCTCTTTGTATCGTTATTTGAAAAAGCAAGAATGTAAGCATAGGAGCTGGTCCATTTTTGGTAGCCACCAATCAACAAGCACTACCCAGGTGCTGAACCAAAAATGGGCCGGCTCCTAAGCTTACATTCAAATAAAGATACCAAGAGAACAAAGAAAAAATGAGAATAGGAGTAAATTAGAAAGTTGCTTAAAATTGCATGCTATGGCCTCTATTTATCAAAGTCTGGCAGACCTGATCCGACAGTGCGGATCAGGTCCGCCAGACCTCGCTCAATACGGAGAGCAATATGCTCTCCGTATTCAGCATTGCACCAGCAGCTCACAAGAGCTGCTGGTGCAACGCCGCCCCCTGCAGACTTGTGGCCAATGGGCCGCCAGCAGGGAGGTGTCAATCAACCCGATCGTACTCGATCGGGTTGAATTGCAGCGATGTCTGTCCGCCTGCTCAGAGCAGGCGGACAGGTTATGAAGCAGCGGTCTTTAGACCGCTGCTTCATAACTGGTGTTTCTGGCGAGCCTGCAGGCTCGCCAGAAACACAGGGCCTCAAGCTAGATAGGCCCCTGTATCTGAATCATCAACATTTTTACTAGAATATTCCTTTAAGTTATGGTCTTCTTGGTCTTCTGATATGGTATCTAAAAGCAGACGTCTTTCCCTTTCTTTTCAGGAAAAGATTTTGTTTGGACCTGGACTGGATGCTATTATTGCAACAGTCAATGGTGCTAAGGGAGCTTTCTTGCTGCAAGACAAAAAACTTAGGGCATGGTTGAGTCCGCTGTCCTTTTGTCAATCCAATGTGCAAAGATCCTCCTTCTCAGTGTCTCAAAAGTCAGACATCGACAAGTCCTGATGTAAACATTTTTATTCTTGGTCTAAGGCCAAAGAGTCTGTCCCCTCCTCCAAATATACATAAAGATGTGGCCAGACAAAATTGTGGTGGGGACAGTTGGAAATTTTTTCAGGAGGCTTGGTAGAAATCGGTTCAGGACTTTTGGGTACCGCATAGGATTTCGATTGCACCCTCTTCGTGGAAGATTCCTCCTGTCTCATATTCCCAAAGATCCTAACCTAGAAGCTATGGGAGTTACAGAATAAAGGGTTGTATTTCCACCTTTGCATTGTTCCAAAGAAAGCAGGTCCAAGACTCTAAACAAAGTTCTAACAGTTCCTTTAGTGCAGGAGAGTTAATTTATATCTAATATAGAATTAAAAGATGCCTATGTGCATATTCCTATTCACAGGGATCATTCCAAATTTTATAGATTCACATTTTTAAGCAGACATTATCAGTTTGCAGTGCTTCACTTAGGTCTGGCAGTGGTACCCAGAAACTTTATAATGGTTCTTGGAGCACTATTGTCTGTAGTGAGAGCTCAGTGGATTGCAGTAGTTTTTCTTTTTTTACAGATATGACATTCTGGTACAGGCTACCTCTGTCCAAATGGTAAAGAAACATACAAGTAAGTCAGTTCCTTAGTATTCATGGTTTGAAAATCAACCTCCCAAATAGCTCTCTAATTCCTCAGACCAGGATTTAATTCCTGGGTTTCATAATATATTCAGTTTCAATTAAACTGTCTCTAATGGATCAACGCAGACTCAACTTGCGGAAGGCAAGTGCTCTTCTGCAGCTCACTTCTTTCCCTTCAGTCTTTCAATGCATGAAAGTAGTAGGTCTCATGGTAGTAGCTTTCAGATGCAGTACCTCTTTCCAAATTCCATTTATGTCCTCTACAAATAAAAAATATTGCAGCAGTGGAACAGAGATTACAAGGTTTTAGAAGGTCTTCTTAGATTTTCCCTAACTTTGTGGCAGACTCACCAGTCTCTTATTCAGGGGGCCTCCTTTCTCTGTCCAACTTGAGTTGTGATCATCATGGACGCCAGCCTGTCAGCTTGGGGTGCAGTTTGGGATGCAAGGTTGGCAGTCAACTTCTTGTAACTCTTGTAACAATCTTATATGTCCTCCAGAACTGGCCCAAATTTAGACCGGAATTTTAAGGTTTCAGTCAGACAACATGCTGGCTTGCATCACTCACCAAGGTGGAACTCTAAGTGTCATAGTGATGAAAGAGATAGCCCACTTTCTAAATTGAGCAGAATGCCATCATGGCATGATTTCAGCAATACACATCAAATATTGGGGGCAGGCCAGATATATATCTCATGGTCTCTCTCTTAAAGGGACATGAAACCCATCATTTTTCTTTTATGATTCAGATGGAGAATACAATTCTAAACAACATTCCAATTTACTATTATCTAATTTGCTTCATGCTTTAGATATCCTTTGTTGAAGAAATGGCAATGCACATGGGTGAGCCAATCAGACGAGGCATCTATGTGTAGCCAACAATCCAACATTTGGATTTCTTATATTATGTTTGGAGTGTTGTTGTGCTCCTGTGGTCTGCTGTAGTACTCTCAGTGCTGAATATTGTTTTGTTTACTGCAGCCAACAATCAGCAGCTACTGAGCCTATTCAGATATGCTTTTCAACAAAGGATAGCAAGAGAATGAAGCAAATTAGATAATAGAAGTAAATTGGAAAGTTGTTTAAAATTGTATTCTCTATCTCAATCATGAAATACATTTTTGGGGTTTCATGTCCCTTTAAATCACAAGCTGCTTCAGTACTGTGCGAGATATCATGATCCGCAGAAGACTCTCATAGATGCTTTAGTGATACATCTTTCGTGACACCTTTTGTGTTGGTATCCAGTGTATCCAGGGTAATAGCAAGCATAAAACAAAAACAAGCATCTGTAATACTGATTTCTCCAGCATGGCCTTGCAGGACTAGGTATGCAGATCTAATCAAAATGTCCTCCAGCCATAGTGAAATGTGAAATATTTACAGTAAAACATATTAAAATTTTAATGAAATGGAATAAACATAATTTTTCATGTTTTAAGGTATTTGACTGGCAATGGCTCCAAAGTCATGTGTGTTTTTTACATGTGATCAAGGCATCCATGTGAGGCCGAAACGTTATGTTTTGATAAATTAAAGGTGATTATTCAAATCTCTTCGTGCTGGCTTAAAGGGACATGAAACCCAAAACATTTTTTTCATGATTCAGATAGAGAATACACTTTTAAACAACTTTCTAATTGGGTGAGCCAATGACAATTGGTATATATCTGCAGCCACCAATCAGTAGCTAGAACCTAGGTTCTTTGCTGCTCCTGAGCTTATGTGGATAAACCTTTCAGCAGAGGATAACAAGAGAACAAAGCAAATTAAATAATAGAAGTAAATTGGAAAGTTGTTTAAAATTATATTCTCTATCTGAATTATAAAAAAAAAAGGTTGGGTTTCATGTCCCTTTAAGTGTTGTGGACAACTGAGGATACACACCGGATCCTGATCCCCAGCCCCTTTTCCTTTGGATATTTACAGGCTGTGGTTGCTTTGCTGGTGAGTGCTGATCTCTTTGTACCAATGTATAAATATATATATGCGTTTAAATGTGTACAAATTTACACATATAAACACATAAATATACATGTATACACACACACACACATTATATATCGATCCTCGGTCATTAAGGGGTTAACCCTTATAAAAAAATCTTTTAATATTTATATGAAATATTTTTTTATCAGAAAGTGTATATATAAGTATAATACTTTATGTTAAAGGATCAGTAAACACAGTAGATTTGCATAATAAACAAATGCAATATAACAAGACAATGCAATAGCATTTACTCTGAATTTCAAATGAGTTGAAGATTTTTTTCTAACATATTTCAGTTATGTCTATTTCCACTCCCCCTGTACCATGTGATAGCAATCAGCCAATCACAAATGCATATACGTATAGTCTGTGAATTATTGCACATGCTCAGTAGAAGCTGGTGACTCAAAAAGTATAAATATAAAAGACTGTGCATATTTTTTTTAATGGAAGTAAATTGGAAAGTTGTTTAAAATTACATGTAGTATTTCTGCAGGAGACACATTTGAGTCCTGTGGAAAACAGCTAAATTAAAAACTAAATGGGTGGGGAGTGTACTCCCTACCCCCTACTATGGATGAAAGAAGGGAGTGGCGATCCTTTTCCACAAAAATATTTCTGATGAGATTATATCCCAAGAAGCAGACCCTTTGGGTAGATTTTTAATTGTACTACTTAAAATCCAAGAGGTAGAATTTACATTATGTAATGTGTTCGGTCCAAATAAGGTGGATAAAGCTTTCTGGCAACAGTTGAAAGTCAAATTAATGAATCATAGTGGTAGGAAGCTGATAGTCGCTGGTGACCTTAACATGACAGCACGATTACGGCTTGATAGGTTTTCAAACACGCAAGGAAGGATTGATAAAAGACCTACACAGATTCTTAAACAATTCATGTCGGACTTAAGCCTACATGATATTTGGTGAATACAGAATCCCGACCAGAGGGTGTTTCCTGCGAATCCAAAACCCATGGCTCTTTCTCGCGGATTGACCTATTCCTTGTTTCAGAGGTACTCTTTAAACAAAGTATCATAGCAGGGATTAAATATATTGTCATATATGACCATTCAGTTATTTCCCTAATAGTACCACTTTTAAGATACACAGGCTCCAGATTTTCAAGCTTCTTTTTTCCTAAATACTTAGTAAATAGTCCATATTTCTCCAATTGGCTAGTTGATAGATGGTTACAATATGCAGCTAATAATGCGGAGTATAAATCTAAACCCGAGATCTTTCTAGAAGCATTTAAAGCGTTTATAAGAGGTGAAATTGTGGCGTATTTATGTAAGTGGACAAAGAAAGTCAAAGCGCTGGAGGTTCAACTTGCGAATCAGGTGCGAAACAGTTATGAATCATATATAACAAATCCAACTAAAAGCAAATGGGAGAAATATTCTAGACAAAGACAGGAGAGGGACCTCTTTTTGAAGTATAAAATGTGCCAGGAGGATTTAAAAGAAAAGGCAAAGTTTGCTGCCTCTTATGGTAAGTCGGCCAAATATTTGTCAATATTAATTAAAAATAAACAAGCCAATAAAGCAATTAAATCTTTAAAGAAAGAGGGGAGGATAATTACAGACCCCAAGGAAATCAGGAAAGCTTTCTTAGACCACTACAAAGAAATTTATACAAAGGATAATATACATTTTCAGAATAAGAAACACTTTTGGTCTAAACTTATAACCCCTAAAGTCACGCAAAAAGATCTAGAGGAGCTAAATAAACCTATTTCACGGGAAGAAGTGGTCAGGCAGATTAAATTAAGTAAATCAAATAAGGCCCCAGGTCCGGACCACCTCCCAGCGGAAATGTATAAAATTTTAACAGAACATATTTTGACAAATTTAGTAGACTTATATAACAAATACTTTATCGAGAATTAAATTCCCTCGCAATATTTCACAAGTTCCACAATTACTCTTATTTAAAAAAAGATAAAGACCCCCAAAACGTAACACCATATAGACCTATATCCCTCCTCAATCAGGATTATACATTTCTTATGGCTATTATTGCGGATAGATTGAAAAAACATCTAGGTCTATTGATCCATGAAGATCAAGTTGGCTTTATGAACGGCAGGAACATAGCTAAAATAATACGTAAAGTCCTATCTATAGTAGAATATTTCTGGAATAAGAAAAAGGGAAGGAGTAAGGAATTCAACACAGATCTAGCTATTCTTTCTGTCGACGCTGAAAAAGCTTTTGACTTAATTGGTTGGGACCATCTCTTTACATGTCTATCAGCATTTGGCTATCAAGGGAACTTTCCGAGTTTGTTAAAGAACATATACAAAAATCCAATATCAAATCTGTTCATTAATTACGAACTTTCGGAGAGTATCGTTCTGGGAAAAGGAACTAGACATGGTTGCCCGCTATCACCCCTACTTTTTAATTTAGCGCTTGAACCCTTTGCAATCTTATTGCGCAACGAACTTGAAGGTATAGTAGTTAAAACAGTATTAACACTATTTGCAGATGATCTTTTATTATTTTTAAGTGACACAAAAAATCAATTAAACAATTTCTTATATTGGCGGATCAATTTGGCTGATTCTCAGGCTATAGAATTAATTCCTTAAAATCTGAGATTTTATGGATTATTAAAAGGAAATCTTCAGAACATCAATATCCTTTTAAAGTAGTGCATACAATTAACTATCTAGGGAATAAAATTAACAAAAAAAAAATTAACAAAAATCCTTTGAAATGGTATGATTCAAATTTTGTTCCTTTTTTTTCTAATTACAATAAAAATCTTATAAAATGGATGACACTTCCAATTTCTCTTTCTGCAAGGATAGCCTTAATCAAAACAATTTTCTTTCCACAAATTCTATATCTATTACAGAATCTTCCACTTATGATCCATGCAAACAATCTTTTTTTTAATCTGATATCGGCTAAATTTTTGTGGCATCAAAAGAGGGTACGTATTTCGGTCAATAAATTAACTGTCCATATTAGCGCAGGTGGACTAGCATTTCCCAATTTAAGATTCTATAATCTTGTGGCTTTGATCAAGTTTGTAATGGATTGGATAACCGAGAAAGGATATGTCACCAGTTTAGATTTAGAAGCAGCTATGGTAACTCCCTTTTCTTTAAAGGCACTAATCCACTGTACGTATAAAGGACTTCCTAAACAGATTTCAAAGTTTATGGTATTCAAATATCCTATCCTTGCATGGCACTATTACTGCAAGGAACTGCAGCTAGACTATAAATTATCCAGATTTCTAACGATATCGGGCAACCCAGCTTTTACTCCAGGCTGTACTTCATCGATCTTTAAGCGATGGTCTGATCTAGGTCTCAAGTATGTGATACAAGCTATGGATGAAAGTCAGGAACAGATTAAATCTTTTAGCACACTCTGTGAGGAATTTTCTCTTCATAAACATGACTTTTTTTGCTTACTTACGGTTGCAGCATTTTCTCCTGGAGTTAACAGATAATAAGAAATCTACTTGGAGTCTTGGGAACTTGGAGCCTGCAATACATTTTTATAGACAAGGTAAATATTCCATTTCATTTCCCTACAATATATTGATAAAGGACATGTATTTACGTTGGGGCTATGATTTCCCCCTGATTACCCAGGAAACAATACAGAAAAGTTTTGGATTGGTAGAAAAGCCTTCTGCATCAGTCGCTTGGAGAGAATCTCATTGTAAACTTATCAATAGAGTCTACGTTACACCCTCCCAGATAAGTAAATGGTCTCCAAATAATCCAAGCAAGTGCACCAAATGTAGCAAAAGGTCGGCAGACCTGCTCCATTGTTTCTGGGGATGTCCCAAAATTAATCAGTTTTGGAGCAAAATTAGTTTTTGGCTTAAAACAATAATGGGTCAAGGAATTAACCTTGAATGTCAAGATATAATCTTCTTATGTAATTCAGACAAATACAAATACTCTAGGACTATTAATTATTTTATCCTGGCAGGGCGTAATATGATTCTATCCAACTGGAAGGCCAAACAGTCTCCTTCTTTTGTATTATTTAAGAAAGTAATAAGTGACTTAATTATCTTATAACAATTATCGATATCTAATTTTTCGGATAGAAAACTTAAACATTATCTATACAAATGGAAAAGCATTATCACATCCTATACGCTGTAAGTTCAATTACATCTGGTTGCCAGTTTAAGGAAATTCAATCTATTTACCCTTTGGATTCAAGAAGGGGAACTACCATTGGAATGGGCAGTAGGTTAGACCTAAGACGAGGGGGGGAGAGGGTCTTTTCTTTATATGTTTTCTATTTTTTTTTTTTCCTGTTTGTTATTTAGATAAAATGAATCAACGTTTTGATTAGTACAGAAAATCTTCGGTTAAGCTATTGTTGTGCTTCAAGTAGGTTGTATAAGCTAGCTTCGCTAGTATGCAGATATTAAAGAAAGGGAAAAAAAAAAGGTGAAAAATTTGTATTAGAATTATATTTTCTATGTTCTTTATTTGCTGCAACTTACTGTACCAATTTCGGTTTCATGCTGTGATTTAACAATTATAAGCTCATTGCCTTTTTTTTTCTTTTTTTCTGTACAGAATGTTGAGCAATTAGAAAAATAAAGTTACAACCAATATAAGTAAACAGCCATTGTGGGGACACCATTTATAATCAGTCTTGCATTTAAATTGTTTTAACTAATTGTTAGTTTTTGCTACATATTTGTTATTTTAAAGTTGATGAAATATAGATATAAAATATCGAATAGAGACAAATATTATTAATTGTGTTGAAATAAAAGAATACATCTAAAATCTTTGAACAAAGGATACAAAAGAGCAGATAAATCCTTTTATTGGTGTATGAAACAAATGTATATCTGAATTTTAGAAATTTTATGAATTGATCGATATAGTGTTTTATCTTGGTATTATCATGTTTTTGTTTTGAAAATAAATTGTAGAAATTTTTTTCACTTATTCTGTCCATGGTCCAGTTTTTTCTACATATTTAGCTAACGACTTCCATACACACCTTTATCCCTTTTGCAGATTAAGCGCCTAATCTCCATAACTTTTTCACTTGAGACCTGTTAAAATCATGTTATAGAAAAGTGCAATCACTTGCAGCCACTTTTTTCTACTAGAAACTATTTTCCTGCACTGTTCACCTTGATTTCTGATGTAAATTTCGGCAAACCAAAAAATGGTGATTTCACAATCAGTGATTTGAAAAAATGCAAAATAAATATATTTAAATTATTAAAATTATCAAAATAAGCATTGAGCAAACATGCTCAGTATACCCATCATGCCCATATACAAATAGAATTCATATTGTTTACCATGGGTTTGGATTATAATAGGTTAATCTCATTTCCTTGCACATTGTACAAAGGGGTTAATTCAAAACAACTGTAAACATAAGACATGTAAAACGGCCTTTGTGTATGTTAGTTTTGTTGGTTTCCCTGTTTTATCCCCAAGAACAATTACTTAACAACCTAATATACATTTTTGGAAACTTTTCAAGTGAAAACTTGTTCACTGTTGAAGGCTTTTAGCAGCTAAATCCATTTTGAATTGTTATCACTCTAAAAACATTCTTCCTATTTTGACCGAAACCAAAAGCTTGTTATCGGCAGCAGATATCGGAAAGATGGAGGTCAACTTGGCAAAACACTGCAGCCTTAGAGTACCAAACAGTGGTCTCCCCAGGACATTTTTTAGCAGGAGCACCACACAGCTTATTTTACTGACCACCTGGCTATAATTTTCGCCAAACTTTTAAGCTAAAATTAGATAATTTTAAAAACGTTCATTTACATTTATGTGAAACTATGCAATTAATTTGTGCTTTGGCTAGCAAAAAATGATATAATATTAGAAAATGTTACACTGCCCCCACCCATCTACTTCATAATGACACCCAGCTGGCAAAAACATTGCCAAAGACACATGCACTCTCTGCAGATACTATTAGCCTTTCATAATCTTCTCTTGTAGAAAGGATACTATGCGATCAAAGCACATTTTATATTAGATATAGTTGTTAATAAAGTTAATCACAAAAGTTTCATTTTAACTTTACTGTATTTTTAAGGAATCAAATACCCCATATAGAAATACTTTTCTTTCTTGATAGATGCCCAACATTCTAATCTTCTGCTTTTTCTGACCAGGGCTCTCTCAGAAGATGCTACTCTGATCTTGCTTCTAATAGCTTTATAAGAGAACCCTGCTTGGTTAGGTGACTAAAGGGATATGAAACCCAAACTTTATTTTTTAATAATTCAGATAGAACATACAACTTTCCAATTTACTTGTATTATCTAATTTGCTTTGGTAGGCTCAGGAGCTGATTGGTGGCTGCACATATATGTCTCTTGTCATTGGCTTACCTGATGTGTTCAGCTAGCTCCCAGTAGTGCACTGCTGCTCCTTCAACAAAGGATACTAAGAGAACAAAGCAACTTTGATTATAGCAGTACATTAGAAACTTGTATAAAATTGGGATTTATGCCCCTTTAACAAGTGAGATCTGACATTCCCTGCTGATGTTAACAGTGATGGGTAAATTGCAGAATTTATACAGATACCTGCAAGGAGCCAGAACAAAAAAATACATTGGGTTTGTGATAAATCCCAATTAAAAAAAATATAACAGTTTTTTTTTTAACAATGCAGGTTTGCAGATCTTTCAGCTTTCTCTATGTACTAGTGTTCAGTGTGCTGACTTTACACTGTATCTCATAGATTTAATAATAACTCAATTTGGGTCATAATAGATCAGTGATTTTGAGTTTTCTTTATTACAGAATTTTACATCAAGTATAATATTCTATATGGTAACTGCACTTTAAATGTCTGTTCTATGTAATTACAAAAAGATGTATCAAATAATTATACTTGCGGACATGGAAGAAAAAAATTCTTTGATTCTGTGTAATGTTCCAATTTACTTCTAATAGCAAATTTGGCTCATTCTCTCTGTAACAAAAGAAAATTGGAACTTTTTTTAAGGTGCATGTCCCTTTATTAAGCAAGAGTTACAACCTATAATTCAGGTCTGCTTATAAAAGCACTGGTTTATATTGTTGAATGCTGTTACAGTTCAGGTGCAGTTAAAGGGACAGTCTACACCAGAATTGTTATCATTTAAAAAGATAGATAATCCCTTTATTACCCATTTCCCAGTTTTGCTTAACCAACACGGTTATATTAATATACTTTTACCTCTTTGATTACCTTGTAAATAAGCTTCTGCAGACTGCCCCCTTATTTCAGTTCTTTTAACAGACTTGCATTTTAGCTAATCAGTGCTGACTCCTAGGTAACTTTACGTGCATAAGCTTAATTTTATCTATAAGGCACACATGAACTAATTCCTTCTAGTTGTGAAAAACTGTCAAAATGCATTCAGATGAGAGGTGGCCTTCAAGGGCTTACAAAATAGCATATGAGCCTACCTAGGTTTAGCCTTCAACTAAGAATACCAAGAGAAGAAAGCAAAATTGGTGATAAAAGTAAATTGGAAATTTGTTTAAAATGACATGCCCTATCTGAATCATGAAAGTTTATTTTTGACTCGGTTGTCCCTTTAAGTATATTATAACCTATCGATGCACTATCTCAAATTTAACAAACTCCCCTTTTCCTCTCTCTGACCATCATCTCCTAACTTGCAACATCACTTCCCTACCTACAACTCCCCCTCCCTCTACCCCTCACACCAAACTTCACAGAAGCACTAAGTCACTAGATCTGCATCAGCTCGCTAGCTCCCTCAAACCTCTCCTCTCATCCATCACCTCCTTTTCCTGCCCTGACCAATCTATCTGCCAGTATAATTCCACCCTTACATCGGTCATTGACACTCTGGCCCCTCCAAAGTTAGCTCAGAAACCACACTCTCATCCTCAGCCCTGGCATACTCCTCTGACACGATACCTAGGCAGATGCTCCCGTACTGCTGAGCGACATTGGAGGAAATCTCGGAGTTCAGCTGACTTTCTTCACTATAAGTTCATCCTGAACTCCTACTATTCTGCCCTTAATCTTTATAAGCAACAATATTTTTCTAATCTCATCTCTACTCTTTCCTCTAACCCTAAATGTCTGTTCAACACGTTCAACACTCTTCTCCGCCCACCCCCACCTCCTAACACAACCTCTCTCTCAGCTCAAGATTTTGCAAGCCACTTCAACAACAAAATTGACTCCATCAGAAGTGAAATCAGCTTTCAACATACTTCCAATCTCCCACCCCCTCAAAAGCTCACGATCACCCAAAACCCAAATATCCAAAAATGCAGCTCTTTTGCCCCTGTTAATGAGGATGAAGTTTCTGCCCTTATACTGTCCTCCCACCTCACTACCTGTCCCCTCGACCCCACCCCCTCACAGCTACTCCCCTCCCTCTCTTCTACCCTCACCCCCATACTCACACACATTTTCAACCTCTCCCTCAGCACTGGTATATTTCCCTCATCTCTAAAACATGCACTGGTCACAGCTATCCTCAAAAAACCTTCCCTTGATCCAACCTCCCCTTCAAATTACCGCCCTATTTCCCTACTCCCTCTTGCCTCAAAGCTCCTCGAAAAGCTAGTTTACGCACGTCTATCCCATTTCCTTACACTAAACTCTCTTCTTGACCCACTGCAATCTGGATTTCGTTCCCATCACTCTACAGAGACAGCAATTGTCAAGGTTACCAATGACCTACTTGCAGCAAAATCCAAAGGCCACTTCTCTCTGCTTATCCTCCTTGACCTGTGGCCTTTGACACTGTTGACCACCCTCTTCTGCTTCAAACCCTCCAATCCTTCGGCATCTGTGACACAGCTCTCTCGTGGTTCTCTTCCTATCTGACTAACCGTACATTTAGTGTAGCTTTCTCTGGAACATCCTCTGCCCCGTTACCACTTTCTGTTGGGGTACCTCAAGGCTCTGTCCTTGGTCCCCTTCTCTTCTCAATCTACACGTCGTCACTAGGTTCCTTAATAAAGTCCCATGGGTTTCAATACCATTTGTATGCCGATGACACCCAAATCTACCTCTCTGCACCAGACCTACCTCCTTCCTTACTAACCCGTGTCACTAACTGTCTGTCTCACATCTCATCTTGGATGTCCTCTCACTACCTTAAGCTAAATCTCTCCAAAACTGAACTCCTTATTTTTCCCCCTTCTTCCAATGTCTCCACCCCCAAAATTTCTATAACTGTTGATAATTCCATCATTACCCCTACCCCGCTCGCCCGATGTCTTGGGGTCACACTTGACTCAGATCTTTCCTTCACTCCTCATCCAGTCCTTGTCTAAAGCCTGCCGCTTCCACCTTAAAAACATTGCTAAAATTAGACATTTCCTTATACAAGATACAACCAAGATTTGAATCCACTCTCTCATCCTTTCCCGCCTCGACTACTGCAATTCCGTCCTCTCTGGTCTACCTAGCTGCCGCACAGCTCCTTTACAATCCATTATGAATGCCTCTGCCAGACTCTTCTTCCTTACTTGTCGCTCTTCATCTGCTGCACCTCTCTGCCATTCCCTTCACTGGCTTCCTCTTGCCTCTAGGATTAAACATAAAATCCTCACCCTGACATATAGAGCTCTCAACTGCACTGCTCCCTCCTACATCTCAGAACTTGTCTCTAGATACTCTCCCTCCCGTCCCCTTCGATCAGCTCAGGATCTCCTCCTCTCTTGTTACTTCCTCACATTCATATTTACAGGACTTCTCCAGACTGGCCCCCATCTTGTGGAATTCCCTGCCTCGCTCCATAAGACTCTCCCCTAGTTTTAACAGCTTCAAGCACTCCCTAAAAACTTTACTATTCAGGGATGCATACAACCAACACTAACCTTTCCTAACGCCATTGCTTTCCCCTTGAACCCCTTAGATTGTAAGCCTATGGGCCCAGCTGTTTACAGATCGCTTCATAAGAGCCGACTATAACAGTGAAACTCTCGGCAGGGCCCTCTACCCACTTGACCCCTACAAAAGCTATCCTGTACACCGACTATGTTTACAGCGCTGCGGAATCTGTTGGCGCTCTACAAATACCTGATAATAATAATAATAATAACGATTAGTACACATTACCAGTGAGAAATATGTTAATGTCTGCTTCTGTTACAGCTGCAGTAGAAGCTTGTGTGCTGCACGGATTAAGACGCAGGGCTGCCGGTTTCTTAAGAAGCAACAAAATAGCTGCATTATTTATGAAGGTGGGGAAGAGTTTTCCACTTGCTGAAGAACTTTGCAAGAAAGTTCAAGAACTTGAACAGCTGTTAGAGAACAAGTAAGAACATTTCATTTACATGTGACAATAACCACATTTTTGGGTTTCTGATTATTTTCCCTGTGTTGTAATCCCTTTCCTGATGAGCCATTTCACACCCTCTTGCTAGAGTTGTTTTTAGTTGTTTGCCACTTCCTTAAAGGGACACTAAACCCAAATTTTTTCTTTCACGATTCAGATAGAGCATTCAATTTTAAGAAGCTTTCTAATTTACTCCTATTATCAAATTTTATTCATTCTCTTACTATCTTTATTTGAAAAGCTAGAATACAAGTTTAGTTGAAGGCCATTTTTTGGTGAACAACCTGGGTTGTCCTTGCTGATTGGACAGAACCAATAAACAAGTGCTGTCCAGGGTCTGAACCAAAAATTGGCTGGGTCCTTAGCTTAGATGCCTTCTTTTTCAAATAAAGATAGCAAGAGAACGAAGAAAGATTGATAATAGAAGTTAATTAGAAAGTTGCTTAAAATTGCATGCTCTATCTGAATCATGAAAGAAAAAAAAAAATGGGTTTAGTGTCCCTTTAAGCTAAGAGAAAGTGTGACTGATACTTAAAGGGACATAATACTCATATGCTAAATCACTTGAAAGTGATGCAGTATAACTGTAAAAAGCTGACAGGAAAAGCTCACCTGAGCATCTCTATGTAAAAAAGGAATATATTTTACCTCACAATCTCCTCAGCTCAGCAGAATAAGTTCTGTGTAAAAAGGTATACTCAGCTGCAGCCCAGCTGCAGGTAAAAAAAAATAAAAAAAAATTAAGAAATGAACAGCAGCCAATCAGCATCAGCAGTGCTGAGGTCATGAACTCTTTTACTGTGATCTCATGAGATTTCACTTAACTCTCATGAGATTTCATTGTAAACTTCCTTACACTGAATAGGAAAATAACATGAGAGTTCACGAGGCTCAATCCCTTAGCTGTCCTGGGACAGACATACTGATTTTCTGCTTAGAAGTCCTTTACAATGGGATGTGGCTACTGAGGAATGTTTGAGGTAAAATATCTTTCTTTTTTACATAGAGATGTTCAGGTGATATTTTCTAGTCAGCTTTTTACAGCTATGCTGCATCACTTTCAAGTGTTTAAACATTTGGGTATTATGGCCCTTTTTAAGCATCTTTTGTTCATTGGTAAATAGAAAGAACTCCTACTGAAAAGATTGGTTCACTCTGCAAAGCAACATCCTTTTTCCCCCAAAAAACCCCCAAGCAATTACATTTTGAAATAATCTCTTTTAGATAAAACAGATTACACTTTTTTTTAGTATTGATAACATGTCCAGTTTAGCTATATAAGATGCAAGAGTGTCGGTTTCTGTATCCTCTGGCACTAGATAGAAAATGAACTGTTTATAGAATGATTTTTCTTTCCTTGCAGAAAGAATCAGATGCACATTATGCAAGAGAATGTACGCAAAACACTTAAGTTGCCAAACTTGTCCCCACAAGCCATCAAACACCTGTGGATTCGAACTGCACTCATAGAAAAAGTCTTAGATAAAATTGTACTGCATCTGGTGGAGAATTGCAAGTAGGTGTAATATGGTGTTTGTTATAGCTCTGGTGTAAACTGTATTAAAAGGAGGATCGGTTAATAATATACATTCATGATGACTGTGGTGTAAAGATGCGATAGTTATTATGTTTCTTGAGTTACTCGGGTTGTTTTAAATGTAGCAATATTTTGAAGCCCACATATTCTTAGTTTAGTAGACAAAGATGCAAGATGTTCATGGTTAATGCTTAAAATTTTGTCAATTTCTGAAACAATTTTTCTGTGTGTGTAAGGCTATGAAACCTAGTTTTGTAAAGGTGTGTATGGTTGTAGTCAGTATGGTCTTCTTCCAGCCAAAGTACTTTGTGTCAGGGTGCCAGGAATCAGACTGAGATGAGAAGTGCAAAAATAATCACACCTTTATTAATAGCAAAAAATAATAAAAAGTCCACAAGTCAAATAACAAGCCAGGAATCAAAACCAGTGCTGGTAGTCAGACGAGCCGAGTCAGGAGCCAAAGCGAATAGACGGACGAGCAAAGTCAGGACCCAAAGCGAGTAGTCAGACGAGCCGGAATCAGGAACAAGGAGAACAGCAGAGTCAGGAACAAGCCAGGGATCAGGAGCCAGGAGGGACGTCAGACAGCCAGGTAATACACAGGAGCTCTCACAAACAGGTCTAAGACAACGCAAGGGCAAAGCATACTGAACAGAGGCCCTTTAAATAATAAGTGATGACATCACAATTCTGAGACTGCATCCTGTCTCACACGGATGATGTACACTAGTCTGGCCATAAAAGGAAGTTCAGGAAATGAGCAGCATCACACAGTATGCACCAGAGTCAGCAAGAGAGGTGAGTAAAATGGCTGCCAGCAGCACATGGCAAACAAAGCAGGGAAAAAACCCTAACACTTTGCCAAAAGTTTGTGTTTGTATGGCGTTGCCGTTCATTTAAATTATAACCAAAAACTATTTCAAATATCACCACGGATCATTTCAGTTAGTTGTTCCACCTGCATTACATACAGTATGCAATTATGCTGGAGTATCATGTTTCGTTTTTTTTTTTTGGTTTGTTCTAATTTTTTTTTTGGGGGGGTTCCAACAGGAATTTTCTGACCCCTTTATGGAAGCAAAATATAGCTAAAACAAAACTAAAACATTATAGTCAATTGCTATAGTGAATCATGTCTGCTCGACATCGCTAAATGCGAACAGCATACACTGTCTCCATTTATCATTGCACAAGCATTTCTGGTGAAATGCTTGTTTAATGCCGCCCCCTGCTCACTGGCCGCCGCTAGCAGGGGCTGTCAATCATCTTGATTGGATTGCGATGATTTCAATTTTATGACCGCTGCTTCTTAACTTCCATTTCAGGCGAGCTTCGCTGCTTCATAAATGGAGCCCATTGAAAAAATTAGAAAAATAACTTTACGCCCTTAGCAACCCTGTACGTTGGATATTTGGCCCTGTTATAGCATGGGTCACACTGAAAGAGACAAGATGCGCTATTGCAACTTGCCTCACTCCTAAAACCATTGGGCTATAGCGTGGTTTCTCCGCTGCAAGCAAGACCCACAATATTTAACCCCTTCAAAGAAAACCAACAATTGACGTACAGGGTACCTAGACTGTCATTATGGGGGTAAGATTGTTTGAATATGCCTTATGCAAACAACATGCAAACAATTGTAATAGACAAAGGGGACAATTTATCAAGCTCCGTATGGAGCTTGTCTAAAGACCGCTGCTCCATAACTTGTCCGCCTGCTCTGAGACCGTGGACAAAAATCAACCCTTGACACTCCCTGCTAGTGGCCAATTGGCTGCGAAACTGCAGGGGTGGCATTGCACCAGCAGTTCACAAGGACTGCTGGTGCAATGATAAATGCTGACAGCGTATGCTGATGACATTTATCGATGTGCGGCAGACAAGATACGCTACATCGTATCATGTCCATCTGCACTTTAATAATTATATACCCCAAAATATATTGTGACTTTGACACTATGCACATATGTAAAAATAAATTATATATGGCTAGATTACAAGTGGAGCGATATTTTGCATTTTTTCTATAGCGAGAACTCCACCAGGATTTTCATTTTTGCGCTAGTCAAGTTGCGCTGGTATTACAAGTTGAAAGTAATCTTTTTTTCTCCAGCTGTAACACGATATTGCGCAAAAAGACGAAAATCGCAATAGTGTTTATGCATAGAAGTCAATGGAGAAAAAAAGTTGGAAAAAACCCTAACACCCACTCTTGCGCGTTTAAACACCATCACATGTTCGCAATAACACTAACCCAACATTTCATTTTCCAATGTTATTTACGTAATGGAATATGTTCTATTTATTCTTAAATATATATGTCTACATATATCTGATATTTTTAAACAAATATATATTGATACCTATATATACAGTACTGTGCAAAGAGTATTAGGGCACCATTAGAATTGTTGTTTTAGCAATGGTATAATGACTATATGTAATTATTTCTCATTCTCTTAAATAGAATACAACCAGAAAATACAGGATATTTGTATGCAGTATTAAAAAACAGATAACAATCAGAAAAAACATAATCTATAGGCTAAAATGGCAAGTATTTAGTGTGACCTTCCCTTACACTTTCAATAGCAGGAACCTGGCTCTTGTAAACCTAAATGGGATGGAACCCTAATTAATGTCATTGCTAACACCTGTATTTGTCCTACTAATTCATGTCAAAATGACTGCTGTAAAAAAAAGGTCTATTACACCAGGTTGGTGCAAGACAGGCTTGAGCATTACATACACATGTGGTATCAGTTCAATTAATTGGAAGCTTGCTAATAAGACCAACTTTCAATCAGTGGCAAAGAATATTATGGTGTGACATGCAAGTTTAAAATTGTTGGGCCCAATCGTCGACAATATGTGAGAAGAAGAGTCAGAGAGAGATGGAAGAATGAGTGCTTGCGGTCATCAGTGAAACATGGTGGAGAGTCTGTTCTGGTTTGGGGCTGCATTTCTGCCAGTGGTGTTGGCGATATTGTCCGAATTGATGGGATCATGAATGCAAAAAAGTACAGACAGGTTTTAATTCATCATGTCATTCCTTCTGGAAAGCTCCAGATTGGAAATGGTTTTATTTTTCAGCATGATAATGATACCAAGCACACTCCTAATGCAGTGAAATCATATTTGAAGAGAAAAACAACTGATCAAACATTGACAGTCATGGACTGACTTCCATAGAGTCCAGACCTGAATATTATAGAGGCAGTATGGGATCACTGTCACAGAGAAATAAATTAAAGACAACCTAAATGTAAAGAATTACTCTGGGAAGTGCTGAAAGAAGCCTGGTATAATATACCAGAAGATTACTTCAGAAAACTCCAGGACAGTCTCCCCAAAAGAGTTCAAGACGTGCTTAGTGCCAAGGGTTGTCACATTAAACACTGACTTTTGCCTGAAGAAGCCATTTTGCTCTGAATATTGTGTTTTTTTTAATATTTTGTGTACATATTTCCTGTTTGTATTTTAATAAAGAGACAGAAAAAGAAATATGGATATATATATATATATATATATATATATATATATATATATATATATATATACCTAAAACATATTCTGCTATGTGTAGAACATTGGAGTTTGAAATATTTATAGTAAATACATATTTAAAACGTTTATTAAATATGAATATTGCATTAATATGCTTTTACACGTTTTCATCTACTTAACAGCAAAGGCTCCAATGCACTTATATATATATGTCTATATATGTATACATATATATTAATGTTTTTATATGTTTAAATACACATATAAATACATTAATACATTTTTATACATATATATATATATATATATAATGAAGCAAATAGCGTCAGCACTTATTCATACAAAATTTCCACTTTATTGAGGTAACAGACAAAGTTAAAAACAGCGACGTTTCGAGTCAACACAGACCCTTAGTCATGCACTACTTCAATTTTGGAAAAGCTTGCTGAAAAATGCTGAAATAATAGCATTAAGAAAGGTGCTGGACTTACCTGTTAAAGTTGTGTATATATATATATATATATATATATATATATATATATATATACACACACACACATATATATATGTGTATATATATATATATATATATATATATATACATATACATGTTTAGACTTATATATGTATGTATCTGAATGTTAAAGTCCTTTAACATCTTTGAGCCCTTATAACCTTTGTGTGTGATATTGTTTTTCAATAATTTTTATTAGACAGTGTTAATATGAGTGTAAGTGTACTTTGTAATGTATTTTTGATGTGTTTTGTGACACTTTTTATTTTTGGAAAACAGTTAACCACAGCTCTGAGATCGCAGTAAGGATTCAAGAGTAAATCGGAATAGCGCTAGCAAAATCACGATTTCACTCAACCTGCAATATGAGCGCAAAAACCCTTGTGAAAATGTTTGTGCTTCACTAGTGTTTGTTTATCAAAATCTGCTGAATGCTAAGCAATTTTCACAATATTAGAAACTGGATGACCTCAAAGAAAGAAGAGTAAACCAAATAGTGAAGTTCTATCAAGTATAGTGAATAAGGGAAGTTAAATCTCTTTTGTGCTCCACTACCGTGGTATAAAAATCAGCAACAAACAGCTCTGGTAAAAAAAAAAAACACAAAAGGTGTGCAGTGTATAATGAGATTAGTTCACAATTTCGCCTTAAGATATGTGGCTAGGAATCTGACTGCCACTGGGCGTTCATGCCCTCTTCTAGTTACAGCATAAAAGTGATACAAGAGCTAAAGTGACCTTCCAGACATGACTTTAAATATGTATTTAACACATGCATTGTGCAATAAAAACATTCTGTAGCACATTTGTATTATTGCGCTAGTATCTTTGCTTTAGTTCATTGAGAGGGGTCAATTTATCAAAATGCGAGCAGACATAATACGATGTAGCGTATCATGTCCAGCGCAACAGCATTTATCATTGCACATTTATCATTGCACAAGCAGTTCACCAGAACTGCTTGTGCAATGCCGCCCCCCTGCAGATTCATGGCCAATCGGCCGCTAGCAGGGGGTGTCAATCAACCCGATTGTATAGGATCGGGCGGATTGAAGACCCCAGCTTCAGAGGCAGTGGACAAGTTATAGAGCAGCGGTCTTTAGAACGCTGCTTCATAACTACTGTTTCCGGCGAGCCTGAAGGCTCGCATGGAAACAGGGGCACCAAGCTTCATTCGGAGCTTGATAATTCGGCCCCTAAGAGAGCAGAAAGAGAGTATTTAATTTGCATGTTTAATCATAGTACAAATTGATGCATTGCTTTCTTCATTATGCTGCTAGTGACCTAAAAAAGAGATTATATTTACCCAGTTTAGTGTGAGGTTTTCTGTGCTGGGCAGCCTCTAACTGGGCAGTCAAATTTCTATTATATTGACAAAGGAGGTTATTGAATTCCATAGCCTTCCGTCTGCTCTTGTGAGTAAAATTACTCCCTAATTTGCCAGATGTCATGTATAGCCATGTGCCTAGAAAACAGAAGATTATACAAGCAGATCCTTATCATTTTTTATATTTTCCCAGTGTTCATAGCTGCTGAATTGGATTTTTTGTTTGTGCTGTATGTGTAATCTAGGATAGTCAAAGGGCAATTTACAATAGCCTTATATGATTTTTTTCTGTAATTAGAATTTAACATTCTGTATTTTAATAGGTAAGTGAGTAATAACTAGAAAATATACTATATAATTATATACATTGTTATTCAGCAAGTGATATGTGTAAGGCTGCAACTAACGATTATTTTCATAATCAGTTAATCAGCCAATTATTTTTTTTGATGCACTTCAGACTGAAACTTTACATAACGGATTGTCCAATTTTTAAGCAGCAAAACAAAACCACATGGTGTTGAGGTGCCTGAGATGCATAAGTAGGATTTTGCTAATTTGGCCAAAGTGGGATATTTATCTTTGTTGGCTCTCCAATAATGCAAAGGGTTTTCCTCCTTGCAATAGGCCTCTCAACAAAGTAAGTCTGGACTACATTTCTAATGTGACTTTGATGTCCTCCTCGGGTTGTCCCTCTTTATTCTCTTTCTCACTGCTGCTTCCTAGCTGATCTCATTGGTCTCCAGCACACCGTGTGATTTATATAGAATTAGATCACTGGGTGACTGTGTAAAACACAGCAAATTGTTTGTCACATGGCCAGACCGTGTGAGTTGGCAGGTCTGTGATTTAATATAAAGAAATGATGACTCCTATTATTTCTGGGCTGCACAGGTGATCTAACCCACATAATCCAGGAGTAGTTGTAAGCTGAAAAACAAACTTATACTGTCCTGAAAAGTGAAAAGTAACCATCTGTTGTCGTCCTTTAGGCCAAGGACATAGGCATAAAACAAAATACCATGTGCAGGAGAAAAGCAGCTAGTGCAGTGTGCAGAGCAGCCAGATCCTTGCACACAAATGGGTAGGTAAAGGGAACGTGCAGTGCACAGACCAACTAATTGAATGAGATTAGTTGACAACTATTTTCTTTATAGATTATTAATGATTATTTTCATAATTGTTTATTATTCATTAGTTGCTTCAGCTCTAAATATTTGCGTCAGTCATCTTTGATAAATTTACAGGGCCATAATAGTCGGAAAATTACATGCTCTAATTTGTTAGAGCATGTCATCTTAAAGGGACACTGAACCCAATTTTTTTCTTTCGTGATTCAGTGAGAGCATGAAATTTTAAGCAACTTTCTAATTTACTCCTATTATCAAATTTTCTTTATTCTCTTGGTATCTTTATTTGAAATGCAAGAATGTAAGTTTAGATGCCGGCCCATTTTTGGTGAACAACCTGGGTTGTCCTTGCTGATTGGTGGATAAGTTATCCACCAATAAATAAACGCTGTCCAGACGTCTGAACCAAAAAAAGATTAGATGCCTTCTTTTTCAAATAAAGATAGTAAGAGAACGAAGAAAAATTGATAATAGGAGTAAATTAGAAAGTTGCTTAAAATTGCATGCTCTATCTGAATCACAAAATAAAACATTTGGGTTCAGTGTCCCTTTAAGACTATTGACCCTACACTACTGATTTTTTAACCTATGATAAAAGGGTTAAACTCACAGTAGAAATGCCTCTTGGGACCCAAGGAGCACTGCATCATCCAAAGTGAAAACAGTCGCTGATCCAATTAGCAGTGCTAGTTGCACATCTGAGATGAAGGGCCCAATTTATCAAAACTGACTACATTTAACGTGCAATGCCGCCCATGCTTATGCTAGCCCAATGGCATGTGAGTAAGGGCTGTCAATTACCCCAGGCGAACTTCTCTGGGGTGATTTTAATCCACCAGCTAAGAGTGTACAGGTTGAAGGCAGTCGTCTGATGACCGCTGCTTCTGAAAGGGTTAGTGTACTACAAAATATTATTGTTTAAAAATATAGATTATCCCTTTATTACCCACTCTACACGTTTGCATAATGAACTCTGTTTATTAATACACTTTTGACAGATATGCATTTCAGCCAATCAGTTCTGAGTCATAAATAACTCCACTGGAGTGAGCACAATTTTTATCTATATTGCACATATGAACTAGCACTATCTAACTGTGAAAAACTGTCAAAAGGCACTGAGATAAGAGCTGACCTTCAATGGCTTAGAAATCAGTTTATGAGCCTACCTAGGTTTAGCTTTCAACAAAGAATATCAGAACAAAGCAAATTTGATAAAAGTAAATTGGAAAGTTGTTTAAAATTGCATGCAATGTGTGAATCTTGAAAGTTTAATTTTGACTTCACTGTCCTTTTAAGTATCGGCTGCAAGCTCGCTTATGAGAGTAAGATGACAGTAAAATGATGCACAAAAAATAATCAAAGTAATGCAAAGTTTTTTTTTTATATATTAAAATTTCAATGTGTTTTATGTCCATTAAGGGTAACACATATTCAAATCCAGCCCTTATACCTTATGTCTTTTGAATACAGTCATATATGTAAATATATAAACCTAAGTTCCCTCTAAAAAGAAATAGTGCTTAATATTTTTTTTATTCCAACCTACAAAAAATAAACTTTTTACATTTGTACATTGTCATTGTATTCACTGTATGTAACTTTAATAGATAATGGCCCAGATTATGAGTTTTGCGTTAGAGGCTTTGCGGTGCTAACGAGCAGTTTTGTCTCACCGCTCACTTACCTGTAGCGTTGGTATTACGAGTTTTCAGAAACCTGTCGTTAAAAACAAGTAGTGAGCGTTGAGCAAAATTTTGCTCATTACCGCACTCCAATACCAGCGCTGCTTAAGTCATTGGTGAGCTGTTCGTACGTGCTCGTGCACGATTTCCCCCTAGGAATCAACGGGGAGAGCCGGCTGAGAAAAAGTCTAACACCTGCAAAAAAGCAGCGTAAAACTCCTTAACGCAGCCCCAGTGATTCCTATGGGGAAATAAAATTTATGTTTACACCTAACACCCTAACATGAACCCCGAGTCTAAACACCCCTAATCTTACACTTATTAACCCCTAATCTGCCACCCCCAGAATCGCAGACGCCTACATTATAATTATTAACCCCTAATCTGCAGCTCCAGACACCGCCGCCGCCTACATTATATGTATTAACCCCTAATCTGCTGCCCCCAACATCGCCGACACCTACATACTATTTATTAACCCATAATCTGCCACCCCCAATGTCGCCACAACCTACCTACATTTATTAACCCCTAATCTACTGCCCCCAACGTCGCCGCCACTATATTAAAGTTATTAACCCCTAAACCTAAGTCTAACTCTAACCCTAACACCCCCTAACTTAAATATAATTACAATAAATCTAAATAAATATTACTATCATTAACGAAATTATTCCTATTTAAAACTAAATACTTACCTGTAAAATAAACTCTACGATAGCTACAATATAACTAATAGTTACATTGTAGCTATTTTAGGGTTTATTTTTATTTTACAGGCAAGTTTGTATTTATTTTTTATTTTAACTAGGTAGAATAGTTATTAAATAGTTATTAACTATTTAATAACTACCTAGCTAAAATAAATACAAACGTACCTGTAAAATAAAACCTAACCTAAGTTACAATAACAAATAACACTGCGCTATAATTAAATAAATTAACTAAATTAAATACAATTACCTAAATTAAATTAAATTAGCTAAAGTACAAAAAACCCCACTAAATTACAGAAAATAATAAACAAATTACAGATATTTAAACTAATTACACCTAATCTAATAACCCTATTAAAATAAAAAAGCCCCCCCAAAATAAAAAAAAAAACCCTAGCCTAAACTAAACTACCAATAGCCCTTAAAAGGGCCTTTTGCGGGGCATTGTCCCAAAGTAATCAGCTCTTTTACCTGTAAAAAAAATACAAACAACCCCCCCAACAGTAAATCCCACCACCCACACAACCAACCCCCCAAATAAAATACTATCTAAAAAAACCTAAGCTCCCCATTGCCCTGAAAAGGAAATTTGGATGGGCATTGCCCTTAAAAGGGCAGTTAGCTCTATTGCAGCCCAAAGTCCCTAACCTAAAAATAAAACCCACCCAATACACCCTTAAAAAACCTAACACTAACCCCCTGAAGATTGACTTACCGGTAGAAGTCTTTATCCAAGCCTGGCCAAAGTCCTCAATGAAGCTGGGAGAAGTCTTCATCCAAGCCGGGCGAAGTGGTCCTCCAGACGGGCAGAAGTCTTCATCCAGGCGGCATCTTCTATCTTCAACCATCTGGCGCGGAGCGGGTCCATCTTCAAGATATCCGACGCGGAGCATCCTCTTCATCCTGATTGGAACAGCCAATAGAATGTGAGCTCAATCCTATTAGCTGATTGGATCAGCCAATAGGATTGAACTTCAATCCTATTGGCTGATTACATCAGCCAATATGATTTTTTCTACCTTAATTCCGATTGGCTGATAGAATTCTATAAGCCAATCGGAATCTAAGGGACGCCATCTTGGATGACATCACTTAAAGGTACCTTCATTCAGCTTTAGTCGTCAGATGAAGAGGATGCTCCATGTCGGATGTCTTGAAGATGGACCCGCTCCACGCCAGATGAATGAAGATAGAAGATGCCGTCTGGATGAAGACTTTTCCCCGTCTGGAGGACCACTTCGCACGGCTTGGCTGAAGACTTCTCCCGGTAAGTCGATCTTCAGGGGGTTAGTGTTAGGTTTTTTTAAGGGTGTATTGGGTGGGTTTTATTTTTAGGTTAGGGACTTTGGGCTGCAATAGAGCTAACTGCCCTTTTAAGGGCAATGCCCATCCAAATGCCCTTTTCAGGGCAATGGGGAGCTTAGGTTTTTTAGATAGTATTTTATTTGGGTGGTTGGTTGTGTGGGTGGTGGGTTTTACTGTTGGGGGGTTGTTTGTATTTTTTTTTACAGGTAAAAGAGCTGATTACTTTAGGGCAATGCCTCGCAAAAGGCCCTTTTAAGGGCTATTGGTAGTTTAGTTTAGGCTAGGGTTTTTTTTTATTTTGGGGGGGTGCTTTTTTATTTTAATAGGGCTATTAGATTAGGTGTAATTAGTTTAAATATCTGTAATTTGTTTATTATTTTCTGTAATTTAGTATTCTTTTTTTTTGTACTTTAGCTAATTTCATTTAGGTAATGGTATTTAATTTAGTTAATTTATTTAATTATATTGTAGTGTTAGGTGTTATTGTAACTTAGGTTAGGTTTTATTTTACAGGTACTTTTGTATTTATTTTAGCTAGGTAGTTATTAAATAGTTAATAACTATTTAACAACTATTCTACCTAGTTAAAATAAATACAAACTTGCCTGTAAAATAAAAATAAACCCTAAGATAGCTACAATGTAACTATTAGTTATATTGTAGCTATCTTAGGGTTTATTTTACAGGTAAGTATTTAGTTTTAATTAGGAATAATTTAGTTAATGATAGAGGGTGTTAGGGTTAGGGTTAGACTTAGGTTTAGGGGTTAATAACTTTAATATAGTGGCAGCGACGTTGGGGGCGGCAGATTAGGGGTTAATAAATAGTATGTAGGTGTCGGCGATGTTGGGGGCAGCAGATTAGGAGTTAATACATATAATGTAGGTGGCGGCGGTGTCCGGAGCGGCAGATTAGGGGTTAATAATTATAATGTAGGTGGCGGCGATGTCGAGGGGTGGCAGATTAGGGGTTCATAAATATATTGTAGGTTGCGGCGGTGTCCAGAGCGGCAGATTAGGGGTTAACATTTTTATTATAGTGTTTGCGATGCGAGAGAGCCTCGGTTTAGGGGTTAATAGGTAGTTATGGGTGTTAGTGTACTTTTTAGCACTTTAGTTATGAGTTTTATGTTACGGCGTTGTACCATAAAACTCTTAACTACTGACTTTTAAATGCGTTAGGACTCTTGATGGGGTAGGGTGTACCGCTTACTTTTTGGCCTCCCAGAACAGACTCATAATACCGGTGCTATGGAAGTCCCATAGAAAAAAAGACTTTACAAAGTTTACGTAAGTCGTTTTGCGGTAAGGCCAAAGAAGTGTGCGGTGACCCTAAACCTTCAAGACTCGTAAAACCAGCGGGCATAAAAAAGCAGCGTTAGAACCTCTTAACACTGCTTTTTTACCCTAACACACAACTCGTAATCTCGCCGAATGTTATTTGCTAGGTTTATTTGTTCATTTACACACACTCACTTTATGGGAGACACATTGGGGTAGATTTATCAAGCAGCGGATACTGCAATCTGCCCCCATAGTTTCCAGAACACTGGAAACAAGAGTTAAGAAACCGACCTCTGCTCCTTAACTCATTCGCTACCTCTGAGGTGGCGGATAGCAATCATCCCGATCTTATACGATCGGGATGATTGACACCCCCTGCTAGAGGCCGATTGGCCGCGAATGTGCAGGGGGTAGCATTGCACAAGCATTTAACCAGAAATGCTTGTGCAATGGTAAATGCCGACAGCGTATGCTGTCTGCATTTATCGATGTTGGACGGACATGATTCGATACAGAAGATCATTGCCGCCCGACACTTGATAAATCGGCCCTATTGAGCTCAGTTTTTATAATGTCCAGCAGACACATTTTGTTGTGCACACTTCTTTTCAAAACTAGAGCAAGCATAAAAGTGAGCACATCTCCAGAATGTAGTGCATAAAAGTTAATTAAGTCTTGCGTTATGTCCCCTTTGATATTATTTGTCAATTGTTTGTGGAATTGTTTGAGGCCTGTCTTTTAGTGGAAAGCATTGGATGTAATACTGTTTTTTTATATTCCTGTTTTCTTTCCCCATAGCAAATATTATGAGAAAGAAGCCCTTTTAATGGACCCAGTCGAAGGTCCAATTCTTGCCTCATTGCTTGGTAAGTCCTGTGTAAAACACCTTTGTGGCTGTGTTGATAAATATTGTTTAAATTGTATTGCAGGTAATGGGCATCTGAAAGTTATAGGTAAGGATGGTGAAATGTCTTTATTTTTGACATATGAAGAGCAAAACCAAATGTTCCCCTTGATATTCATTTTATCAGGCAAATCTGAAATAATGATTCCCATAGACTTATATTAAAGTATGTGAGAATCAACATTAATATCACAGTTAATATTCAAATAAATTGATTATTAAAATGTTTTATTTAATGAGAACATTAACACTGATTTGCAAAAGATGACTGTTGAAAGTTTTGAAAATATTTGGAGTAAGTAAATGTGGTCACCGTTTATTATCTATACTATAATCACGTTTGTAACGTGTCCGTCGCCGTCGTCAGTTGCGTGCGCAGCCAAATAAATGTTGGCTGTGCGCGCAGCTAAAAGAATCCACCTGGCATCCAGGTGGATTCCGAAAATGGCAGGGTGGTGAAAGAATCCACCTGGATGTAGTGGAATTTTCAGAATCCACCGGTGTGTCACACATCCAGACAGCCCCAGCAATAAGGTTACCCTGCAGTGGGGTTACAAGGATAGTGAGAGTACCCTGCAGTGGTCACATAGAGGATAGTTGTTCTTTTAAAGAGCCAATGGATAAAAAATTGGAGGCTTTATTAAAAATCTATGTCCACCAGGGTCTACAATGGCAACCTGCGGTGTGTATCACCACTGTTACCAGCGCTGCAGCTTACTGGTTTGATGCGTTGTCTGAATCTCTTCAGACGGATACCCCTCTTGAAGAGATCCAGGACAGGATTAAGGCTCTCAAGTTAGCCAATTCCATCATTACAGATGCTTCCTTACAGGTTATTAAACTGGGAGCCAAAACTTCTGGTTTTGCGGTCCTAGCCCACAGGGCCTTGTGGTTGAAGTCCTGGTCTGCGGAGGTTTCTTCTAAATCTAAACTCATGGCTATTCCTTACAAGGGTAAGGCCTTGTTTGGACCTGGTTTGGAGGAAATTATCTCAAATATTACTGGAGGGAAGGATTTTTTTCTTCCTCAAGATAAAAAGAATAAGTAGAAGGGACGTCAGAGTAATTTTCATTCCTTTCGTAACTTTAAAGGCAAGTCTTCCTCCCCTTCCTGTAAGCAAGATCAATTCAAGCCTTCCTGGAAGCCCAACCAGTCCTGGAATAAGGTGAAGCAATCTGAAAAGCCTTCAGCTGATTCCAAGTCAGCATGAAGGGTTGGCCCCCGATCCGGGAGCGGATCTTGTAGGGGGCAGGATCTCTTTTTTCCCAGGCTTGGAAAAGAGATGTACCGGATCCCTGGGCGGTGGACATTGTCTCCCAGAGATACAAAATAGACTTCAAATCTTTTCCTCCCAGAGGCAGGTTTCTCCTCTCCAGATTATCTGTAGACCAGCTAAAAAGAGAGGCATTCTTACATTGTGTCAAGGACCTTGCCGCCCTGGGGGTAATAGTTCCAGTACACTTTCAGGAAAGGGGTCTGGGATTTTACTCAAATCTGTTTGTAGTTCCCAAAAAGGAGGGAACTTTTCGACCAATCCTAGATCTAAAATGTTTAAACAAGTTTCTCAGAGTGCCATCCTTCAATATGGAGACTATATGCTCCATTCTTCCCTTGGTACAAGAGGGTCAGTTCATGGCAACCATAGACCTAAAGGATGCATACCTTAATTCACAGGGACCATCACAAGTTTGTGAGATTTGCCTTTTTGGACAATCATTTCCAGTTTGTGGCCCTTCCATTCGGCAGTGGCACCTTATCTGGATGATCTTCTGGTTCAGACGCCATCTTTTCAACAAGCAGAATCTCATACAGAGATCTTGTTGTCTTTTCTTCGATCTCACGGATGGAAGGTGAATCGGGAAAAAAGTTCTCTGGTTCCAGCTACAAGGGTTGTATTTTTGGAGACCATAATAGACTCCCTGTTAATGAATATTTTTCTGACGGAGGTCAGAAAAAGAAAGATTTTCAACTCTTGTCTTGCCCTTCAGTCCTCTCCATGGCCGTCAGTGTCAGCCGCTCAGGAATCAATCCGGGATGTAACCCAACTGCTAGCGTGAATTGAAAGCACACGCTAGCACACTGAGAAATATCCAGGACGTGACCCACTCAGGAAGCAGATTAGAAGATAACAAAAATGAATATTGTTCCAGAATGCCGGAAAGCCACAAAGGATAAAACGTCCCTTTAAGTAGTTCAAAGAACAAAAAGGAAATGCTCTTACTTGAAGCTTCTGAAAAAGGTCCTTTTTAGCAGGCTTGTAAAACAAAGGAAAAGTTCTCTTTTGCAGCTTGTAAAAGTATAATGTCCCTTTAAGCAGGTTTATAACAAACAGAAAGGCAAAGTTCTCTTTTGCAGCTTGTAAAAGTAAATGTCCCTTTTAAGCAGGTGTATAACAAACAGAAAGGCAAAGTTCTCTTTTGCAGCTTGTAAAAGTAAATGTCCCTTTTAAGCAGGTGTATAACAAACAGAAAGGCAAAATTCTCTTTTGCAGCTTGTAAAAGTAAATGTCCCTTTTAAGCAGGTGTATAACAAACAAAAAGGCAAAGTTCTCTTTTGCAGCTTATAAAAGTAAATGTCCCTTTTAAGCAGGTGTTGTTTAACAAAGAATAGGTTTAAAGGTAAAGGCCAAAGCAAGGTCAGGCAGGCAGAAGTCGGCATCCAAATATCAGCAAAAGGTATTGGCAAAAGACAGGGTCAGGCAAGCAGAAGTCGGCATCAAAGTATCAGCAAAAGGGTAATAGCTACAGGCAAGGTCAGGCAGGCAGAAGTCAATGTCCAAATATCAGCAAGTAGGGATTAGGCAAGAGGCTTGGTCAGGCAGGCAGAAGTCGGTACACAGAAGAACAAAACTGATATGGTACTCACAATCCAGGGAAACAACAAACGGGCCCAGATTAAGATCTCCCGCCGAGATTTAAAGGGCAGAGCGTAACCGTCATCAGAGGGGTGTGAGAGAAAGCGTCATGTTGCTAAGCAACATGACGTCAGAGACACAGAGGAGTTCCGGGAGCCGCGGCGACACGGCGATGAACGGAAGCGCTCATGACAGCACCCCCTCCTCAAGGACCCCTCCGGGGGACAGGACCAGGTCTATCAGGATGAGTCTTGTGGAAGGACTTGACCAATATAGGAGCATTTACTTGATGAGCAGGTTCCCAAGAACGTTCCGTGACTGGATAACCCTTCCAATGAATGAGATAATACAATTTCTTGCCCCGCAATTTGGAATCTAGAATATGGCTGATCTCAAACTCAGGATGTCCATGCACCAATAACGGTGGAGGTTTAGAAAAAGGCTTAGAATACCTGTTAAACATCACAGGTTTTAAAAGAGAAACATGAAATACCGGATGGACTTTGAGAGACTTGGGTAAAGCTACCCGATAAGCAGTGGAACATACCTGACCCAGTATTTGGAAAGGACCCACATATCGTGGTCCCAATTTGTTAGAAGGTTGTTTCAGGCGAAGAAATCGAGAGGAAATCCAAACTTTATCACCAGGGCGATATTTGGGAGCCTTTTTCCGTCGAAGATCCGAAAAGAACTTGTAACGTCTAGAAGTTACAGAAAGAATACGATGTATCTTCTGCCAATGTCGAGTTAATCTTCGGGCTGTAAGATCAGAAGCAGGATTCACTGTGGAGGAAGTATGCAAAGGGAATGTCCTAGGCTGATATCCGTAAGCTGCATGAAAAGGAGAAGTCTGAAGGGAGGAATTGTACCGGGCATTATGGGCCAATTCAGCCAAAGGAAGGTAAGAAGTCCAGTTTGAATGATAATGATCCACATAATGTCTAAGATATGTTTCAAGACACTGGTTTACTCTTTCAGTCTGACCATTCGATTGTGGGTGGTGAGAAGTAGAGAGAGATATAGTAGTACCAAAATGTTTACAAAGTGACCTCCAAAATCGAGAAACGAATTGTACCCCTCTATCTGAAACAATATCTAGAGGAAATCCATGGATTCTTACAATATGTAGAATAAAAAGTTCAGAGAGTCTTTTGGCAGATGGTAATCCTGGCAAGGGTACAAAATGAGCCGTCTTAGTGAACCTGTCGACCACCACCCAGATAGTATTGTTCCCAGTGGACAAGGGAAGATCGGTAATAAAGTCCATGGATACATGAGTCCAAGGCTGGTGAGGTATAGGCAATGGTTGGAGTAATCCTGAAGGAAGTTGGCGTGGAGTTTTGTTCATGGCACATTGTGTGCATACTGAGACGTAATCCTTCACATCTTGAGAGAGTGTAGGCCACCAGACATGTTGTTTGAGGTTTCGAGTGGTAATACTGATGCCAGGATGTCCAGAAAGGGGACTATCATGAGCCCAAAATAAAATCTTGGAACGAAGGCGTTCAGGAACAAAGAGTAAACCATTGGGAGGTTTACAGGACAAAGGAAGATGCTCTTGAGCGGACTGTAATTCTTGTAACCAAGAAGTTGTTAACTGGGCAATGACTTCATGAGGTTGGAGAATGGTACCAGACTCAGGAACTGGGGTATCTTGAAATTGTCTGGAAAGTGCGTCTGCTTTAATATTTTTTGATCCAGGTATGTAAGACAAATTATAGTGAAACCGAGAGAAGAATAAGGACCAGCGTGCTTGCCTGGAATTTAGTCGTTTGGCTGTTTGGAGATACAGAAGGTTCTTATGATCAGTAAGTATAGTAAATGGCAAAGAAGTACCTTCCAGCCAATGTCTCCATTCATCCAATGCCATCTTGATGGCAAGCAACTCTTTATTCCCTACGTCATAGTTAAATTCGGAAGGAGTGAATTTTTTAGAGAAAAAAGCAACAGGATGAATCCTTCCAGTCTCTGGTATTCGTTGAGACAGAACCGCTCCAGCAGCAACAGAGGAAGCATCCACCTCCAGAATAAATTGTAACTCAGGATTTGGATGACGAAGGATAGGAGCTGAGGAAAAAGCTTCTTTGAGAGATTCAAAAGCTTCTATAGCCTCAGACGGCCATACTTTACAGTTTTGTCCTTTTCTTGTGAGGGAAGTAAGAGGAGAAGTAATAGTAGCAAAATTCTTGATGAACTTTCTGTAATAATTGGCGAAGCCTAGGAAACGTTGTAAAGCCTTCAAAGAATCAGGTCTAGGCCAATCCAAAATGGCAGAAAGTTTAGTAGGGTCCATTTCGAATCCAGATGCCGATATTACATAACCCAGAAAGGGTATGGATTTTTGATGGAAAGAACATTTCTCCAGTTTAGCAAACAGATGGAATTCTCTTAGACGTTGAAGTACTTTCTTGACGTGGTGCACATGATCTTGGTGGTTCTGAGAAAAAATTAAGATGTCGTCCAGATATATGATAACAAAAATATTCAAAAAATCACGAAAGATCTCATTTACAAAATGCTGGAAAACCGCCGGAGCATTGCATAGCCCGAAGGGCATGACCAAATATTCATAATGCCCAAATCGAGTGTTAAAGGCAGTCTTCCACTCATCTCCTTTGCGTATACGGATCAAGTTGTATGCACCACGTAGGTCGAGTTTGGTGAAAATGGTGGCTCCCTGAAGATAAGTAAAAAGTTCAGGAATAAGGGGGAGAGGATAACTGTTCTTGATGGTAATCTGATTCAATCCACGATAATCAATACAGGGTCTTAATCCGCCATCCTTTTTTCCCACAAAAAAGAAACCAGCCCCTACAGGGGAAGAGGAGGGTCGAATAAATCCTCTAGCCAGATTGTCTTTTATATATTCTTCCAGAGCCATGTTTTCTGGTTTAGAAAGTGGATATGTCTTGCCTCGAGGATAGGCAGCCCCAGGAAGGAGGTCAATAGGACAATCAAAAGGGCGATGAGGAGGAAGACGTTCCGCTTCTTTTTTGGAGAAGACATCCACAAAGTCATGGTAATGCATAGGTAAGGATTCCGGAGTTTCAACTGTGAGAGCAATAGTGAGTGGTAACTTAGTAATCCTTTGAAGACATTTAGTCTGGCAGGTAGATCCCCAGGAAGTGAGTTCACCGAAAGTCCAAGAAAAAATGGGATTGTGAATCTGGAGCCAGGGTAATCCCAGGATAATGGGAAATTGTGGAGTGGGAATGACATCGAAACAAATTGTCTCAGAATGAAGTATTCCTACGGTGAGGATTAAGGGTTGAGTAGAAAACTGAATGTATCCAGAACCCAAAGGATCTCCACTGACCGTAGAGACTGAAATGGAATACTCCTTCTTTAGTAAGGGTATAGAATGAGTAGAAACAAATGTAGAGTCAATGAACACACCTCCAGCACCAGAATCAATTAGAGCTTGGGTATAGATCTTCTTATGTCCAATTAGAAGAGTTACTGGAACAAAGAGTTTCTTGTATAGGGAATGACCACTATTTTGGCTTAACTCAGTTCCCTGGACTAGAGTTAAGCCCTGGCTTTTACTGGCCTAGTAGGACAATCCCTTAATAAATGTCCTTTAAGGCCACAGTACAGACATAAGCCAAGAGTCCGTCTTCTTAAGCGTTCAGTCTCAGTTAATTTTATACTTCCTACTTCCATGGGTTCAGCCTGATCAGTAGTAGGAGAGGCTGGAGTGACTGGATTAGAAAAACGAGGAGCTAAACGAAAAGGAGTTCGAGTGGAAGTCCTCTGTGTTCTATCCTTTTCTTGTTGGCGTTCACGAAACCTGGCGTCGAGACTGATACAGAGATTTATTAAGGCTTCTAAGGACTCTGGAAGTTCACGATACACCAATTCATCCTTGAGACGCTCAGAAAGTCCTTTACGGAAGGCGGCTCTGAGTGCTCCCTGATTCCAAGTGGTTTCAGAAGCAAGGGTGCGGAACTCAATTGCATATTGAGAGACTGGTTGATTTCCTTGACGTAAATCCAGGAGAGTTGCTTCAGCAGCGGATGACCTTCCAGGTTTATCGAATACGTTTGAGAATGTAGATAGAAATGTATCAACATCCAACAGTATAGGATCATTCTTTTCTAGCAAAGGTGACACCCAAGCCAAGGCTTTTCCTTTCATTAAGGAAATAAGAAACGTGATTCTAGAAGAGGCAGTAGCAAAGAGAGTAGGGCTATTTCGGAAATGAAGACGGCATTGATTCAAAAAGCCTCTACATTCTTCAGGATTCCCATCATATTTATCCGGAAGAGGAATCCTGGGACTTAGTTGTACCTGAGACTGATTGTTAGGAATCGGAGGAGGTAATGCCTCAATCGGATTTGGATTGGGATTAGGATTGGGAGGTGCGGTAGCAACCAAATTTTGTAATAGAGCAGTAATTTGATCAAGTTTAGTGTCCAGAGACTGCAAGTGAGTGGCATGAGAACCCAAGAGCTGTCCCTGGTGAGCCACGGCCATAGATAATTCAGTGGGGTCCATTTTTATGGCCCGTTTGTAATGTCAGCCGCTCAGGAATCAATCCGGGATGTAACCCAACTGCTAGCGTGAATTGAAAGCACACGCTAGCACACTGAGAAATATCCAGGACGTGACCCACTCAGGAAGCAGATTAGAAGATAACAAAAATGAATATTGTTCCAGAATGCCGGAAAGCCACAAAGGATAAAACGTCCCTTTAAGTAGTTCAAAGAACAAAAAGGAAATGCTCTTACTTGAAGCTTCTGAAAAAGGTCCTTTTTAGCAGGCTTGTAAAACAAAGGAAAAGTTCTCTTTTGCAGCTTGTAAAAGTATAATGTCCCTTTAAGCAGGTTTATAACAAACAGAAAGGCAAAGTTCTCTTTTGCAGCTTGTAAAAGTAAATGTCCCTTTTAAGCAGGTGTATAACAAACAGAAAGGCAAAGTTCTCTTTTGCAGCTTGTAAAAGTAAATGTCCCTTTTAAGCAGGTGTATAACAAACAGAAAGGCAAAATTCTCTTTTGCAGCTTGTAAAAGTAAATGTCCCTTTTAAGCAGGTGTATAACAAACAAAAAGGCAAAGTTCTCTTTTGCAGCTTATAAAAGTAAATGTCCCTTTTAAGCAGGTGTTGTTTAACAAAGAATAGGTTTAAAGGTAAAGGCCAAAGCAAGGTCAGGCAGGCAGAAGTCGGCATCCAAATATCAGCAAAAGGTATTGGCAAAAGACAGGGTCAGGCAAGCAGAAGTCGGCATCAAAGTATCAGCAAAAGGGTAATAGCTACAGGCAAGGTCAGGCAGGCAGAAGTCAATGTCCAAATATCAGCAAGTAGGGATTAGGCAAGAGGCTTGGTCAGGCAGGCAGAAGTCGGTACACAGAAGAACAAAACTGATATGGTACTCACAATCCAGGGAAACAACAAACGGGCCCAGATTAAGATCTCCCGCCGAGATTTAAAGGGCAGAGCGTAACCGTCATCAGAGGGGTGTGAGAGAAAGCGTCATGTTGCTAAGCAACATGACGTCAGAGACACAGAGGAGTTCCGGGAGCCGCGGCGACACGGCGATGAACGGAAGCGCTCATGACAGTCAGTGGCTCAATGTATGAAGGTAATCGGTCTGATGGTGGCTTCCATGGACATCATTACGTTTGCTCGGTTCTATCTCAGACCTCTGCAGTTATGCATGCTCAGACAATGGAACGGGGACTATACAGACCAGTCTCCACATGTAGATCTAAATCAGGCGTCAATAGACTCTCTTCCGTGGTGGTTTCCTCAGGATCATCTCTCCCAGGGTACATGCTTCCGCAGACCCTCCTGGGTGATTGTGACTACGGATGCTAGCCTTCTAGGTTGGGGAGCAGTATGGGGCTCGTTGAAGGCTCAGGGCTTATGGACCCAGGAGGAGTTAGTCCTGCCCATAAACATCTTGGAGCTGAGAGCAATCTTCAATGCTCTTCTGGTCTGGCTACAGTTAGCCTTAGCCTGGTTTATCAGCTTCAGTCAGACAACTTAACCTCAGTGGCCTACATCAACCACCAGGGGGGAAATCGGAGTTCCTTAGCCATGACAGAGGTGGCCCAAATTATTCAGTGGGCGGAGACCCACAACTGCTGTCTTTCTGCGATACACATCCCAGGAGTGGACAATTGGGAGGCGGATTTTCTGAGCAGACAGACTTTTCATCCCGGGGAGTGGGAACTTCATTCGGATGTGTTTTTCAGCTTGACCCTCAAGTGGGGGCAGCCAGAGTTGGATCTCATGGCTTCTCGTCAAACTTACGAGATACGACTCGAGGTCAAGAAATCCACAGGCAATTCTGATCAATGCTCTGGCAGTTCCTTGGAACTTCAGTCTAGCATACCTGTTTCCTCCGTTTGTTCTCCTTCCAAGAGTCATTGATCGAATCAAGCAGGATTTTGTATGCAGACCTAGTGGAGATGTCATCCTTTCCACCTTGGAGACTGCCTCCGAGGTAGGACCTTCTACTTCAGGGTTCCTTCCTTCATGCAAATCTCATTTCTCTGAAGCTGACTGCTTGGAGATTGAATGCTTAGTTTTATCTAAGCGTGGATTTTCAGAGTCGGTCATTGATACCTTTATTCAGGCTCGTAAGCCTGTGACTCACAGGATTTACCATAAGATCTGGCGTAAATACTTATATTGGTGTGAATCCAAAATATACTCTTGGAGTAGAGTAAGGATTCCTAGAATTTTGTCCTTTCTCCAGGATGCTCTGGAGAAGGGTATGTCAGCAAGTACTCTAAAGGGTCAGATTTCGGGATTGTCTATTTTGTTACATAAGCGCTTGGTGGATGTGCCAAACGTTCAATTGTTTTGTCAGGCCTTGGTTAGAATTCGCTTCACAGCATTTCACAGTGCTTTGCAAGAATGTCATTTTTAGTAGTTCACAGAAACAAAGATCTTTTAACACACACACCATTTCCTCTAGCTGGCTAACTCTCTCTCAAAAGTATCAGTCAAGCTCCTATTTAAACTCTCACAGCTTCTAATTAACCACCCCTGTGATTATCTGCTTAATCAAAAGCCTGGACTAGACGGCTTCACAGCTGTCTGGGATAATGGCCCACCTTTTTCCCAATCATCCCAACCCCAGGGACCCAGAACATAGTTTACCAACTGCACAATCAAATACACACACCCTGAGGTTTTTTAACTGAAAGGAGAAATACCATGTATAATACTTGGTCTTACATATCTTCCATTTATAACAAGGCCTTGCTTTCTGTCACATATCCTCCCCCCCAGCTCATACCCAGTGGGTTGAACGATCATGGACATTAAAGAATGTACCCCAGACAACCCATCAGCATTGCCCTGCAAAAGACCAGCCCTGTGCTCGACAGTAAAATTGAAGGGTTGCAAGCTAAGAAACCACTTAGTAACCCTTGTGTTTGTTTCCTTATTCTGGCTCATCCATGTTAGAGGAGCATGATCTGTTATTAATTGGGGGTTACCAAAACTGGATGGGCACAAGGGGCATCTTTTAAATGCTTAACCCCTTAATGACAACTGACGTACCAGGTACGTCATGCATTAACAAGCAGTTAATGACAATGGACGTACCTGGTACGTCAGTTGTCTAACAGAGTGCTGGAAGTGATCACAATCACTTCCAGCAGCTCTGAGGGTATTGCAGTGATGCCTCGATATGGAGGCATCCTGCAATACCCCTTTACAAGACTCCGATGCAGAGAGAGCCACTCTGTGGCCCTCTCTGCACCGGTAGTGATGGTGCCGATGGTGCCTTTGACCGGTGGGAGGAGGGAGCGTGTGCACATGCGCACATTAGCCACACTGACACCAATGAAAAAGTAAGGGGAAAAAAAGTAATTTTTTTTTTTTTTTTTTTAAAAGGATCTGTGAGGGGGAGGGGGTGGGGGTATTGTCGGGGGGCTGCTACACTACAGAAATAATTAAACACAAATAAAAAAATAAATACAATTAAAATAAGTTTGGTTTGTGGGACCAAACTGGGTACTGGCAGACAGCTGCCAGTACCCAAGATGGCGGTAATTAGGTAGGGGAGAGGGTTAGAGAGCTGGAGGGGGGGATCAGGGAGGTTGGTGCTAAGGCAGGGGTCCATCACAACTAAAATATTTTATAATTTTTATTTAAAAAAAAAAAACTCTTTTATTTAGTACTGGCAGACTTTCTGCCAGTACTTAAGATGGCGGTAACAATTGTGGGGTGGGGGAGGGAAGAGAGCTGTTTGGGAGGGATCAGGGGGTGGGATGTGTCAGGTGGGAGGCTGATCTCTAAAATTAACCCTGCAAGCTCCCTACAAGCTACCTAATTTAACCCCTTCACTGCTGGGCATAATTCACGTGTGGTGCGCAGCAGCATTTAGCGGCCTTCTAATTACCAAAAAGCAACGCCAAAGCCATATAAATCTGCTATTTCTGAACAAAGGGGATCCCAGAGAAGCTTTTACAACAATTTCTGCCATAATTGCACAAGCTGTTTGTAAATAATTTCAGTGAGAAACCTAAAATTGTGAAAAATGTAAAGTTTTTTTTTTTTTTTGCTCGCATTTGGCGGTGAAAATGGTGGCATAAAATATACCAAAATGGGCCTAGATCAATACTTGGGGTTGTCTACTACACTACACTAAAGCTAAAATTAACCCTACAAGCTCCCTACAAGCTCCCTAATTAACCCCTTCACTCCTGGGCATAAAACATGTGTGGTGCGCAGCGGCATTTAGCGGCCTTCTAATTACCAAAAAGCAACCACAAAGCCATATAAATCTGTTATTTCTGAAAAAGGGGATCCCAGAGAAGCATTTACAACCATTTGTGCCATAATTGCAGAAGCTGTTTGTAAATAATTTCAGTGGGAAACCTAAAGTTTGTGACAAAATTTGTGAAAAAGTGAACTTTTTTTTTTTTATCGCATTTGGCGGTGAAATGGTGGCATGAAATATACCAAAATGGGCCTAGATCAATACTTTGGGATGTCTTCTAAAAAAAATATATACATATCAAGGGATATTCAGGGATTCCTGACAGATATCAGTGTTCTAATGTAACTAGCGCTAATTTTGAAAAAAAGTGGTTTGGAAATAGCAAAGTGCTACTTGTATTTATTGCCCTATAAATTGCAAAAAAAGCAAAGAACATGTAAACATTGGGTATTTCTAAACTCAGGACAAAATTTAGAAACTATTTAGCATGGGTGTTTTTTGGTGATTGTAGATGTGTAACAGATTTTGGGGGTCAAAGTTAGAAAAAGTGTGTTTTTTTCCATTTTTTCCTCATATTTTATCTTTTTTTTTTTAGTAAATTATAAGATATGATGAAAATAATGGTATCTTTAGAAAGTCCATTTAATGACGAGAAAAACGGTATATAATATGTGTGGGTACAGTAAACGAGTAAGAGGAAAATTACAGCTAAACGCAAACACTGCAGAAATGTAAAAATAGCCATTGTCATTAAGGGTAAGAAAATTGAAAAATGGTCCGGTCATTAAGGGGTTAAAAGCTTGTTCTGCTAATGGGGACCATAATGAGATCTGTCAAGGGTGCCGCAATTGTAGCGAAGTTCAGGATGAACCTTCTAGAACTAGTTATGCCAATAAAAGCTCTCACTTGTTTATATATATATATATATATATATATATATATATATATATATATATATATATATATATATATATATATATATATATATATATATATACATTTACATCTTTCCCTAACACCTGAGACCTCATATCTTTGAGCCATTATAACTTTTTTGTGCAATATTTTTATAATTAGTTTTTATTAGATGGTGTTAATATGGGTGTAACTGTACTTTGTAATGTATTTTTGATGTGTTTTGTGACACATTTTTGTTTCACTAAACAGTTAACCAGATCGCTGAGGTTACGCTAACCTGGCCCCCATTAACTTCAATTGTGCTCACACAATCACATTTACTTTCAACTTTTAATACGAGCAGAAAAATAGATGAGCGTAAACGGCTGCGATAAACCCCTTCTCTTTCCTATGGCTTGGAGAGTCCACAACTTCATTCCAATTATTAGTGGGATATTCAACTCCTGGCCAGCAGGAGGAGGCAAAGAGCCCCCCAGCAGAACTGTTAACCCCTTAAGGACAAGGCCATCTTTCCCTTAAGGTGTTTGTGTTTAGCTGTAATTTTCCTCTTACTCATTTACTGTACCCACACATATTATATACCGTTTTTCTCGCCATTAAATGGACTTTCTAAAGATACCATTATTTTCATCATATATTATAATTTACTATAAAAAATGTATAAAATATGAGGAAAAAATGGAAAAAACACACTTTTTCTAACTTTGACCCCCAAAATCTATTACTCATCTACAACCACCAAAAAACACCCATGATAAATAGTTTCTAAATTTTGTCCTGAGTTTATAAATACCCAATGTTTACATGTTCTTTGCTTTTTTGCAAGTTATAGGGCAATAAGTACAAGTAGCACTTTGCTATTTCCAAACCACTTTTTTTCAAAATTTGCACTAGTTACATTGGGACACTGATATCTTTCAGGAATCCCTGAATATCCCTTGACATGTATATATTTTTTTTTTAGTAGACAACCCAAAGTATTGATCTAGGCCCATTTTGGTATATTTCATGCCACCATTTCACCGCCAAATGAGATCAAATAAAAAAAATTGTTCACTTTTTCACAAAATTTTTCACAAACTTTAGGTTTCTCACTGAAATTATTTGCAAACAACTTGTGCAATTATGGCATAAATGGTTGTAAACGCTTCTCTGGGATTCCCTTTGTTCAGAAATAGCAGACATATATGACTTTGGTGTTGCTTTTTGGTAATTAGAAGGCTGCTAAATGCCACTGCACACTACACGTGTATTATGCCCAGCAGTGAAGGGGTTAATTAGGGAGCATGTAGGGAACTTCTAGGGTTAATTTTGGCTTTAGTGTAGTGTAGTAGACAACCCAAGTATTGATCTAGGCCCATCTTGGTATATTTCATTCCACCATTTCACCGCCAAATGCGATCAAATGAAAAAAAAAAATTCAATTTTTCACAATTTTAGGTTTCTCACTGAAATTATTTACAAACAGCTTGTGCAATTATGGTATAAATGGTTGTAAAAGCTTCTCTGGGATCCCCTTTGTTCAGAAATAGCAGACATATATGGCTTTGGTGTTGCTTCTTGGTAATTAGAAGGCCGCTAAATACAGCTGTGCACCACACGTGTATTATGCCCAGCAGTGAAGGGGTTAATTAGGGAGCTTGTAGGGTTAATTTTAGCTTTAGGTTAGTGTAGTAGACAACCCAAAGTATTGATCTAGGCCCATTTTGGTATATTTCATGCCACCATTTCCCCGCCAAATGCGATTAAAAAAAAAAAAAAAAACGTTCACTTTTTCACAAACTTTTTCACAAACTTTAGGTTTCTCACTGAAATTATTTACAAACAGCTTGTGCAATTATGGCACAAATGGTTGTAAATTCTTTTCTGGGATCCCCTTTCTTCAGAAATAGACATATATGGCTTTGGCGTTGCTTTTTGGTAATTAGAAGGCCGCTAAATACCGCTGCGCATCACACGTGTATTATGTCTAGCAGTGAAGGGGTTAATTAGGTAACTTGTAGGGTGCTTGCAGGGTTAATTTTAGCTTTAATGTAGAGATCAGCCTCCCACCTGACACATCACACCCTCCCAAACAGCTCTCTTCCCTCCCCCATCCCACAATTGTCCCCGCCATCTTAAGTACTGGCAGAAAGTCTGGATGAAGATAGAAGATGCCGTCTGGATGAAGACTTCTGCCCGTCTGGAGGACAACTTCTGCCCGTCTGGAGGACCACTTCTGCCGGCTTCGTTGAGGACATCTTGACGCTTGGATGAAGACTTTTCTCGGTAAGTGAATCTTCGGGGGTTGTTGTTAGGATTTTTTAAGGGTGTATTGGGTGGGTTTATTTTTTAGGTTAGGGCTTTGGGCAGCAATAGAGCTAAATGCCATTTTAAGGGCAATGCCCATCCAAATGCCCTTTTCAGGGCAATGGGGAGCTTAGGTTTTTTTAGTTAGCTTTTTATTTGGGGGGTTGGTTGTGTGGGTGGTGGATTTTACTGTTGGGGGGGTATTTGTATTTTTTTTTTTACAGGTAAAAGAGCTGATTTCTTTGGGGCAATGCCCCACAAAAGGCCCTTTTAAGGGCTATTGGTAGTTTAGTTTAGGCTAGGTTTTTTTTTTGGGGAGGGCTTTTTTATTTTGATAGGGCTATTAGATTAGGTGTAATTAGTTTTTTTTTTGTAATTTAGCTAATTTTATTTAATTTATTTAATTGTATTTAATCTAGGGAATTTATTTAATTGTAGTGTTAGGTGTTAGTGTAACTTAGGTTAGGTTTCTTTTTTACAGGTAAATTTGTATTTATTTTAGCTAGGTAGTTATTAAATAGTTAATAACTATTTAATAACTATTCTACCTAGTTAAAATAAAAACAAACTTGCCTTTAAAATAAAGATAAACCCTAAGCTAGCTACAATGTAACTATTAGTTATATTGTAGCTAGCTTAAGGTTTATTTTATAGGTAAGTATTTAGTTTTAAATAGGAATAATTTAGTCAATGATATGAATTTGTATTTGTATTTATTTAAATGATATTTAAGTTAGGGGGTGTTAGGGTTAGACTTAGGTTTAAAGGGTTAATAAGTTTAGAATAGCGGCAGCAATGTTGGGGACGGCAGATTAAGGGTTAATATAGGAGCTCACCTGACATGTTGAAGCCTGCTCCAAAATAAACTCTTACTATTGACTACAGGACTCAGCCTCCTTTTTCCTCATTCTGTTAATAAATGTAGGTAGGTGGCGGCGATGTTGGGGAAGTAGATTAGGGGTTAATAAATATAATGTAGGTGGCGGCGATGTCCGGAGCGGCAGATTAGGGGTTAATAAGTATAATGTAGGTGGCGGCGATGTTAGGGGCGGCAGATTAGGGGTTAATAATATTTAACTAATGTTTGCGAGCGGCAGATTAGGGGTTAATAATTTTATTTTAGTGCTTGCGATGCGGGAGGGCCTCGGTTTAGGGGTTAATAGGTAGTTTATGGGTGTTAGTTTACATTTTAGCACTTTAGTTATGAGTTTTATGCTACAGCGTTGTAGTGTAAAACTTATAACTACTGACTTTAAAAGACGTTACGGATCTTGTCGGCAGAGGCTGTACCGCTCACTTTCTGGGCTCCCAGGACAAACTCGTAATACCAGTGATATGGAACTTTACGTAAGTCGGTTTGCGGTAAGGCCAAAAAAGTGTGCGGGACACCTATACCTGCAAGACTCGTAATAGCAGCGGGCATTAAAAAGCAGTGTTAGGACCTGTTAACGCTGCTTTTTAAGCTTACCGCACAACTCGTAATCTAGCCGTAAGACTTTAAAGTTTAAAGATAATCTACTCCATTCTGAGCCATATGTCTCTTAGGATAATGCTGTTCATAATATGCCTCAGCTTTCTCCTCAAACGTCCCAATACTTAGAAGTTTCACATGCAGTGTCTTGCGGTTCCTCTCAACCTCCTGGGGGTGTTTATTTGCCAGGAGATTTTGCTGCGCAGATAACTTCTGCGGTGTCCGCAGCTTTATCTGCTTTCCCTACTTTGAGTAAGCATAAGAAATCTAAAACATTTTCTGCTAGTAAGGTTTCTGACCCCGCTAAATCTGCTCTGGTCAGCCTTTCCCAAATATCTGATGAGGAGGATACTTCAGTAGCTTCTGAAGGTGAAATCTCAGACTCTGAAAATTCTTCAGAATCTGAAGAAGTCAATTTCAGATTTAAGCTTGAACCTCTCCGGTTGCTTCTGAATGAGATTCTACCTACTTTGGATGACCCGAGCCTTCGGTTGCGGTCAACCCTAAAAAGTGTACTAAACTTAATAGAGTTTATGATTTTCCCTGATCTGTGCATGTTTTTTCTGTTCAAGACAAGATGTCTGAGTAAACCTCAGACACCTCTTTACCCTTGTGTTTCTTCCTTTTCCATTTTCCTTTGGTTGAATGACTGGGGATTATGGGTAAGGGAAGTGACACTTAACAGCTTTGCTGGGGTGCTCTTTGCCTCCTCCTGCTGGCCAGTTGAATATTCCACTAGTAATTTTAATGAAGTCGTGTATTGTCCATGCCCGGAAAGATATTTATCAGGTAAGCATACATTTTTTTTATCGCTCGTGCGTAACTGTTAAGTGTTTTTCAATACGTTTTTCATTTTCTAAAACTTGTTATCACATATTTGGAAAAAACAGTGACACAATTTATGATGCCTATCTGAAAGGCAACCTTTATCGGAGAAAAGTATTTTTCCTGCCCTTTTGAAGCTTGCTGCTCTAGTACTAAAGGAAATAAAGAAGACTTGTTGGATGATTTTTTTTATTATTTAGGTATTACAGAGAATACAAAAATCCTATATCTACCTACTGCATTTAAGATTTAGTTTACACATAAATGTTCTGATATTTGTGATCTACATTTATATATTTTTTATCATAAATCTTATCGTTATTTAATTACATCTCACAGTTGGTCCCTGTGCCCTGGAGTACACAAAGATGAAAACTGCAGACCACTTTTGGACTGATCCATCCGCAGATGAGCTTGTTCAGAGGCACCGCATTCACAGTTCCCACTGCCGACAAGACTCGCCCACCAAGAGGCCTGCGCTTTGTGTGAGTTAGAATACCACATTCATTTAGATTTCAGTGTTTCCTGCACTTTTTAAAAATATTTGAATTTTCCAAGCATAATAAATATTGTAATAAACACATTGAGGACAATTTATTATTGTGCTGACAGACATGATCCGATATTGTCTGCAGCACATTGATTCACATCTTGTGAACTGCTGGTGCAATACTGCCCCCTGCAGATTTGTGGCCAATCGGCCGCTAGCAGGGGGTGTCAATCAACCCGATCGTATTGGATCGAGTTGATTTCCGGCGATGTCTGTCCGTCGCCTTAGAGCAGGCAGACAGGTTATGGAACAGCGGTCTTTAGAAGGCTCGCCATATGGAGCTTGATAAATAGGCCCCTACTGGTGGAAATGTTCAATGTGTGCTTGGCAGACTGATGATTGAATGTATAAAAAAGCACCTATAATATTTTTTTCAGAAGATGTTTATGAATAAGAACAACCAATAGAATTCAAATGTCTTGCAATAAAGATTGTTATGCACCTAAATGGTCTTGTAGTGTATGGCAGCTATAGGTCCACAGCTCCAATATCTGGATCCACATATCCATATATAGTATATATTAAAATGCATGGTCAATGGGGGAAGAAAATATATATCTATATACTTTTATTGGCGCTAGTGGGTTCATCTGTGTCAGTTTGAGGCAGGTAGCACTAAAGGTACCTACCTGTGGTGTTAAGCTGTCTGCTCCTCGTCTCTTGATGTCTTCCTACCAAACGGCTATTGAGAAACCCTGGTCTAGTTTAAGCTTGATTAAAACCTCTGTGATTGGTTAAATTCACAGTGTGAAATATTTAGTTTAGTTCTGGGTAGAACCTTAGTGCCTGGTAAAGAGGAAATGCAAACACATGAGGAGCCCTGGCTTCCTGGCACCCTTGTCTATTGTGTATGTTTGTTTTAGCAGTTTACCCAAGAGAGAATTGACTTTTTAAAGGAACATGAAAATCAAAATGAAACTTTATGTTTCAGATACAGCACGCCATGTTGAGATGTCTGTTTTTCCTGCTGTTAAATTTACTTGTTCTCTATGTTAAAATACACAGTGAATCATCACAGTAAAACAAATGGCTGAATATATCATTCCACTAGACAAATCAATTACTCTAAATTAAAGATTGTCTATCTTTTTGAATATACATACATGTTATTCTAACTCTTAATAATTTCTGGCATTTTAGCTTAAAAGGACAGCAGAACTGCTCAATCAATAAGTGTTTAATAAAAAGACAATGCAATCACACTTTTATATGAGCAGGTTTTTTTCTGACAAATTTGAAATGTCAAAATTTGCTTCAATTTGTCAGCCAATCAGATAATCATATTTACACTGTGAACGCTTGCACATGCTCAGTAGGAGCTGGTGCCTCAGAAAGTGTGCATATAAAATGACTCTACACATTTTGGCAATGGAAGTAAATTGGAAAATCTCTTAAAAATGCATGCTCTGTCTGAATCATGAGAGTTTAATTTTGACTTTAGTGTCCCTTCGACTCATCATATAGCTCACAGCCATTAGTTCTTATGTTTACCAAGTGATCCAATTAACATCACTTATCCTTGAACCATTCCAGATTGTTTTATCAACTGTGGCCTACATTAGCTCTCCAGTTCATTCATTTAGATTGAATTACATTTTAAATCCTTCAAGTGTGTAGATACTGTCTATAACATATGGGGCAAGATTACATATACGGCGCAGGCTTCAGTGCAAGAGCTGAAACCCGCGCCGCCCGTAATTTCACCTTGCACATTGGGGTATTACATATACTGTGCCGGCAGTTCATAAAGTGCCGTAAGTTGGATAAACTAGCGATGTCCAGAAATGAGCGTAAATACCAATTTCTAGAGTCGCCAGTGACTTACGGCACTTTAGAAACTGCCGGAGCCTAAGAAAATAAAAAAAAAAACATAAAATCTCCTGTAAAAGTCTAACGGGCCTCCCAAAAATAAACCCGATACGTAAGACCCCTATATCCGCCATCAAACCCACATCGGATCTAATAATAAAAATATTAACCCCTAAACCGGCAACCCCCCACAACGCAATATGCCTAATTAAACTATTAACCCCTAATCCGCAATTCACCCACATCGTGATCTACCTAATAAAAGTATTAACCCCTAAATCCGCCAACCCCAACATCACAAATTACCTATTAAAACTATTAGCCCCTTATCTGCCAACAACCCACAACACAATAAACCTGTTAAACTATTAACCCCTAATCCGCCAAACCCACACAACGCAATAATGCTAATAAATCTATTAACCCCTAAACCGCCAAACCCCACAACGCAAATAACTAATCGCTAAGCCCCCTAACCTAAAGCCCCCTAAATTAACCCATTGCATATATTAAAATAAAACTAAATTACAATTAAAATAATAAACCTAACATTACTTTAAAAATAAAAAATACTAAGTTTAAATTAAGCTAAAATTACAGAAAATAAAAAAGCTAAAATTGCAGAAAATAAAAAAGTCTAACATTACAGAAAATAAAAAATGTAATTATGAAAAATAAAAAATATATACCTAATCCCTATGAAAATAAAAAAGCCACCCCAAAATAAAAACACCCCCTAATATTATACTAAACTCCCAATAGCCCTTAAAAGGGCCTTTTGAAAGAAATCAGCTATTTTACTTGAAAAAAAAAATTCTAAGTCCCCCCTCTAACAGTAAACCCCCCACCCACCAAACCCCCCAAAATAAAAGAACCTAACACTAAAAAAAACTAAACTACCCATTGCCCCTAAAGGGGAATTAGTTTGGGCATTGCCCTTAAAAGGGCATTCAGCTCTTTTACTGCCTTTAAAAGGGCAGTCAGCTCTTTTAAGAAAGCCCATAACCCTAATTTAAAAAAAACAAACCTCCCAAAAAATTTTAAAAAGCCCAAATCTAACCCCCAGTTTGGTACTCACGGTTCCTGAAGTCCGGCGGAGAAGGTCCAGTTCCAGGCGGTGAAGTCTTCTTCCAAGTGGTGATTGGTTCCTGAAGTCCGGCGGGGAAGTCTTGTTCCAAACGGGGACTGGTTCCTGAAGTCCGTCGGTGAAGTCATCTTCCAAGCAGGGACCTCTTTTCTCTTCATCCAAGACCAAACCGGAGCAGAGATGAGCGCGGAGCAGGACTGGCGATCCTCTTCATACGATCTCTGCCGTACACTGAATAGTAAATTCAAGGTACGCGATTAAATATGGAGTCCCTTGAATTCCTATTGGCTGATATGATTCTTCAAATTCAAATCAGCCAATAGGATGAGAGCTACTGATTTGAACAGCCAATAGGATTTCAGTAGCTCTCATCCTATTGGCTGATTTGAATTTCAAAAATCAAATCAGCCAATAGGAATGCAAGGGACGCCATTTTGAAAAGGCTCCCTTGCATTGAAGATTCAGTGTACGGCGGCGACTGTATGAAGAGGACACTCCACGCCGGATGTCTTGAAGGATGGACCCGCTCTGCGCTGCCGGGATGAAGAATGAAGATGCCGCCTGGATAAAGATAGAAGATGCCGCATGGATGGATGAAGACTTCGCCGCCTGGATGAAGACCTCGCCGCCTGGATGTCCAGACTTCAAAAACTGTAAGCGGATTGTCAGGGGTTAGTGTTAGGTTGTTTTTTTTTTACTATTTTGGGTGTTTTATTTTATATTAGGGTTTGGACTATTTTAAAAGAGCTAAATGCCCTTTTAAAGGCAATGACCATACAAATGCCCTTTTTCAGGGCAATGGGTAGCTTAGTTTTTTTTAGAGCTAGGTTTTTTATTTTGGGGGGTTGGATAGTTGGTGGGTTTTACTATGGGTCCTTGTAATTTTTTACAGGGAAAAGTGATGATTTATTTAAGGCAATGCTCTACAATAGGCCCTTTAAGGGCTATTGGTAGTTTATTATAGGCTAGGGTTTTTATTTGGGGGGGGGGGGGAAGTTTTATCTTTATAGGGCTATTAGATTAGGTGTAATTGTTTTTATTTTGAAAAATTTTGTTTGTTATTTTTGTAATTTAGTAATGAATGCAGCTGTGGACTCTCCCCGTTTTAAGAAGAAAATAAAAAATGCTAAATTACAAAAAATAACAAACACTAAATTTCACTACTGAATTACTTATTGCTGTTTCCTTCAGTTATTTGATAGATCAAAATTAAATTGATCCAATCACCTAATTATTTATAAATGAAAATCATGTAAATTGTCAGGGGTGCCTAAACTATATATTTATATATATATATATATATATATATATATATATATATATATATATATATATATATATATATATATATATATATATATATATATATATATATATTATATATATATTTATTTCCTAAGACATGGAGAGTTCATTCCAATTACTAGTGGGATATTTACTCCTGGCCAGCAGGAGGAGGCAAAGAGCACCCAGCAGAGCTGTTAAGTATCACTTCCCATAACCCCCAGTCATTCTCTTTGCCTCTGTCAATGGAGGACATGAAGTTGGTGTCTGAAGATTTTATTCCTTTTTTTGGGTACTTTTCCCTGCAAGCAAGGATTTGGGTTTAACTGTGTCCACATCAATCTCTTGAATACGAGTAGTGGTGGCTTTTTAGCAGTTAGAAAGTGGTGAGGTGGTCCTTGCTTTTGTTTTCTAACATATTTGCCCTTGATATAGAAAGCCAGAGTTGGTTACTTTGTTCTTTCTTTTCTACATGTCTCTGATAAGAGTTTGTGTCCTTTTATGCCTTGTAAGCTTTCTTCCTGCCTGACAGCTGAGTATGCAGGTAAGTGCTTTTGTCTTCTAGGTACTGGGAACTTACACTTATCAGGACTTTTATTTCTGCATATTTTATTGGGACATATTTAATCCTTGGTAAGGATGTATTTGGGAAGTGTGCAGGCACTTTGTATGTGTGGGAGACTTTGGGTTAACTTTTCCCTTACATGTGGGATGGTTCCTCAGGCTGAAGGAAATTATTTTAATTTTATTTAACAAGTTAAGGTGTTTTACTTACTTGTTGACTGTGAGAGACTTTGGCCAGTGACCATTAGTTTAGTGAGTCGGCTTGAAAACATGCGCTTTCTGTTAATGCACTGTTGTTGTTTTTGTATGCCGCTCACTTGACAGCCCGCTCTTCCGCTTGTACGCTGAGCGGAGTGGTATCATTCTCTGCAAGTTCTCGGCTGTGTCGTCTGTGGGAGAATTTGTATTAACTTTTTCCTTATTTCTGCTGCTAACAGTGACGGTAGGGCACTTCAGTATGACTAAGGTATAGAGGTGAAATTTTTGTTTCTTTGTTGGGGCATATTAACGTTACTACGCTTTGCAGTATCCCACTTCCTTATTAAATAGACAATTACTGAGCTTTTTTTGAATACTAGTTCTGGTCAAAGTGACAGAAAATTTCTTTGTCTTCATTTATTTTTAGGATAATACCTGAGCTATGGACACTGAACAGGAGTCTATTTCATGTGATAAATTTTTATTATGTTTAGAGGCCCAAATTGTTTTACCTATGCAATTTTGCTCCTCATGTTTAGCTAGGACCCTAAAATATAAAGATAAATGACTCCCTTCAGAGCCTGTTGTCTCTCAGGATAATGCTGTTCAGGATATGCCACAGCTTTCTCCTCAAACGTCCCAAGCCTCCATGGCATCATATACAGTGCCCTGCAGTTCCTCTCAGCCTCCTGGAGGCGTATTTTTGCAGCTCAGATATCTTCTGCAGTATCTGTGGCTTTATCTGCCTTTCCCATGTTGGGGAAGCGCAAGAGGAAATCTAAGTAGATTTCTGACAATAAGGTGACTGTTCCATCTTCTGCTGCAATGGTTGACCCCCCATAAGTCGGATGAGGAGGATACCTCGGTAGCTTCTGAGGGTGAAATCTCAGATTCTGACAGTGTAAATCCTTTGACTGATTCTGAAGAAGTAAACTTCAGATTTAAGCTTGAACACCTTTGTTTACTTCTAAAGGAGGTACTGGCTACTTGGACAACTCTGATTCTTCTGTCGCTGTCAACACTAAAAAATCTAGTAAACTTAATAATTACTATGATGTTCCTTCCTCTTTGGAAGTGTTTCCTGTCCAAGACCAAGAGAACCACAAATCCTATAGAGGATAGCTGTTCTTTTAAGGATCCTATGGACAAAAAGCTGGAGGCCTATTTAAAGAAAATGTACGTTCATCAGGGATTAAATTGGCAACCTGCTGTTTGTATTGCTACAGTAACAAGCGCAGCATCTTACTGGTGTGATGCTTTGTCAGAGCTGATTTTAGAGGAGACTCCATTGGAAGAGATCAAAGATAGGACCAAGGCTCTCAAGCTGGCTAATTCCTTTATCTCTGATGCCAACATGCAAGTCATTAGACTGGGAGCCAAGATGTTGGGATTCAAGGTTCTAGTCTGCTGGGCTCTGTGGCTAAAATCTTGGTCAGCTGATGTTACCTCCAAGTCCAAACTCCTGTCGCTACGCTACCTTACAAGGACAAGACCCTATTTGGTCCTGGTCTAGCGGAGATAATGGGGGATATTTATCAAATTGTCAACTAAACATACACTTGAATCCCGCGTTGTATTTGTCGTAAGATTGATCTGCCGTAGTTAACAAAGCGTCAAGATCGTCAAGTGTTGAAATGGGTGATGAAATATATACACTCCCGCGATCTCAATCCGACGCAGATCGATGCTTGTATCATTACAGATGTTTCAAATTCACATTCAACTCTATTTGACCATTTCCCCAATTCATCTAACATTTAACAGGTACTCTTGTGTCTATTCCGAAGCAGCGTACCTAGTTTTCAATCCGCCACCCTTGTGGCCACGGATGCCATAGAAATTAATGGATGTCTGAAAACACAGAAAGTATATGTTCGATGCTACAAGAGAATTAAGTATATTACATAATAAAATAAAATAAAATTAGAACCTTTATTAAAATTGTATACCCTTTCTAAATCAAACAATATTATTGATCCACATTTGGTGCACTAGAAGATATAGGGATAAAGATGAAAAATACATTACTACTTATGGATTATGTTACAACTTTGTCTCTCATTACAAAGTAAGGGGACAATATTATTTCTTTAAGGACAAAAAACACTAGGGAGCGCTCAAAACAAGCTAAAGAGTAAAACTAGAAACTCACACCTAACAACGAACTGTTTCAATAGAATATATAGTATATAAAAATATAAATATTTTATAAATATATTTTATATAAATATATTGTATAGTTAATGAATATAAAAAATATATAAAGAATATTTGATGCCAAATAAAACGTTAGAAAGTGCCGGTTACAAACACATACTTACATACCAAAAAAATAAGTATTAGAAAACTTTTAATTGCATCTAAACAATAATACAGTATAGGTCGACCTATTTATAAAAAGTCATACATATTAATCATAAAATCAAACACAGTTAATAAAATTATTAGATCCTATATAAAACAACCATCTGCAGCCAAAAGTTCGTATAGCAGTCGGAATCCAAGGCAATAAAATCCTTCAACTTGTCACTATATGGTCCCACAAGCAGGTCTGTGCAGAGCTGTGTATAGGTGTAGGAAAGCCGTTCCCAGGTGAGAAAGCAATCGTAGCTGATGACAATGTATTCCTGCGGATAAGGGATCCTCTTAGTGTATGTTGAAGGTAAATGACAAAAAAGTATATCCGTACTCACATAATAGTTATCGAGATCCGGCCTCCAGTCTGTAAACCACCGATCCGTGCCGTGGACCACCCACACAGGGTGTCAATCAGTCTCTGGAAATAGAAGTGCTTAACAAATATAAATAGAAAACAAACTCGGCTGGAAACCCGGTGATATTAAGCAGTTTTCTTTTACAGGATTCGCTTTCTCTTAGAACAAGATTTCAGCTACCCAAGGCCTGCTTTCGCGGCCAATACTGCAATATTCACCTATAAGGGTTATTTCACCAAAAGAGTATATCAAATGCTCCAAAATCTAGGAGCCAATGTAAATGAGCAACGTGTTTCAAAACTGTAGTTTCTCTAGTAAGGTGTATCCAGTCCACGGATCATCCATTACTTATGGGGTATTCTCACTCCCAACAGGAAGTTGCAAGAGGACCCACAGCAAAGCTGTTATATAGCTCCTTCCCTCACTACCATATCCAGTCATTCTCTTGCAACTCTCAACGCGCATGGAGGTAGTAAAAGAAGAGTGGTGAAAAATAGTTAGTTTATTAACTTCAATCAAAAGTTTGTTATTTTAAATAGTACCGGAGTTGTGCTATTTTTTTTTTTTTTCTATGATCTTAGCAGGTTGTAACTAAGATCCATTGCTGTTCTCACACATGTCTGAGGAGTGAGGTAACTTCAGAGGGAGAATGGCGTGCAAGTGATAAAACTTATTGGGGCCAAATTCTTTCCACATGGCTGGCTGTATTTTTGCCTAGAAACAGTTTCCTGAGGCTTTCCACTGTTGTAATATGAGTGGGAAGGGCCTATTTTAGCTCTTTTTTTGCGCAGTTAAAATTACAGACTGAGACATCCAGTTTTCCTCAGGAGTCCCCTGAATGCTACAGGACATCTCTAAAGAGCCTAAAATCGTTTATTGGGGAAGGTAGGAGCCACAGTAAAGCTGTGGCACTTTGCTGGGACTGTTAAAAAACGTCTATGTCGTTTTTTTGATCCGTTTTTTGAACTAAGGGGTTAATCATCCATTTGCAAGTGGGTGCAATGCTCTGTTAGCCTATTACATACACTGTAAAAATTTAGTTTGTGTAACTGCCTTTTTTCACTGTTTTTCAAATTTTGACAAAATTTGTTTCCCTTAAAGGCACAGTACAGTTTTTTTATATTGCTTGTTAACTTGGATTAAAGTGTTTTCCAAGCTTGCTAGTCTCATTGCTAGTCTGTATAAACATGTCTGACATATGTTTAAAGGCCATGGTGGAACCCCCTCTTAGAATGTGTACCAATTGTACTGACTTCACTCTAAGCAATAAAGATCATATTATGTCTTTAAAAAATTTATCACCAGAGGAATCTAGCGAGGGGGAAGTTATGCCGACTAACTCTCCCCACGTGTCAGATTCTTTGACTCCCGCTCAAGGGAATCATGCTGAAATGGCGCCAAGTACATCAAGGGCACCCATAGCGTTTACTTTACAAGACATGGCGGCAGTCATGGATAATACACTGTCAGCGGTATTAGCCAGACTACCTGAACTTAGAGGTAAGCGAGATAGCTCTGGGGCTAGATGAAATGCAGAGCATACTGATGCTTTAAGAACCATGTCTGATACTGCCTCACAATATGCTGAACCTGAAGAAGGAGAACTTCAGTCTGTGGGTGATGTTTCTGATTCAGGGAGAATCCCTGATTCTGATATTTCTACATTTAAATTTAAGCTTGAACACCTCCGCGTATTACTTAAAGAGGTTTTAGCTGCTTTGAATGACTGTGACACAATTGCAGTGCCAGAGAAATTGTGTAGACTGGATAAATACTTTGCAGTGCCGGTGTGTACTGATGTTTTTCCAATACCTAAAAGGTTTACAGAAATGATTAATAAGGAATGGGATAGACCAGGTGTGCCATTCTCTCCCCCTCCTATTTTTAGAAAAATGTTTCCTATAGACGCCACCACACGGGACTTATGGCAGACAGTCCCTAAGGTGGAGGGAGCAGTTTCTACTTTAGCAAAGCGTACTACTATCCCTGTCGAGGACAGTTGTGCTTTTTCTGATCCAATGGATAAAAAATGAGAAGGTTACCTTAAGAAAATAATTTGTCAACAAGGTTTTATCCTACAGCCCCTTGCATGCATTGCCCCTGTCACTGCTGCTGCTGCGTTCTGGTTTGAGTCTCTGGAAGAGGCCTTACAGGTAGCGACTCCATTGGATGACATTCTTGGCAAACTTAGGGCACTTAAGCTAGCCAATTCTTTTGTCTCTGATGCCATTGTTGATTTGACTAAACTAACGGCTAAGAATTCTGGTTTTGCTATACAGGCGCGCAGAGCGCTATGGCTTAAATCATGGTCAGCTGACGTGACTTCAAAATCTAAGCTGCTTAACATTCCCTTCAAGGGGCAGACCTTATTCGGGCCTGGTTTGAAGGAGATTATTGCTGATATCACTGGAGGTAAAGGTCATGCCCTTCCTCAGGACAGGTCCAAATCCAGGGCCAAACAGTCTAATTTTCGTGCCTTTCGAAACTTCAAGGCAAGTGCAGCATCAACCTCCTCTAATGCAAGACAAGAGGGAACTGATGCTCAGTCCAAAGCGGTCTGGAGGCCAAACCAGACCTGGAACAAAGGTAAGCAGGCTAAAAAAACCTGCTGCTGCCTCTAAGACAGCATGAAGGAACGGCCCCCTATCCGGTAACGGATCTAGTGGGGGGCAGACTTTCACTCTTTGCCCAGGCGTGGGCAAGAGATGTTCAGGAAAATTATATCCCAGGGGTATCTTCTGGACTTCAAAGCTTCTCCCCCCATAGGGAGATTTCACCTTTCACAATTATCTGCAAACCAGATAAAGAGAGAGGCACTCTTACACTGTGTAAGAGACCTCCTAGTTATGGGAGTGATCCATCCAGTTCCAAAGGAGGAACAGGGACAGGGTTTTTACTCAAATCTGTTTGTGGTTCCCAAGAAAGAGGGAACATTCAGACCAATTCTGGATCTAAAGATCTTAAACAAATTCCTCAGAGTTCCATCATTCAAGATGGAAACTATTCGTACCATCCTACCTATGATCCAGGAGGGTCAATATATGACTACAGTGGATCTAAAGGATGCTTACCTTCACATTCCGATACACAAAGATCATCATCGGTTTCTCAGGTTTGCCTTTCTAGACAGGCATTACCAGTTTGTAGCTCTTCCCTTTGGATTAGCTACAGCCCCAAGAATCTTCACGAAGGTTCTAGGGTCCCTTCTGGCGGTCCTAAGGCCGCGGGGCATAGCAGTAGCCCCTTATTTAGACGACATCCTGATACAGGCATCAAACTTCCAAATTGCCAGGTCTCATACAGACATAGTACTGGCATTTCTGAGGTCGCATGGGTGGAAAGTGAACGAGGAAAAGAGTTATCTCTGCCCACTCACAAGAGTTTCCTTTCTAGGGACTCTGATAGATTCTGTAGAAATTAAAATTTACCTGATGGAGTCCAGGTTATCAAAGCTTCTAAATTCCTGCCGGGTTCTTCATTCTATTCTGCGCCCTTTGGTGGCTCAGTGTATGGAAGTAATCGGCTTAATGGTAGCGGCAATGGACATAGTGTCGTTTGCACGCTTAAATCTCAGACCGCTGCAACTATGCATGCTCAGTCAGTGGAACGGGGATTACACAGATTTGTCTCCTCAACTGAATCTGGACCAATCTGGACAATTGTAACAACAGATGACAGCCTTCTAGGTTGGGGTGCAGTCTGGAGGAGGAGTCTCTCCTTCCAATAAATATTCTGGTGCTAAGAGCGATATTCAATGCTCTTCAGGCTTGGCCTCAGTTGGCAACTTTGAGGTACATCAGATTTCAGTCGGACAACATCACGACTGTGGCTTACATCAACCATCAAGGGGGAACAAGAAGTTCCCAAGCGATGTTAGAAGTCTCAAAGATAATTCATTGGGCAGAGATACACTCTTGCCATCTATCAGCTATTCATATCCCAGGTGTAGAGAACTGGGAGGCGGATTTTCTAAGTCGACAGACTTTTCATCCGGGGGAGTGGGAACTCCATCCGGAGGTGTTTGCACAAGTGATTCATCGCTGGAGCAAACCAGAACTGGATCTCATGGCGTCTTGACAGAAAGCCAAGCTTCCTTGTTACGGATCCAGGTCCAGGGACTCCAGGGCGACGCTGATAGACGCTCTAGCAGCGCCCTGGTCTTTCAACCTCGCTTATGTGTTTCCTCCGTTTCCTCTGCTCCCTCGTCTGATTGCCAAGATCAAGCAGGAGAGAACATCAGTGATTCTAATAGCGCCTGCGTGGCCACGCAGGACCTGGTATGCAGATCTAGTGGGCATGTCATCATTGCCACCATGGACTCTGCCTCTGAGACAGGACCTTCGAGTCAGTCATTGATACCTTAATACAGGCACGAAAGCCTGTCACTAGGAGAATTTACCATAAGATATGGCGTAAATATCTTTATTGGTGCGAATCCAAGGGTTACTCATGGAGTAAGGTCAGGATTCCCAGGATATTATCTTTTCTCCAAGAAGGCTTGGAAAAGGGTTTGTCAGCTAGTTCCTTAAAGGGACAGATTTCTGCTCTGTCTATTCTTTTGCACAAGCGTCTGCCAGATGTTCCAGACGTTCAGGCATTTTGTCAGGCTTTAGTCAGAATCAAGCCTGTGTTCAAACCTGTTGCTCCACCATGGAGCTTAAATTTGGTTCTTAAGGTTCTTCAAGGAGTTCCGTTTGAACCTCTTCATTCCATAGATATAAAGCTTTTATCTTGGAAAGTCCTTTTTTTGGTAGCTATTTCCTCGGCTCGTAGAGTGTCTGAGCTATCTGCCTTACAATGTGATTCTCCTTATCTGATCTTTCATTCTGATAAGGTAGTTCTACGTACCAAGCCTGGGTTTTTACCTAAGGTGGTATCTAACAAGAATATCAATCAAGAGATTGTTGTTCCATCCTTGTGTCCCAATCCTTCTTCAAAGAAGGAACGTCTATTACACAATCTGGACGTGGTTCGTGCTTTAAAGTTTTACTTACAAGCTTCTAAAGATTTTCGACAAACATCTGCTTTGTTTGTTGTTTACTCTGGACAGAGGAGAGATCAAAAGGCTTCGGCAACCTCTCTTTCTTTTTGGCTAAGAAGCATAATATGCTTAGCCTATGAGACTGCTGGACAGCAGCCCCCTGAAAGGATTACAGCTCATTATACTAGAGCTGTGGCTTCCACTTGGGCCTTTAAAAATGAGGCTTCTGTTGAACAGATTTGCAAGGCGGCGACTTGGTCTTCGCTTCATACTTTTTCAAAATTCTACAAATTTGATACTTTTGCTTCTTCGGAGGCTATTTTTGGGAGAAAGGTTTTACAGGCAGTGGTACCTTCCATTTAAGTACCTGCCTTGTCCCTCCCTTCATCCGTGTACTTTAGTATTGGTATCCCATAAGTAATGGATGATCCGTGGACTGGATACACCTTACTAGAGAAAACACAATTTATGCTTACCTGATAAATTTATTTCTCTAGTGGTGTATCCAGTCCACGGCCCGCCCTGTCATTTTAAGGCAGGTTATTTTTAAATTTAAACTACAGTCACCACTGCACCCTATGGTTTCTCCTTTCTCTGCTTGTTTTCGGTCGAATGACTGGATATGGTAGTGAGGGGAGGAGCTATATAACAGCTTTGCTGTGGGTCCTCTTGCAACTTCCTGTTGGGAGTGAGAATATCCCATAAGTAATGGATGATCCGTGGACTGGATACACCACTAGAGAAATACATTTATCAGGTAAGCATAAATTGTGTTTTCTTTTTCAAGCTCTCTTTTTCTTTATAAATAGGTTGACCTATACCGTATTATTGTTTAGATGCAATTAAAAGTTTTCTAATACTTATTTTTTTGGTATGCAAGTATGTGTTTGTAACCGGCACTTTCTAACGTTTTATTTGGCATCAAATATTCTTTATATATTTTTTATATTCATTAACTATACAAGATATTTATATAAAATATATTTTTAAAATATTTATATTTTTATATACTATATATTATATATACAGTTCGTTGTTAGGTGTGAGTTTCTAGTTTTACTCTTTAGCTTGTTTTGAGCGCTCCCTAGTGTTTTTTGTCCTTAAGTTGATTTCGTTGTAGTTCTGAGAGGGTGTCCTACTTCCTCTAGTTGGAGTTTGTAGCAATTTACTTTTGGCGCTTGTCACTACATAACCTTCTTTTCCGACAATATTATTTCCCCAAATTTGTTGCAAAGTTTTGCCCCAAACTTGTTGCACTAATAGATATAGAGATAAAAATGAAATAAATACCAACATAATATAACTAACTTCCTTTTTTTTTTTTATCTATTTGCACCATGTTTAAGCCATGTAATACAAGTCCCACTCTCCACTTTGCACCAAATTTGACGCTTTTCACACCAATTATGACGCAAACTCCTAAACAACCCACACAATAGTGAATTTATCAAGCACTTTTGATTGGAATATGCATAATCACATGATTTATGACATCAGCCAATCTGATTCAAATATAGAACTTGTAAGTGCCATTTGTTACATTGTGTATTATACTTTGAAATTATGTATATGTGAAATTAGTATCAATTAAACATTGATGCTGACATTAGGACACACAGTCTAATAGTTTAGACAATGATTTTAAAATTCGAATTGATGTTTGATTCAATATAATCTTAAGTTGATAGCTCAAAGGGATAGCTCACCTAATATTAAACTGTCATGAATCAGATACAGCAGAAATTAAAATCACCTCTTTACTGTCATTCTATTTTCAGTGTATTGCTTCATTCACTTGAATTTCTTTTCAGCAAGAAATGTCATCTTATATGCCAGCTCATTTTATAACACCTATGTGTGTGTGGGGGTGGGGGGGGTTAAAACTAGAATGCAGGAGGGGTTACACAGGTACAAAGAAAAAATTGGCCCAGCTCTTAAAATATCTATTGATTGCAAATATATACATATGATACCTTGATCGCATGCTATATTCACAATTATTCATGCTCAGAATAATAATACATTTACACTATATACATATAGTGGTATAAATAAACACAGAAATATAACAGACAACATTGTTTAGAAAAAAAAGAAACTTAGGGACATGTAAATATGTTTGCATGTAAAGATTTCTGACATAACACACACACACACGTGTGTATATATATATATATATATATATATATATATATATGTATATATATATATATATATATATATATACACAAGTATGTGCAAATATATATGTACAGATTCTAGCATTAATTATCATTTAGAAAAAAAACATGAGATAAAAGCATATCATTACTTCTAGAAATACAAATACACAATTTATGTGAAAATATCATATAACAAATGAATATAAAAATAACTTTCTATGAAATATTGTTTGTTGAGGTATAAATGTTGCTATTTCTTGAACATTAACAGATGAAAAATTAAAGATTAGCTTTAGAGAAATGTGCTTGTTCATGGACAGTAATGAAATGGTATAAATAAAGTTGGGAAAAACCTGAATAACCGTGACATTGATGACTGTTAGTTAACAACAGTTCGATGCTCATTGCGCAGTACTTGACGCGCGTGTTTTTGACGTTTTTTTTATAAATAAATAATATGTGGATCCGCCTCAGCGATGTCTGCCGAGTGTATTGACGCCGGCAAATGCACTGAGATTGATGTTTTGATAAATAACCCCCAATATGTGAAATTACGGGTGAAAGGGGTCTTCGTTCCTTTCGTAACTTCAAAGGTCAAAAGTCTTCCTTTTCCTCCTCCAAGCCGGAGCAGTCCAAGTCCTCTTGGAGATCCAATCAGACTTGGAATAAGGGGAAGCAATCAAAGAAGCCTTCATCTGAGACTAAGTCAGTATGTGGGGGGCAGACTTTCCTTGTTTCAAAAAACTTGGATATGCGTTGTCCGAGACCCTTGGGCTGTGGACATAGTATCTTAGGTTTACAAAATAGAATTCAAGACTTGTCCTTCAAGGGGCAGATTTCTCCTCTCCAGATTATCGGCAGATCAGGTAAAAAGAGAGGCATTCTTAAACTGCGTTCAGAACCCAGTAAGGGAACAGGGTCTAGGATTCTATTCAAATCGGTTTGTGGTTCACAAAAAAGAGGGAACCTGTAGACCTAAAATGTCTCAACAAATTTCTAAGAGTGCCAGCCTTTCAAAATGGAAGCCATTCGTTCCATTCTTCCTTTGGTCCAAGAGGGTCAGTTCATGATGACCATAAACCCGAAGGACGCGTATCTTCATGTTCCCATTCACAGGGATCATCACCAGTTCCTGAGATCTGGATTCGCTAACAAGAGAATCTCTCTGGTGGTGGATTTTTCAGGATCATCTGTCTCAGGGCACATGCTTCTGGAGACCCTCCTGTGTGATTGTGACCATGGACGCCAGCCTGCTAGGCCGGAGAGCAATCTGGGGCTCATTAAAAACTTAAGGCCTGTGGACTTGGGAGGAGTCTTCTCTCCCCATAAACATCTCAGAGTTGAGAGCGATCTTCAATGCTCTGATGGCTTGGCCTCAGTTGTCTTTAGCCCAGTTTATCAGATTCTAGTCAGACAACATAACCTCAGTGGGTTACATCAACCACCAAGGAGGAACTCAGAGTTCCTTGGCCATGAAGGAGGTGCCTCGAATTATTCAGTGGGCGGAAGCTCACAATTGTCTCTTATCTACATTCCAGGAGTGGACAACTGGGAGGCGGATTTTCTGAGCAGACAGACCTTTCATCCCGGGGAGTGGGCTCTCCATCCGGAGGTGTTCTCCAGGTTAACCCTTGAATGGGGGGTGCCGGAGTTGGATCTGATGGCATCTCATCAGACAGTTAAGCTTCCAAGGTACGGTTCAAGGTCAAGAAATCCTCAGGCCACCCTGATAAATGCTCTGGTGGTACCTTGGGATTTTGTTCTTGCATACCTGTTTCCTCCTTTTGCTCTCCTTCCACGAGTCATTGCTCGTATCAAGCAGGAGAGAGCATCTGTAATTCTAATAGCTCCTGCATGGCCTTGCAGGATCTGGTTTGCAGACCTAGTGAAGATATCTTCTCTTCCACCTTGGAGTTTACCTCTGAGGAAGGACCTTCTACCTCAGGGTTCATTCCTCCATCCAAATCTAATTTCTCTGAAGCTGACTTCTTGGTGATTGAACACTTAGTGTTGGCTAATTGTGGATTTTCTGAGTCGGTCGTTGATACTATGATTCAGGCTCGCAAACCGGTTACTTATAAGATTTACCATAAGGTATGGCGTAAATACCTATATTGGTGTGAATCTAGCTTTTTTTGGAGTAGGGTAGGATTCCTAGAATTTTGTCTTTTCTCCATGAAGGTCTGGAGAAGGGGTTGTCAGTCAGTTCTCTGAAGGGTCAAATTTCTGCTCTGTCTATTCTTTTACACAAACAGGCCCTGGTCAGAATTAGGCCTGTGTTTAAATCTGTTGCTCCTCCTTGGAGCTTGAACCTTGTTCTTAAAGGTTTGCAACAGGCTCCGTTTGAGGTAATGCATTCTGTAGATATTAAGTTGTTATATTGGAAGGTTTTGTTCCTTATTGCTATTTCCTCTGCTTGCAGAGTTTCTGAACTCTCGGCTTTACATTGTGATTCCCTTTACCTTGTTTTTCATGCGGATAAGGCGGTCCTTCGTACTAAATTGGGGTTTCTCCCTAAGGTGGTTTCGGATCATAACATTAATCAGAAATTTGTTGTTCCTTCTCTTTGTCCAAATCCTTCTTCTCATAAGGAACGACTTTTGCATAACTTGGATGTTGTGCGCACTCTAAAATTTTACCTTCAGGCTACTAAAGATTTTTTTCAGTCTTCTGCCCTGTTTATTTCTCTGGAAAGCGGAAAGGTCAGAAGGCCACTTCTACTTCTCATTCCCTCTGGTTGAGAAGTATGATTCGTTTTGCTTATGAGACTGCTGGACAGCAGCCTCCTGAGAGAATTACGGCTGTCTCTTTATCTTGGACTTTCAAAAATGAAGCTTCTGTGGAGCATATTTGCAAGGCGGCTACATGGTCCTCTCTGCATACTTTTTCAAAATTTTACAAATTTTATACTTTTGCCTCGGCTGTGACCTCTTTTGGGAGAAAGATTCTTCAAGTTATGGTGACTTCTGTTTAAGTCCTCCTGTCTTGTTCTCCCTCGATGTTCATTCTGTGTCTTCTAGCTTGGGTATTGGTTCCCACAAGTAATTAGAATGATGCCGTGGACTCTCCATGTCTTAGGAAAGAAAACAAAATGTATGCTTACCTGATAAATTTCTTTCTTTCCGGACATGGAGAGTCTACGACCCCACCCTTAAATAAGACAGGCACCTCTACACCTTTGTGTTATCTTTTTTTTTCTTTTTCCCTTCCGCTAAATGACTGGGGGTTATGGGTAAGGGAAGTGACACTTAACAGCTCTGCTGGGGTGCTCTTTGCCTCCCGGCCAGGAGTGAATATCCTACTAGTAATTGGAATGATGTCGTAGACTCTCCATGTCCAGAAAAAAAGAAATTGATCAGGTAAGCATAAATTTTGTATTATTTATATATATATATATATATATATATATATATAAACACACACTTTATTAGGACATTTAGTGCAGTCTCAAAACAAGTCATTTTAAGCTTAGCATTACCTTACACCACTTAAAAAAACACTTTTGCTTGAACGGTCTGGGGCCCAATCCGATATGCAGCGTCGCCGTAAAAGCCGGCGACGCCAGATTTTGCACGATTTTGGTATTACATATACGGCGTAGCATACAAATTACGGCCGTATATTTCACCCGTTGCTCGCAATTTTTACTCCCATAGACTAACATGGGACCGCGTCGTAAGTCGGTATCCAATATCCAGCGCAAGGCCTTACGTGGCGAAAATGGCGAAATCTTACTCCATTTTCACCTTGCATAAAATGCAGCCGTAGCAGGCCTTGCACTGAGTATGGGAGCACCGTAACTCCCTAAAATGCCTGCAAAAAAAAACCTAACACCTAACGCATGCACAATGTCTATCTACCTGTCAATCGTAATCCCCCACCGCAATAACTAATAAAGTGTATTAACCCCTAAACCGCCATAGCCCACACAGCAATAAACCTATTCTATTATTAACCCCTAATCCGCCATAGCCCACATAGCCTATTAAATCTATTACATGGCTATGGCTATGTGGGCTACGGTGGTTTAGGGGTTAATACTAGGATAGGTTTATTGCGGTGTGGGCTATGGCAGTTTAGGGGTTAATACTAGGATAGGTTTATTGCGGCGTGGGGGGTTGTCGGTCTAGGGGTTAATACATTTATTATTAGGAGTGAGAGGGGGGATTGCGGATATAGGGGTATACGTATCTGGCTTATTTTTGGGAGGCGTGTTAGACAGTTACGGGAGATTTAAAATTTTAGTTAGTTTTCTTAGGCGCCAGCAGTTTCTAAAGTGCCGTAAGTCACTAGCGACTCCAGAAATTTTTAGAAATAGTTACGCTTATTTCTGGACATCGCTAGTTTATCCGACTTACGGCACTTTAGGAACTGCCGGCGGGGTATATGTAATACCCTGATGTGCAAGGTGAAATTTCGGGCGGCGCGGGTTCCCTTGCGCCGAAACCTATGCCATATATCGGATTGCGCCCCTGGTCTGCTGCTGTTTGCCTAGCTATAAATCATCCTCTGCATCTCACTACAAGCAGTCACTCCCACGTGAACTCCCCCCCCCCCCATGGGCTCTGATACACTTCTAGTTAACCCCATGGCTGCCAACAAGTGCTGCAACATATATCACGGCAGCACATTCGGACAGCCATGGGGTGGAAAGAAATAAAGCAAATATTTCCCCCCCTTCAGTATCAGACCTCTCGGGCAGCTATGATCTCTGCCACCATGGATGTTCTGCCACTATCGTAGAACATGCTCTATCATCACAAATAACAGTGGCACTACCCACTTGGATTGTGTCTTCTCCTGGTTTACCTATCATCTTTTTTTCCAGTGCCAGGTTGATGGCAGAGAAGCCCCGGTTGCCTCTGCCCTTAGATAGAAAAGCAGCCACAGGCAATGGAGCGGAGGGTGATTCAAGACATCTATTATAAAATTTAGTTTTTGTTCTTAATATACAGTTACAAATATATATATATATATATATATATATTTCTTTCATGTAATTGGCAAGAGTCCATGAGCTAGTGATGTATGGGATATACAATCCTACCAGGAGGAGCAAATACATACACCCCTCACCACAACCACAATTCATTTTTACAAACTTTGTCTCCTATGGAGGTAGTGAAGTAAGTTTGTGCTAGATTTCTACGTTGATATGCGCTTCTAAGCATTTTGATGCCTGATTCCTCTCAGAGTACAGTGAATGTCAGAGGGATGTGAAGGGAGTATCACCTATTTAATGCAATGGTTTTCCTTGTGGGAAATCTATTTAATAGGTTCTCTGTTATCGGTCATAGAGATTCATCTCCTACCTCCCTTTTTCAGATTGATGATATACTCTCATATTCCATTACCTCTACTGATAACTGTTTCAGTACTGGTTTGGCTATCTGCTATATGTGGATGGGTGTCTTTCGGTAAGTATGTTTTCATTACTTAAGATACTCTCAGCTATGGTTTGGGACTTTATGTATTAATATAAAGTTCTAAATATATGTATTGTACTTATATTTGCCATGAGTCAGGTTTATGTATATTTCCTTTTGCAGACTATTTAGTTTCATATTTGGGAAAAAACATATTTAGGAAAATATTTTTCTTATCTGGGGTTTAGTCTTTTTTTCAAATTGACTGCTTTTTCATGAAATTTTCGCGGGCAAAATTAGGCTCGCGAGCCGCAAAATGCTGATGTTTATTGCGTCATTCTTGGCGCGATAATTTTTTTGGCGCGAAGGTACGTCCGGTGATGCAAGTTCGTAATTTCCAGGGTGTCTTAGTTGACGTGGAGTTCCTTGCACAAGGTTGCCTCTGCAATGAAGCAAGTGTGTCATTTCCGGATGTTGTTAGCGGCAAAAAAATTTCATTTTGCGTTGAGCGTCATATTTTATTATTATTATTATTATTATTTAAAACCCCATTCCTATGTGCCTCTTGCCTTTTTCTATGTCAGAGGGCTATGCTTTTTGCATTTCTTTCCATTCCTGAAACTGCCATATAAGGAAATTGATCATTTTGCTTTATATATTTGTTTTTTTTCTCTTACATTTGCAAGATGTCTCAATCTGATCCTGTCTCTGAAACCACTGTTGGAACCCTGCTGCATGATAACAGTTCTACCAAAGCTAAGTGTATCTGTTATAAATTTGTGGAGATTATATCTCCAGCTGTGGTATGCAATAGTTGTCATGATAAGCTTTTACATGCAGAGAATGTATCTATCAGTAATAGTACAATGCATGTTGTTCCTTTAACATCTAATGTACATGATATCCCTGTGAATATAAAAGATTTTATTTTGATTCAGAAGGCTTTCCCGCCTTCTAATAAACGTAAAAGATCTTTTAAAACTTATCATAAAGTTGATGAAATTTCAAATGACCGACAACATAAGGAATTATCCTCCTCTGATGAGGATCTATCTGATTCAGAAGATCCTACCTCAGATATCGACACTGACAAATCTACTTATTTATTTAAAATGGTGTATATTTGTTCCTTGTTAAAAGAGATGTTGATTACGTTGGATATTGAGTGCAATAGTCCTCTTGATATTAAAACTATTAAACATTTAAACTCTGTGGTTACTCCAGAGGTTTTTCCAGTTCCTGATGCTATTTCTGATATGATTTCTAAGGAATGGAATAGGCCTGGTACTTCTTTTATCCCTTCTTCAAGGTTTAAAAAATTGTATCCTTTGCCAGCAGTTAGTTTGGAGTTTTGGGTAAAGATCCGCAAAGTTGATGGGGCTATTTCTACTCTTGCCAAATGTACTACAATTCCTATGGAAGATAGTACTTCCTTTAAGGACCCTTTAGATAGGAAACTTGAATCTTATCTAAGGAAAGATTATTTATATTCAGGCTATCATCTCAGGACTGCTATTTCTATGGCAGATGTTGCAGTTGCATCAACTTTTTGGTTGGAAAGTTTAGCGCAACAGGAAACAGATCCTGGTTTGTCTAGTATTGTTCACTTGCTTCAACATGCTAATCATTTTATCTGTGATGCCATTTTTGATATTATCAAAATTGATGTTAAATCTATGTCTTTAGCTATTTTTGCTAGAAGAGCTTTGTTGCTCAAATATTGGAATGCTTACATGGTAACTAAATCTAGATTACTATCTCTTTCTTTCCAAGGTAATAATTTATTTGGTTCTCAGTTGGATTCAATTATTTCAACTGTCACTGGGGGAAAGGGAGTTTTTGGCCTCAGGATAAAAGACCTAAGTGTAAATCTAAAGCTTCTAACCGTTTTTGTTCCTTTCGACAAAATAAGCAACAGAAACCCAATCCTTCCCCCAAAGAATCTGGTTCCATTTGGAAACCTTCTTCAAGTTGGAATAAATCCAAACTGTTTAAGAAACCAAAGCCAGCCCCCAAGTCTGCATGAAGGTGCGGCCCTATTTCCAGCTTAGCTGTTAGGGGGCAGATTAAGATTCTTCCAAAGTATTTGGGCAGATTCTGTCCAAAATCAAAGGATTCAGAGTATTGTCTCTCAAGGGTACCGAATAGGATTCAGAGTAAGACCTCCTGTAAGAAGATTTTTTCTCTCACGCATCCCAGCAAATCCAGTAAAGGCTCAGGCTTTTCTGAAGTGTGTTTCAGACCTGGAGCTTTCAGGGGTAATCATACCAGTTTTGTTTCAGGAACAGGGTCTGGGGTTTTATTCAAATCTATTCATTGTCCCAAAGAAAGAAAATTCATTCAGGCCAGTTCTGGATCTGAAAATTTTGAATCATTTTGTAAGAGTGCCAACTTTCAAAATGGTGACTATAAGGACTATACTGTTTTTTGTTCAGCAAGGTCATTATATGTCCATGATAGACTTACAGGATGCATATCTTCATATTCTGATTCATCCAGACCACTATCAGTTTCAGATATTCCCTTTTCTAGACAAGCATTACCAATTTGTCGCTCTTCCAGTTGGCCTAGCGACAGCTCCAAGAATCTTTTCAAAGGTTCTCGGTGCCCTAATCGCTGTAATCAGAGAACGGAGTATTGCGGTGTTTCCTTATTTGGACGATATCTTGGTATTAGCTCAGTCTTTACATTTTCACACGCATCAACTAGTGTTTTTTCTTCAAAGACATGGTTGGATGATCAATTTATCAAAAAGTTCCTTGATTCCTCAGACAAGGGTTACCTTTTTAGGTTTCCAGATAGATCAGTGCCCATGACTCTGTCTCTAACAGACAAGAGACGATTAAAATTGGTTTCAGCTTGTCGGAACCTTCAGTCTCAATCATTCCCTTCAGTAGCTATGTGCATGGAAGTTTTAGGTCTGGTGACTGCAGCATCGGACACAATCCCCTTTGCTCATTTTCATATGAGACCTCTCCAGCTTTGTATGCTGAAGCAATGGTGCAGGGATTATACAAAGATATCACAATTAATATCCTTAAATCCCAATGTTCGACTCTGACTTGGTGGTTAGATCACCATAGTTCAATGGTCCTCTTTTGTTCGTCCATCCTGGACTGTGATCACAACATATGCAAGTCTTTCAGGTTGGGGAGCTGTCTGGGCATCTCTGACAGCACAAGGGGTTTGGAAATCTCAAGAGGTGAGATTACTAATCAATATTTTAGAACTCTGTGTTATTTTCAGGTTTGGCCTCTGTTGAAGAGGTAACCTTTCATTTATTTTCAGACAGACAATATCACAACTGTGGCATATGTCAATCATCAGGGTGGGACTCACAGCCCCCAAGCTATGAAAGAAGTATCTCGGATACTTTCTTGGGCGGAATCCAGCTCCTGTTTAATTTCTGCGGTTCATATTCCAGGTGTAGACAATTGGGAAGCGGATTATCTCAGCCGTCAGACTTTACATCCGTGGGAGTGGACGCTCCATCCAGATGTGTTTTTTCAGATTGTTCAGATGTAGGGTTTTCCAGAAATAGATCTGATAGCTTCCCATCTAAACAAGAAACTTCCCAAGTACCTGTCCAGGTCCAGGGATCCTCAGGCGGTGGATGCATTAGCAGTTTCTTGGTGTTACCAACATGCTTATATCTTCCCGCCTCTAGTTCTTCTTCCAAGGACAATTTCCAAGATCATCATGGAACAATCGTTTGTGTTGCTGGTAGCTCCAGCATAGCCTCACAGGTTTTGGTATGCGGATCTTGTTCGGATGTCCAGTTGCCAACCTTGGCCACTTCCTTTAAGACCAGACCTTCTGTCTCAAGGTCCGTTTTTCCATCAGGATCTCAAATCATTAAATTTGATGGTATGGAAATTGAACGCCTAGTGCTTAGTCATAGAGGTTTCTCTGACTCAGGGATTAATACTATGTTACAGGCTCATAAATCTGTTTCTAGGAAGATTTATCATCGAGTTTGGAAGTCTTATATTTCATGGTGTTCTTCTCATAAATTCTCCTGGCATTCTTTTAGAATTCCTAGAATTTTACAGTTTCTTCAGGATGGTTTGGATAAAGGTTTGTCTGCGAGTTCCTTGAAGGGACAAATCTCTGCTCTTTCTGCTTTATTTCACAGAAAGATTGCTAAGCTTCCTGATATTCACTGTTTTGTAAAGGCTTTGGTCCATATCAAGCCTGTCATTAAATCAATCTCTCCTCCTTGGCGTCTTAATTTGGTTTTGAAGGCTTAACAGGCTCCTCCTTTTGACCCTATGCATTCTTTGGACATTAAACTACTTTCTTGGAAAGTGTTGTTCCTTTGAGCAATCTCTTCTGCTAGAAGAGTTTCCGAATTATCTGCTCTTTCTTGTGAATCTCCTTTTCTGATTTTCCATCAGGATAAGGCAGTTTTGCGGACTTCATTTAAATTTCTACCTAAGGTTGTGAATTCTAACAACAATAATAGAGATATGGTTGTTCCTTATTTGTGTCCTAATCCTAAGAAATCTTTGGAGAGATCCTTACATTCTTTGGATGTTGTAAGAGCTTTGAAATATTATGTTGAAGCTACTAAAGATTTCAGGAAGACTTCTAGTCTATTTGTTGTCTTTTCTGGTTCTAGGAAAGGTCAGAAGACCTGCCATTTCCTTGGCATCTTGGTTTAAGCTTTTGATTCATCAGGCTTATTTGGAGTCGGGTCAGGCCCCGCCTCAGATAATTACAGCTCATTCTACTAGATCATTCTCCACTTCGTGGGCTTTTAAGAATGAAGCTTCAGTTGATCAGATTTGCAAAGTAGCAACTTGGTCTTCTTTGCATACATTTACTAAATTCTACCGTTTTGATGTGTTTGCTTCCTCTGAAGCAGTTTTTGGTAGAAAAGTTCTTCAAGCAGCTGTTTCAGTTTGATTCCTCTGCTTATGTTTAAGTTTTTTCTTTTCATTTATGAGAATAAACTTATATTTTGGGCTGTGGATGAATTTTATCAGTGACTCTTCTGTGGAGTTCCACATCTTGGGTATTACTATCCCATACGTCACTAGCTTATGGACTCTTGCCAATTACATGAAAGTAAACATAATTTATGTAAGAACTTACCTGATAAATTAATTTCTTTCATATTGGCAAGATTCCATGAGACCCACCCTTTTTATGGTGATTAGGATTTTTTTGTATAAAGCACAATTATTTCCAAATTCCTTTTTTTGATGCTTTTTACTCCTTTCTTTATCACCCCACTACTTGGCTATTCGTTAAACTGAATTGTGGGTGTGGTGAGGGGTGTATTTATAGGCATTTTGAGGTTTGGGAAACTTTGCCCCTCCTGGTAGGATTGTTTATCCCATACGTCACTAGCTCATGGACTCTTGCCAATATGAAAGAAATTAATTTATTAGGTAAGTTCTTACATAAATTATATTATATAAACAAAAGTTGCAGAGTGTGCACACTCTCACCAAAGGTACATCAGCTGTCAGGGTGCTCTTGGTGTAACATATCAAGAGAGAGAATAAAGCATTTTATGATGCGTTTGGGGTGTGGCCACGCCCCTTTTTGTTTAATTGGCTCTATCGCATTTAGCTTGGAGGTTGCTATGATGAACGTATACGCCCCTTTGGTGTTCTATTTTGACGAGTTGAGTGTTTTTATTTTTATCGTCTTATGCTCTGTTGTGTTCTTAGACCAATTGAGCCAGGCTACTAGTTTATGTTTGCTTCTCTCTAAGAATACATTATCGGCCAGATGACTAGAGATCGGTATGGTGGGTTGTTATCCTTTGGCCCATGATGTCATGAGAAGTGGTATGTATGACCCCACCACTGCGGTGTTGTGATTTTCTGAAACATATAAATTAGTTAGTTGATATGAATTCTTTATGTTAGGATTTTGTTACTATGCCTTGGAGACTTTGCAGTTTTCAGTGGGGGTGCCATTATGGCGTGAGTATGATCACCATTGATTATGTTTTATTATTAGTAGCCACTATACATATTTTACACAGTTAGCTAGCTGTTTGCAACACGTTTTGGTTTTTGCACACGCTGCTCCCCATTGGCAGATTGCTGGAGGAGGGCCTATCTAGGCTTTATAAGGCTCACTATTTCACTGTTTGTTTGTCAGAAGAAGGGGCTTGTTTACCCCAAAACGTCACATCAGAATAAAATGGTTTGATTGTAGTCTAAAGACCAGCGAGTGCTTTATTCTATCTCTTGAGATATATATACTGTGTATGTATGTATATATATATATATATATATATATATATATAGTGGCTATGCAAAGCTTTGCACAATAATAAAAAGATCCAGAACGAAAGTCAGGAGAAACATCATTAGGTAATGATTAGCCTGTAACACTCCTATGCATAAACTGTGCATGTGCAAATCAACGCGTGCAAGCAGGGAAAGTTATTTACTAGTCGGTCGTGATTAGAGAGAGACAATTACCAAAATATATATGTAGTACGTAGTTGGAACTTAGCGCCCATTTTAGGATCTTAAAAAAACGATGATGACCAGTTGAAGTATGCTTCTATGGTAAGCACTAATAAGGAGTCAAAATGTTGTACTGGGTATAGACTGTCCCTTTAAGATAAAAATTAAAAACACGTTATTTGTAGATGTTAATGTCCTGGTGTGACTATTGAAGTATGACCATCATGCAAAATATATATGACATTCATATGGTTTATCAGTGTTGAGGATGGGTTTGGATTACATTTGTTAATGTCACATATGTAAAAGGGGTTACTTGAATAGACCAATACTGTAACCTTAAGAGGCATGAATGGAATAATGTATCAGTTAGTTTCATGCAACCTCCCAGTTTCTGTTTCAAGAACAGGTACTTAACACATGTAAAAGCCTTTTCATGTGCTTTTTTTGTTTAAAAGGTTTGTGGATGCAGCCTTTTTACAAACAAATCGATTTTACATTGTGATCACCCAAGATACTTGATGACCAATTTGGGCAGGAAACCAAAATGCAGGAATCCATTAGCAAACACAACACTGATTTAGCAGCAAAGGCCCTAGACAAACAAGAAATCAAAATATTAATAGATATCAGTTATTTTTCTCCTGAAATTAATTGCCAGGGAAGGTTAGTGATACCAGTTTCCATTAAGAGTGAATCTGTGTGTGTGTATGTAAGTATATATATATAGGATGGGTAAAATGAGTGTCACCTGTATGTATATATATATATATATATATATATATATATATATATATACACAGGTGACCCTCATTTTACAACGGTTCAATTTACACCGTTTCAGAATAACAACCTTTTCTCTTGTAAGATGTATCGAGTCCACGGGTTCATCCATACTTGTGGGATATTCTCCTTCCTAACAGGAAGTCGCAAAGAGAGCACCCACAGCAGAGCTGTCTTTATAGCTCCTCCCTTAGCTCTGCCCCCCCAGTCATTCTCTTTGCCTGCTTAACTGCTAGGATGGGTAAAGGGAGTGTGGTGATAAAAATGTTAGTTTTTATTTTCTCAAAAGTTTGTTATTTTAAATGGTACCGGTGTGTACTATTTACTCTCTGGCAGAAAAGGGATGAAGATTTCTGCAAGGAGGATAATGATCTTAGCACTTTGTAACTAAGATCCACTGCTGTTCTCAAAAGGGCTGAAGAGTACAGGAAAACTTCAGTTGGGGGAACGGTTTGCAGGCTAAACTGCATTGAGGTATGTTCAGTCTATTTTTTTCTAGACAGACTGTGTTATTTCTAGAAAAGGCTGGCAATATCCCCATGAGGGAAGGGTAAGCTGTATTCAGAAATTTAATAGGAATCCCAGCTTGCATAAAGGGCTCATTAGTTACTGGTGACACTAATAGGAAAAAACGTTTGTTTTTTATTTCAAATATAACGTTTTTTGAGGGACTTTAAGGTGTCATTGTGGCTTGTTTAAGGGTTATTAACCCACATGGCTAGTTTAAGAAACACTCTGTTGTGTTTCGTTTAGGCCCCATAACATTAAGTGAGGTGTGAGGGGCCTATTTTCACGCCTCAGGGGCGCGATCCGATATCGATCGCAGTTTGCGGCGCAAGCGAGGGAACCGGCGTCGCCCGCAGTTTCAGCTCGCAACTCGAGCCATCCCATATAGGTCGCCGTCAGATGCTAACGTGCCGTAAGTCTGACAAACCAGCGATGTCCAGAAATCTGCGTAAGTACAAATTTCTGGCGTCGCCAGTGACTTGCGCCACGTTAGAATCTGCCGGCGCCTATAAAACCTGACTAAAGTCTAAAACACCCGCACTGTCTAACACGCCTCCCTAACATAGCCCGCACTGTCTAACACGCCTCCCTAACATAGCCCGCACTGTCTAACACGCCTCCCTAACATAGCCCGCACTGTCTAACCCTCTATCCGCTGTCCCCCCTCACTAGCCTAACAATAAAAATGCTATTAACCCCTAAACCGCCGCTCCCGTACCCCGCCGCAACCTAATAAAGTTATTAACCCCTAAACCGCCGCTCCCGTACCCCGCCGCCAGCTATATTATATCTATAACCCCCTAAAGTGAGCCCCTAACACCGCCGCCATCTATATTAAAATTATTAACCCCTAATGTAAGCCCCTTACACCGCCGCCATCTCTATTAAAATGATTAACCCCTAATTTAATCTACCTACCCCGCCGCCAGCTATATTATCTATATTAACCCTAAGTATATTATAGTTAATATAGGTATTACATTATATATATTAACTATATTAACCCTAATTATATTAGGGTTAATATAGTTAATATAGTTACTATAGTATTTATATTAACTATATTAACTCTATCTAACCCTAACTAAATTTATATTAAATTAATCTAATTCATTTATAAACTAAAATGTTCCTATTTAAATCTAAATACTTACCTATAAAATAAACCCTAAGATAGCTACAATATAATTAATAATTACATTGTAGCTATGTTAGGGTTAATATTTATTTTACAGGTAAATTGTTAATTATTTTAACTAGGTATAATAGATATTAAATAGTTATTAACTATTTAATATCTACCTAGTTAAAATAATTACCCAATTACCTGTAAAATAAATCCTAACCTAAGTTACAAATACACCTACACTATCAATAAATTTAATAAACTACTAACATCTATCTAAAAATACAATTAAATTAACTAAACTAAATTACAAAAAAAAAAAAACACTAAATTACAAAAAATAAAAAAAAGATTACAAGATATTTAAGCTAATTACACCTATTCTAAGCCCCCTAATAAAATAATAAACCCCCAAAATAAAAAAAATTCCCTGCCCTATTCTAAATTCAACAAATTTCAAAGCTCTTTACCTTACCAGCCCTTAAAAGGGCCTTTTGTGGGGCATGCCCCAAAGAATTCGGCTCTTTTGCATACAAGAAATACAATACCCCCCCCCCCCCATTACAACCCACCACCCACATACCCCTATTCTAAACCCACCCAAACCCCCCTTAAAAAAGCCTAACACTACCCCCCTGAAGATCTCCCTACCTTGTCTTCACCACACCGGGCCGAACTCCTGATCCGATCCGGGCGATGTCTTCCTCCAAGCGGCAAAGAAGAATTCTTCCTCCGGCGATGTCTTCCTCCAAGCGGCAAAGAAGAATTCTTCCTCCGGCGACGTCTTCCTCCAAGCGGCAGCAAAGTCTTCATTCTTCCGGCGGCATCTTCAATCTTCTTTCTTCGCTCCGCCGCCGCGGAGCATCCATCCCGGCCGACTGCTGAACTTGGAATGATGTACCTTTAAATGACGTCATCCAAGATGGCGTCCGCCGAATTCCGATTGGCTGAATTAGAATGTGTCCCACCTGCACTGATATGTCTATAAATTATAAAGAGCATATTTTAGCACTTAAAAATATTGCAATAGATGATTCTCAGACAGAAGGAAATGAGGATTTAACATCTAGCTCTCCCCAAGTGTCACTACCAGTAACGCCCGCACAAGTGACGCCAAGTACCTCTAGTGCGTCAAATTCATTTACTTTACAAGACATGGCCACAGTTATGAATAAAACCCTCACAGAGGTTTTCTCTAAACAGCCTGGTTTACAAGGAAAGTGTGACAGCTCTGGGTTAAGAACAAATGCTGAGCTGTCTGATGCTTTGGTAGCCGTATCCGATATACCCTCACAATGTTCTGAAGTGGGGGTAAGGGATTTGTTATCTGAGGGAGAAATCTCTGATTCAGGAAAGATGCTCCCTCAGACAGATTCTGATATGACGGCCTTTAAATTTAAGCTTGAACACCTCCGCTTATTGCTCAGGGAGGTATTAGCGACTCTAGATGATTGTGACCCTATAGTGGTCCCAGAGAAATTGTGTAAAATGGACAAATACTTAGAGGTTCCTGTTTACACTGATGTTTTTCCAGTCCCTAAGAGAATTGCTAATATTATTACTAAGGAGTGGGATAGACCAGGTATACCGTTCGCTCCCCCTCTTGTTTTTAAAAAATGTTTCCCATATCTGACACCGTACGGGACCCGTGGCAGACGGTTCCTAAGGTGGAGGGAGCTGTTTCTACTCTCGCTAAGCGTACAACTATACCTATCGAAGATAGTTGTGCTTTCAATGATCCTATGGATAAAAAATTAGAGGGTCTCCTAAAGAAAATTTTTGTTCATGAAGGTTTTCTTCTCCAACCTATTGCGTGCATTGTTCCTGTAACTACTGCAGCTGCTTTCTGGTTCGAGGCTCTAGAAGAGGCTCTTCAGATGGAGACTCCATTAGAGGATATTATGGATAGAATTAAGGCCCTTAAGTTGGCTAATTATTTCATTACAGATGCCGCTTTCCAACTGGCTATATTAGCGGCAAAGAATTCAGGTTTTGCCATTGTAGCATGCTGGGCGTTATGGCTTAAGTCCTGGTCTGCTGATGTGTCATCAAAATCTAAACTTTTGAACATCCCTTTCAAAGGAAAGACCCTATTTGGGCCTGAACTGAAAGAGATTATTTCAGACATCACTGGAGGGAAAGGCCATGCCCTCCCTCAGGATAAAACAAATAAAATGAGGACCAAACAAAATAATTTTCGTTCCTTTCGGAGAGTGGTCCCGCTTCAGCTTCCCCTGCTGCAAAGCAAGAGGGAAATTTTGTCCAATCCAAGTCAGTCTGGAGACCTAACCAGGCTTGGAACAAGGGTAAACAGGCCAAGAAGCCTGCAGCTGCCTCCAAGACAGCATGAAGGGGTAGCCCCCGATCCGGGACCGGATCTAGTAGGGGGCAGACTCTCTCTCTTCGCTCAGGCTTGGGCAAGAGATGTTCACGATTCCTGGGCTTTAGAAGTTGTGTCCCAGGGATATCTTCTGTACTTCAAAGACTCCCCCCCCCCCAAGGGGGAGATTTCACATTTCTCAATTGGCTGCAAACCAGACAAAGAGAGAGGCGTTCTTACGCTGTGTAGAAGACCTACATACCATCGGAGTAATCCACCCAGTTCCAAAGGCGGAACAAGGGCTAGGGTTTTACTCAAACCTGTTTGTGGTTCCCAAAAAAGAGGGAACTTTCAGACCAATCTTGGATCTCAAAATTCTAAGCAAATTCCACAGAGTACCATCATTCAAGATGGAGACTATTCGGACTATTCTGCCATTGATCCAGGAAGGTCAATATATGACTATCGTGGACTTAAAAGATGCGTATCTACACATCCCTATTCACAGAGATCATCATCAATTCCTCAGATTCGCCTTTCTGGAAAGGCATTACCAGTTTGTGGCCCTTCCCTTCGGGTTGGCCACGGCTCCCAGAATTTTCACAAAGGTGCTAGGGTCCCTTTTGGCGGTTCTAAGACCGCGGGGCATAGCAGTGGCACCTTATCTGGACGACATCTTGATTCAGGCGTCGACTTTCCAGCTAGGCAAGTCTCACACGGACATCGTGTTGGCTTTTCTGAGATCTCACGGGTGGAAGGTGAACATAAAAAAGAGTTCTCTCGGGGGCGGAGCCTGGCCAAGCAGGGAAATGGCCGCACACTAACTAGGCTCCGTAGCCAAGTTTCTCCTAAGGGGGTCTAAACACCAAGTTCCCGGTAACTTAAATTGCTCCCACACTATCTAGAGCATCCCTGAGTACCTGGGATAGATCCAATTCAGATACAAGACAACAGCGTGCGAGATGTGAGCAAAGAGGCATTTGTAGCGGCCCAGATCACCTACTCTACATGCAGCTGCCTTGGATCACATAACCCTCATGTGATCCAACCATCGCTGGTGATAAAGACTGTTACCCGACTGAGCTGTCAGCCGACATACCAACTTAACTCCACTACATAAAAGTTCACCGCAAAAAGACCCGGAATCAGCGGACGCCACTGCGACGCAGGCCCAGATCTAGGCAGCAGGACACACTACGCAGTTACTGCGTAGCTCCGGTTGCGGACTTTCACCCGACCGGACAAACATCGAAGCACTGATTTGGCCTGCAGCATATGACTCCAAAGCGGCAGCCTCTCGATACACTGGGCCCTTGATTTAGAAAGTGATTTAGAAAGTGAGTACTACTCCGATGAGGGCCAGCAATCTAACAAATTAAAGGCAAGACAAGAACACAAGGAGACCGGAGGTAAAGTACATACAGCTCCCATCTTCCAGCAACACCCACAGCCCTACAAAAACAAAATAAGGCGCAAAGATAGGCTTTATGAACATTAAACCAAACTCTGCCTCACATCAGACACAGCCTATATTTGGTGCGGTACGTACAATTTAAGCTGAAGCACCCTAGGCCTGCTTTGACTTTCCAAACAGGGGCTCTCCGGTCAAAACAGGGGTGATTTGGAATGCCCGGTAAACGGGCACCTAGAATGGAAAAACCACTGAAAAACACCACCCTCAATCAATATTTAAAAACAGTGGAATCCCAAACTGAAAAAGGCCCTGATCCCTCTGAGACACAAGCTCAGGCCTCAATGCAGGACACATCACACAACAATAGCCCCTTTATAACAAGAGAAGATCTTAAAAACCTATCATCCAAGGATGACATTAAAGAAGTGCTGAACGAAGTCAGGGGCTTGTTTGGTGAACTACGAAAAGATATCTCTCAAATAAAACAAAAAGTCGCCAAATTGGAAAACATACAGACTTTGTTGTGTGATGATGTACAACAATCTACAAAACAAATACACAACCATGAAGAAAATATTAACTTTTTATTAGACAAAATCGAAGATCTCGACAACAGAAACAGACGAAACAATTTGAGAGTCAGGGGGATCCCTGAATCCATCATCCCATCTGCCATATCTGGCTGTCTACAAGATTTGTTTCGCACCATCAAAGGCACTCCATCTGCACCAGATATGATCCTAGAAAGGGCGCATAGGGCCCTTAGGCCTAAACCAGCGGGGAAAGCTCCACCAAGAGACATCATAGTTCGCTTCTTGAATTTCCTTGACAAAGAAGAAGTACTGAAGAGCGCAAGAGTTAAATCCCCTGTCACATATGCAGGCATCAAGATTCAAATATTCTCTGACATTAGCCCTGCCACCCTCCAGAAACGCCGAGACCTGAGATTTATTACAGATACCCTCCGGGCAGAAGGTATTCAATATCGCTGGGGGTTCCCAGTAAGTTTAATTACCACAAAAAATGGGGAAACGATAATTTACCGTGGACCAGATGACCTTCATAGGCTTAATGAAAAATTTGGCCTAAAGATCTCTTTCCCAGATACAGTAGCAGACGACTCTAGAAACACTTTCTCCTCTCAACCAGATGATAACCAATCTTCTGCTCCCCCGCCTAGATGAGGTATCGTATATAGTTTAGATAACCACTTTAACAACCATTACCTCCTTTGGAAAAGACTTAACAGTTCATGCCTTAGGTGGCTGTATAAAAGATAGAGACTAGAATGTGAAACTTTGTGTTTTCTTTAAAGGACATTGGGGATTACACGTATCACCCCAAACTGGACTTTTCCTTCTAATCACTGTTACAAAATAGTAAATGTCAGTTTACATGCAATGTGTAAGCCTTAGATCACTTTAACTCATTCCAGATTATAAGCAGTCTACCAAAATAACTATGTTTATGTTACTAACTTAATCTGTTTTAGATAGCAATGTTAACTTACTCATGATATACAGGTATCCTTTACAGCCACATTATAATGTTAACTCTTATTAGATTCATGAGTTGTTGGTTCTCTAGATTGTAATATTTTATTTGTAACCATTGATGACTTGATGTGTTCACCAGTTTGAATTGACATTTTATCCTATCTTCAAAGACAGCTGGGTTTATGTTGGTAATGGAATAATAAGATATGCACATAATACATAACTAGCTAATGGAACAGCATATACGCACTGTGCATACAAAATGTACTAGCCTTATAACTAATCCTGAGCATACCAGAGTTGTTTAATAATTCACCTTTCCATCTTCTGTCGATGTTAGCATATGAGTCGATATAATATATTATCATATTTACTGTTTGTTTACTTATGACAAGTTCATCGGCTTAATTAGGATTGCCACCTTTTTCACTCTGTAATATATCTTCATCTCCATCCTGCTAACCCCTAGAACATTACTAGACACCGACTTAAACATTTCTGATAACACACAACCAACAATTTATGCTTCCACACAACGCCAGAAATACCATGACACTTAGAAAACCACACTCCTAGACTAACATGCTAAAAAACTGTCTGGCTCTCCATGCCACAAACCAAAAAGAACCATTTCGAATCAGATTGACTTTTTCTATATGGAACCCCTAGACCGGGAACTACACTGTTTATAATACAAGACGTATACCCTTCAATGACCCCTAGGAGACAAGGCTCTTTCCTCTCCCTTTTCACAAGTAACCGTACTCACATCTCAGTAGGAAGGTTACGAGAAACACTCTTTACTACTAAACCTATAGAAACTTTTCCCCTCTTATTCTCTCTCTCAGACACTCCTTTTATCACCTTTTCATTTTTCCACTACACTAACTCACACTTAACCCTTCCTACCCCCCACACCCACCTCTCCTCAACCCCTCCCCCCTCCCCCTTCCCCCTTTTTTTTTTTTTTTTTTTTTTTTTTTTCTCCCCAATAATGGCTTGTAAAACCATTAAATTCATAACCATTAATGCTAAGGGTTTAAATAGCCCCACGAAACGTAACATTGTATTGAAAGACCTCAACAGATTAGGTGGGGATATTGTCCTACTGCAAGAATCTCATTTTAGGAAAGGCCACGAACCAAAGTGGCACAACAAAGACTACCCCACTGCCTTCTTCGCCTCTGGCCCTAATAAAAAGAACGGTGTAGGTATTTTAATTAAAGGATCTATACCATTTCAATTGATACATACAGACAAAGACCAGGAGGGCAGATTTATTATTATCCATGGGCTACTATACGGACGCCCTATCACAATTGTAAACACCTATTTTCCTAACAAAGACCAAAAGACATTCATGAGACACCTGACTAATCACATAATGGATCAGAAGAAAGGCCCACTCATTATGGGTGGGGACTTTAACACCCCTATGGACCCTAAACTAGATACATCAGGAGGTAGTTCTACTATACCTAAAAGAGACCTCAAGTGCATTAACCATCTCCTCAGAGAATTGGCTGTCCATGACGTATGGAGGCTATCTAACCCGACTAGAAAAGACTACACCTTTTTTTCTCACCCCCATGGGGTGTACTCCCGATTAGATTATTTCTTTGCGGACCCACTAATATTATCCACAATAAAAATGTCTAAAATTCTACCTATCACCTGGTCAGACCACGCACCAGTCTTGTGCGTGGTAGAATGGCCAGAAACACCTCTTGCCCCGTTCCAATGGCGACTAGATGATCATTTATTGGACGACCCTCTGGTCAGAATAGACCTAGAAAAAGCCATCCCAGAATATTTCCAAATTAACAAAGCTAATGTGACCTCCGAAGTGAACAGGTGGGAAGCACACAAATGTGTGATCAGGGGGATTCTGATTAAACACAAAGCCAGAATACGCAAATTACACAGAGAAAAATATAATGATTTGCTACATAGTCTATCAGAGGCAGAAAGAGCTCATAAACAGAAACCAGAGGATACAACCCTTCTAGACCTACTATCACAAGCCCGCACAAAGGTTAGGGACTTTCTACACCTAGACCAACAAAAGCAATCCCTAGCACTTAAACAGCACTTTTACACATATGGGAATAAAGCAGGCCGCTTACTCGCTAGATCCCTCAAGCGCAAACACTTAAAATCATATATCCTCACTTTAACAGACAAAAAAGGACACACTAAGACTGACAGCTTCAGTATAGCAGAAACTTTTAGAAAATATTATGAAACTTTATACAACATTGCCAGACCTTCAGATATTAAGAATCAAGACCATAGGTATCAGGGATCTCCTGACGTACATAAATATGTCTCTGACTTGGAACTTCCCCACTTAGACTCCACAGATTCAACATCACTTGACCGCCCTATCACATGCGAGGAAGTCTTACTAGCAATAAAACACACCCCAACAGGAAAGAGTCCCGGACCTGATGGTTTCGGCAGTAAATATTACAGAATGTACTCTACTGACCTATCACCCCATCTCACACAATTATTTAATATCATTGATGAAGTGGGCGGCTTCTCCAAGCATATGCTTGAAGCATACATCACGGTCTTACCCAAACCGGGTAAACCACCCACAAAACCCGAAAATTTTAGACCAATCTCCCTACTTAACACAGACGTAAAAATTTATGCTAAAATACTGGCGGACAGACTCAATAGGATACTCCCCAAACTAGTGAACCCTGATCAAGTAGGCTTTGTACCAGGTCGCGAAGCAAAAGACAACACGTTAAGGATACTCCAACTAATCTCATATGCCCGAAATAAACAGATCCCTATGATTTTGGTTTCTACAGATGCCGAGAAGGCCTTCGACAGGGTCAATTGGGGCTTTCTCGGCTCTGTTCTACAACATATGAACATTAGCAGCAAATTTATTTCCAAGATATTCGCACTGTACTCTAATCCTACAGCTAAGGTGAGAGTTAACGACATCCTGTCAGATCCCTTCCAGATCACCAACGGAACGAGGCAGGGGTGCCCATTGTCCCCAATCCTATTCGCCCTTTCCGTGGAAGCATTAGCTCATAAAGTTAGGCAAAACCCCCAGATCAGTGGCATCAAAATTAATGACTCAGAACATAAAATGGCGCTATACGCTGACGATATCTTGTTTATGCTAACCAACGCAGAGACCTCTTTGACAACACTACTTGACGAATTTGGCGTATATGGTAGATTCTCTAATTTCCATCTAAATGCTTCCAAATCGGAAATTTTAAACATTAATGCACCCTTGGAAACTATACTCAAAATAAAATCTAACAGCCCCCTGGTCGTCCAACCTCACAAAATGAAATACCTCGGCGTACATCTGACGGCAGATCCAAAAGACCTATTCACACACAACTACAAGCCACTACTAGAACAAATCACAGCTGATTTATCCAGCTGGAGCAACAAACAGATATCATGGTTGGGTAGAGTCCAAGTAGTAAAAATGACCATCTTACCTCGCATTCTGTATGTATTACAAACACTACCTTCTCCATTACCCAGACACTACATACCAAACCTTCAAGAGATCATAGGACAATATATTTGGCAAAAACTTAGGCCTCGCATCCCAAAAGCTACTATGTTCCTCCCTAGACACAGAGGAGGACTAGGGGTACCAAACATAGAAACCTACAGACACGCAACAATTCTGCAACGCCTGGTGGAGTGGTGTTATAACTCAACAGATAAACGGTGGATCCAACTTGATAGAACAATTCTAAACTCAGAAAATATGGGAATATGGGCTTGGATTACTCCAAAACTAAGACCCATAGAAATCTCAAAATACCCACTGTGGAGCGAGCTGTTCCTACTATGGGACAAACTCCTTAAAACGTCCAATCATCTCTCCACCATGCTTTCCCCAATGACGCCATACAGGAACAACCCTGACTTACCAACCATAGGCTTTCCCCCCCCGAACAACCCCTCCCCACACATACAAGAACTCACCCTAAAAAGTATACTAGAAGGTGGCAAACTGATACAAAGGGAAAATTTGGCGAGCTCTGGGGGGGGTCCTCCCCCAACATGGTTCGCCTATACACAATTAGCACACTTTGTTCAAACACATAAGAAAAGAGAAGAATTCAATCGCCCCCTAACCAGATTCGAAAATTTATGTTCCCAACAAATCCAACCCAGACACACTATATCTAAATTGTACAACATGCTTCTGACCAACAGCGGCAAAGCATATCCTTCCTTCACCCACAAATGGGCTAAAGACCTAGAAAGAGAAATCAGCCAGGAGGCATGGGATCAGGCCCTACAATGCAATAAAGAAGCCACAATTTCCTCTAACATAATGGAAATGAATTTTAAATTACTGGCGAGGTGGTACCTTACACCAGCCAGAATACGTCATATATACAAAAAGAGTAGTGGCAGATGTTGGAGGGGTTGTGGGGAGGAGGCAGACTTAGTACACATTTGGTGGACATGTAAGGATATGGAGAGTTTCTGGTCTGGGATATTCTCCGAAATAGACACCAAACTCAATATCCAATTACAAAAAGACCCAGGCATCCTTATCTATCTCGACATCCCTAAAATCCGTAGTAAACCTAAAAAACTCCTACTATATATTATGTTAAACAGTGCTAAACTCCTTATACCACAAAGATGGAAATCAAGTGCAGTTCCTTCTCTTGAACACTGGAAAGAGCAGGTCTCTTCCATGCTTCAGATAGAAAGATATCAACATATGAAAAACGGTACAATGGAAATACATGAGGCAATGATGGAACTATGGATTCCATCTATGGCTACCTGCCATGGTTAAACAACTATACCCCCTTAGACGGAATAATTTTTTACCCCAATCTCCCCTTTTTTTTTTTTTTTTTTTTTTTTTTTTTTTCTCTTTCCCCTCCCCCTTCTCTCCTCCTCCTCCCCCTTGACCTCCTACTCCATTCCTTCCCTCCTCTTTCCCCTCCCCACCCCCTTCTTCTTCCTCTATATCTCCCTCCACCCACATATACACCTTTACTGATACTTTTTTCTTGATATTAATATTCTGTACCTACAGAAGACTTACCAAAATAGTTATCTAAGAATTGTTATATGAATACTAATGAATAGTTAACTTGTTAAGCTATAACTTATTACTATGTTAATGTTCACAATAAAAAATTGAAAAATGAGCTTTGGAAACACCAGAAAGGACAAAAAGACACAGACCACCAACTCATTATAACATTGCTGATTGTAATGTATAATATGTGTAAACATGAAACAGTCTGTGCCTCTGTATTACCCTTTATTGTATGTTATAATTTTCCTTTATGCTCAATAAAAACTATTGAAATAAAAAAAAAAAAAAAAAAAAGAGTTCTCTCTTCCCTCTCACAAGAGTTTCCTTCCTAGGGACTCTGATAGACTCGGTAGAAATGAAAATATTTCTGACGGAGGTCAGAAAATCAAAACTCTTAACCACTTGCCGAGCTCTTCATTCCATTCCTCAGCCATCAGTGGCTCAATGTATGGAGGTAATCAGACTCATGGTAGCGGCAATGTACATAGTTACTTTTGCCCGCCTACACCTCAGACCACTGCAACTATGCATGCTCAAACAGTGGAATGGGGATTATGCAGATTTGTCTCCTCAACTGCATCTGGATCAGGAGACCAGAGATTCTCTTCTCTGGTGGTTGTCTCTGGACCACCTGTCTCAGGGAATGTGTTTCCCCAGGCCAGAGTGGCTCATAGTAACGACAGATGCCAGCCTGCTAGGCTGGGGGGCTGTCTGGAACTCCCTGAAAGCACAGGGCTTATGGTCTCGGGAGGAAACTCTACTCCCGATAAACATTCTAGAACTGAGAGCGATATTCAATGTGCTTCAGGCATGGCCTCAGCTAGCTGCGACCAAATTCATCAGATTTCAGTCGAACAACATCACGACTGTAGCTTATATCAATCATCAAGGAGGAACACAGAGTTCTCTAGCGATGATGGAGGTAACCAAAATAATCCGATGTGCAGAGGATCACTCTTGCCATCTCTCAGCAATCCATATCCCAGGGGTAGAGAACTGGGAGGTGGATTTCCGGGGGAGTGGGAGCTCCATCCAGAGGTATTTGCCCAGCTGACTCAGCTATGGGGCACACCAGAATTGGATCTGATGGCGTCCTGTCAGAATGCCAAACTTCCTCGTTACGGGTCCAGGTCCCGGGATCCTTAGGCGGTACTGATAGATGCTCTAGCAGTGCCCTGGTCCTTCAATCTGGCGTATGTATTTCCACCGTTTCCTCTCCTCCCACGTCTGGTTGCCAGAATCAAGCAGGAGAGAGCTTCGGTGATTCTAATAGCGCCTGCGTGGCCATGCAGGACTTGGTATGCAGACCTAGTGGACATGTCATTGGTTCCACCGTGGACTCTGCCAATGAGGCAGGACCTTCTAATCCAAGGTCCATTCACGCATCCAAATCTAATTTCTCTGCGTCTGACTGCTTGGAGATTGAACGCCTGATTCTATCAAAGCGTGGTTTCTCTGAGTCGGTTATTGATACCCTGATTCAAGCTAGAAAGCCTGTCACCAGGATAATCTATCATGAGATTTGGCGCAAATATTTTTATTGGTGTGAATCCAAGGGTTACTCATGGAGTAAGATTAGGATTCCTAGAATATTGTCCTTTCTCCAAGAAGGATTGGAGAAGGGATTATCAGCTAGTTCCTTAAAAGGACAAATATCTGCTTTGTCTATTCTTTTACACAAACGTCTGGCAGATGTCCCAGACGTTTAAGCGTTTAGTCAGGCCTTGGTCAGAATCAAGCCTGTGTTTAAACCAGTTGCTCCGCCATGGAGCCTAAACTTAGTTCTTAAAGTTCTGCAAGGGGTTCCGTTTGAACCTATGCATTCCATAGATATTAAGCTTCTATCTTGGAAAGTTTTGTTTTTAGTAGCTATCTCTTTGGCTCAAATACTTTCTGAGTTATCTGCTTTGCAGTGCGATTCACCTTACCTTGTTTTCAATGCAGATAAGGTGGTTTTGCGTACCAAACCTGGGTTTTCTTCCTAAGGTTGTTTCTAATAGGAATATCAATCAGGAGATTGTTGTTCCTTCACTGTGTCCTAATCCTTCATCAAAGAAGGAACGTCTGTTGCACAATCTTGATTTGGTTCGTGCTTTAAAGTTCTACTTACAAGCAACAAAAGATTTCCGTCAAATATCTTCATTGTTTGTTGATTATTCTGGTAAACAGAGAGGTCAAAAGGCTACGGCTACCTCTCTTTCCTTTTGGCTGAAAAACATCATCCATTTGGCTTATGAGACTGCTGGCCAGCAGCCTCCTGAAAGAATTACTGCTCATTCTACTAGAGCAGTGGCTTCCACATGGGCTTTTAAAAATGAGGCTTCTGTTGAACAGATTTGTAAGGCGGCGACTTGGTCTTCGCTTCATACTTTTTCCAAATTTTTACAAATTCAATACTTTTGCTTCTTCGGAGGCTATTTTTGGGAGAAAGGTTCTACAAGCAGTGGTGCCTTCCGTTTAAGGTACCTGTCTTGTCCCTCCCTTCATCCGTGTCCTAAAGCTTTGGTATTGGTATCCCACAAGTATGGATGAATCCGTCAACTCGATACATCTTACAAGAGAAAACATAATTTATGCTTACCTGATAAATTTATTTCTCTTGTGATGTATCAAGTCCATGGCCCACCCTGTTTATTTAAGACAGACAGTATATTTTTATTTATAAAGCTTCAGTCACCTCTGCACCCTATAGTTTCTCCTTTTTGCAGCAAAGCCAAGCAAGCTGAAATTAATCAGTTTAACCAGACCTGAGCTATCGAGCAGATTTCAAAGGAACAAGATCTTCCTGTCTATAAATCAGTCCAGATTGGAATGCATAGAAAGAACTGTTTGCAGGAAAATGCAAGTGAAGTCTGTGTTGTGTGATTATTTTATTAGGTTTATAATGCTGTTTAGCAAATGTTTTTGTTCATTTAACTTAGTTGAATTATATATTCTGTGTTGTGTAATTATTTTATTAGGTTTATAATGCTGTTTAGCATTTAAAGTCTTCATTTCAAAGCTTTAAAAATAATGTTTTAGGTGTTACTTATGACAATTTTGAGAGGGGCCTGGAACCTATCTCCCTCACTTCCCATTGACTTACATTATAAACTGGGTTTCAATTTACAACGGCTTCGATTTACAACCATTCCTCCTGGAACCTAACCCCGGTGTAAACTGAGGGCTACCTGTGTATATATATATATATATATATATATATATATATATATATATATATATATATATATATATATATATATATATATATATATATATATATATATAGCAGCCAAGAAAAGATGCACTCACAGGTGAAAGACCTGTGAGTGCATCTTTTCTTGGCTGCTGTATGATTTCAAAGTTGCACCCAGGCGGTTATCCCACTGAGGGCAAGATCTGGTAATTGGATATATATATATTATTTATTCCAGGGTTGAAAAATATCACTATAGTGTACTATTATATGGGAGAAAAATTACTTGCTCAGAAAGAAAATGTTACTGGTCCATTCAGTATTTAAAAAAAATACAATTTTTTTTATTTATCTCTGACTACTTGCCTCTGATATTGTAAGATTGAAGATTACTGCATTAAGAAACCTTTCCACAAATATTTTTCATAGGAATGACTCATTAAACCTAATTAGACCTAATCCTCTATAGGTTTTAAATCACAGTGGCACCAATGCTCGCAAGTGGAAATGTCAAAAATACTGCAGAGACTTAAACTTTGTTTTAAAATCAGGAAACTTAATGTAACTTTGGCTTTTATTTTGTCCAATAATTTCAGATTCAGAAAAGACATTCGAGTGGAAGTATGGATGACAGACCATCAATGTCAGCACGAGACTATGTGGAATCATTACACCAGAATTCAAGAGCGACTCTTCTGTATGGAAAAAACAATGTCATGGTCCAGCCTGTACGTATTATACAGTTGTATTTTTGTGTATAGTTAGATTACATGTTCTTTTACTACATATTAAATTAATTATATTTTGTATTATTAAAGGGACATGATAGCAAAAATTAAAGGACCATTAAATACAGTGGAATACAGTAGAATTGCTTAATCAACACCTGCATAATAAAAAAAATGCAATAGCCCTACTTTGAATTTTAAATAAACAAAAGATTTTGTTCTGGCAAATTTTAAAATTTACTTCAATTTGCCAGCCCACTTTACCATGTGACAGACATCAGCCAATCACAGATTTAAAAAGATTTGAAAATTTGATAATGGAAGTAAATTGGAAAGTCTCTTAAAACTGTATGTTCTATCTGAATCAGGAAACTTTAATTTTGTCTTCCATGTCCTTTTAAACGTCACGGTTCAGATTGAGCACAAAGCTTCAGGAGACTTTTCAATGTTATCAAATTTACTTTGATCTCTATACTTTGTTGAATGGTAGCAGCAATGCATTACTGGGAGTTAACTGAAGACATCTAGTGAGCCAATGACAAGAGGTTTGTGTGTAGCTACTAATCACCAACTAGTTCCTTGTATAGCATTGCTGTTCCTGGGCCTACTTATGTATGCCATTTAACAAAGGATGCCAAGAGAATAAAGTAGATTGGAAAGCTTTTTTTTTAATCTTATGTTCTATTTAAATTCTAAAATCAGATAGAACAAAGGACTTTTGTAGGGCATTGCCCTAAGTAAAACAGCTCTTTTTCCTCAACAAATTGGCAATTACCCCCTAACAGTAAAACCCCACACCCACCAAACCCCCCAAAATAAAAAAACTAACTCTAAAAAAATCTAAACTACCCATTGCCCCTAAAGGGGTATTTGTATGGGCATAAAAGGGAATTCAGCTCTTTTACTGCCCTTAAAATGGCAATCAGCTCTTTTCCAGCCCAAAGACCCTAAAAAAAGCCACCCCAAAAAATAAAATAAAAGCCTAAGACTTAGAGGTCTATTTATTATTGTGTGGACGGACATGATATGATGTAGCGTATCATGTCCGCCGCACATTGATAAATACTGACAGCATACGCTGTCAGCATTTATCATTGCACCAGCATTTCTTGTGTTCATTTCTGTCCGCCGCCTCAGTGCAGGCAAAAGGTTATGGAGCAGCGGTCTTTAGAGCCCTGCTTCATAACTTCTGTTTCCAGCAAGCCTAAAGGCTCGCCGTAAAAACGGGGCATCAAGCTCCGCATGGAGCGGAGGTGTGGAGCTGGCTTCCCTGATGCACGTATCCTTAGCGCCGGTCCTCTACAGAGGGCCGTACTCTGCACTGGCGGTCCTCATCGGCGTGGAGGCTACTCTTCATGAGATCGTCCGTTGCACACTGAAGATTTAATGCAAGGTACCTCATATTTATTGGGGTACCTTGCATTCCTATTGGAAGCCAATAGGATTTCAGTAGCTCTAATCCTATTGGCTGATTTCAACATTTCAGCCAATAGGAATGCAAGGTACCCCAAATTGATTGCGGTACCTTGCATTCAATCTTTAGTGTACAACGGACATCGGAAGAAGAGGAGCCTCCATGCTGCCGAAGAACACCGCCACCAAGGACCGCCACCAAAGATCCACGCATTGGGGAAGACAGTTCCGCACCTCCGATCCACCTTCGTTCCGGATGAAGATAGAAGATGATGGATCTGCCTGGAAGAATACCTTCTCCGCCGCACTTCAGGTACAGCGAGTACCTATTTGGGGCTAAGGGGTCAATTTACCTGTTCGCCTGCTCTGAGGCGGTGGACAGAAATCAGCCCAATCGAATACGAATACACCCCCCTGCTAGCGAATCTGCAGGGGGGCGGTATTGCACCACAAGAACTGCTTGTGCAATGATAAATGCTGACAGCGTATGCTGTCAGCATTTATCAATGTGTGGCGGACATGAAACGCTACATTGTATCATGTCCGTCCACACAATAATAAGTGGACCCCTAAGTCTTAGGCTTTTTTTTGGGGGGGTGGCTTTTTTTTTTTTAGAGTTTTTTGGGCTGGAAAAGAGCTGATTGCCCTTTTAAGGGCAATGCCCATACAAATGCCCCTTTAGGGGAAATGGGTAGTTTAGGTTTTTTTATTTTGGGGGGTTTGGTGGGTGTGGGGTTTTTACTTTTTTTTATTCATTTTTAAATGTAAAAGAGTTGTTTAATTTATCCATTTTAAGGACTATTGGTAGTTTAGTTTAGGGGGTGTTTTTATTTTGGGGGGGCTTTTTTATTTTCATAGGGATTAGGTTTAATTTTTTTATTTTTGATAATTTTGTTTATTTTTTTCTGTAATTTTAGATTTTTTTATTTTTTTTTAATTTTACATTTTTTGTATTTTTTTGTTGTAATTTTAGATAAAAATTTTTTTGTAATTTAATGTTAGGTTTTAGTTAAGTATAACTTAGTATTGGGGTTCATTTAGGGGTGTTAGGTTAGGGGGCTTAGTAATTAAATTAGTTATTTGCATTGTGGGGGGTTGGCGGTTTAGGAGTTAATAGGTTAATTAGGTTTATTGCGATGTGGGGGTTTGGCGGTTTAGGAGTTAATAGGTTAATTAGGTTTATTGTGATGTGGGGGGTTGGTGGGTTAGGGGTTAATAGGTTAATTACAGTAGGTTTATTGCGATGTGGGGGTTTGTCGGTTTAGGGGTTAATTAGGTTTATTGCGATGTGGGGGGTTGGCAGTTAGGGGTTAATATTTTAATTCTGTTATTTGCGGATTAGCGGTTAATTACTTTATTATTTTGCAATGTGGGGGTTGGTGGTTTTCGGTGTTTGTTAATACTTTGTGCGGGAGGTTAGTTTTTTTTTATATACTTTGTGCGGGCGGTTAAGTGTTTTTTCGTTATTTTGTGTGGGCGGTTACGTGTTTTTTTGTTATTTCGTACGGTTGCGTGTTTTTTTTTTAAGGCTTCAGTTTGCTTATTCTGTCTCCAGGTGGATTCTTTCATCACCCTGCCATTTTCAGAATACACCGGGATGCAGCTTTGCTGCACCCAGGTGGATTCTTTTTGGATGCGCACGCAGCCAACATTCTTTTGGCTGCCTAGCACAGCCAACATTCCTCTGAGGATGCGTGCTCAACTGGTGACACAGACAGACACGTTACAAATGTGATTATAGTATAGATTATTGTTATAATCTTCCAATAGGCAAGGTTATTCCTGTTTCAATGTGCACATACTTTATATACATTTTCAAAAACAAAAAGAAAACAATGTTATGAGTTAAGTATTTCATTCATTACCATTGCTATTTGTTACTCTTATTATTTATTTATAAAATATTTTACCAGGAAGGATACATTGAGATTTCTCTCGTTTTCAAGTATGTCCTGGGTCCACAAAACATTGCATTGATACAATAGGGTACAATAAAATTCAAAGACAATAATACTACACAATATATGCAAACATTTTACATAGAACAGGTAGGAAATATATAATCAACATTGACAGGTGCATTCTGTTTTGAGATATGTAGAGAGGGATCTCTTAAAAGATATTAGACTTGGGGAAGGTTTAAAAGTGTGCAGGAGGTCATTCCATAACTGTGGTGCTCTGTAGGAAAAGGAGGATCGAGCTGCTTTCTTTTTGTAATGAGGCAAGCTAAATAATGTGCTGGTACTGGATCGGAGGTTATAGGAGGTGGGAATAGCCGGGGAGAGCATTCTGCTCAGGGTGGGAGCTTCAAAGAAAGGCTCTTAAACACAAGGCTAGAAAGATGGAGGGTGCGTCTGGATTCCAGCGTCACCCAGTTTAGTTCTTTTAGCATGTCACAATGGTGGGTCCTGTAGTTACATTGTAGCACAAAGCGGCAGAACGAGTTATACAATGTGTTAAGTTTATTAAGGTGAGTTTGCAGTGCAGGTGCGTATACTACGTCCCCGTAATCCATGATAGGCATCAGCATTTGCTGTACAATCTTTAACTTTACTGTAGGGCTGAGGCAAGATTTGTTTCTGTACAGGGCACCTAGTTTTGGATTAAGTTTAGATGCAAGTTTTTCTATGTGGAGGCCAAAAGATAGATTAGGGTCTAACAACATACCCAAGTATTTGAAAGAGTGGACTGCGGTCAGTGTGCAGTTGGATTTTGTTTTGATGCGTAGATGGTAATTTTGTAATTTGTGTAATTTAGGACCCGTTCCAAAGATCATTGTGACAGTTTTGTCAGTGTTTAGGAAGAGTTTGTTTTTTGAGATCCACTTTTCTACCTCTGTGAATTGGTCTTGTAGCACTGCTTCAAGCTGCGGCAGATCGGATTTGTTTGCATAGATTACCGCGTCGTCTGCATACATGTGTACAGTTGAGGATTTGCAGACATTAGGCAGAACATTTATAAATAATGTGAATAGTAGGGGGCCGAGAATGGAACCTTGGGGACCACCACGTGACTGGGAGAGAGAGGGAGTCACTGTCAGAAATGGAGACATATTGTGATCGATCCGATACATATGATCTAAACCAGGTTAATGGACGATCAGCAATACCAGAGTTTTTTAGTTTGAGCAGTAGTATGTCGTGTTCTACTGGGTCAAAGGCCTTTGCAAAATCAAGGAAAATAGCTCCAGCTAGGTCTCCTTGTTCCATGCCAGTTTGTATGTCGTTGCAAACTTTTAGGAGGGCAGTTGTAGTGGAGTGATTCGGGCGAAAACCTGATTGATCAGGGGTCAGATAGTTAGAAAGTTGGTAATATTCGCATAATTACGTATGGACGCATTTTTCTAAGATTTTTGACAATACTAGGAGCAATGATGTAGGGCGATAGTTAGAAACCTAGGTTAACTCCCCACTTTTATAAATAGGCACTACTCTTGCAGTTTTCCAGAGTTTGGGTATGTATCCAGACACCAAGGATTCATTAATTAGGGTTGTAACAGGCTTAGCAATTGCTGGCGCACTGAGCTTCAACAGCATTGCTGGGATTTGTACAGGTCTAGACTGGTTTTTCATTTTTCGATTATTAAGGTGTTTCTTAATGACATTGATGGGTACAGGTCTAAAATCGAACTTCTCTATATTGGGTCTTTGCTGTTTTAGTGGGGCCTGATCCACATTTGTAGTTTCAGGATGCGTGCCATTTATTCGTTTGTCAATCAGGGTTGTGGAACATCCGACAAAATTATTGTTAAAGGTATTTGCTACTTCTAAGGGGAGTTGCAGGTTTTGGTTATCCACATTGACAGTGGAGGGTTGGGAGTGGATTGGTGGATTTTGTAAGTTATTTAGGAGTTTCCTAAACTTTCTAGGATTAGATATGTAATTGTTCAGATTTTCACAGAAATACTGGGCCTTGGCCAATTTTGTTTGTTTAGTGCATATATTTCGCCATTGTCTATATACACAGTGATCGTTCATAAAGCCAGTATGCTTGAACTTTGACCACAATGAATCCCGAAACTGGTACATTTGAATGAGGTCAGCTGTGATCCAATTCAAGTGTGCTCCTTTTACTCTCACCTTACGCAGCGGGGCATGTAAATTCCAAACTTGTAGGAGTTCAGACTGAAAGAATTAAACTGCAGAGTCTAGATCTGGGATTAGGTTTAATCTGTGCCAGGGGAGGTTCTTGATGTCATTTAGAAATGATTGAATATTACATTTTTTGAAGGACCTGGTGATTTTAACCTTGGGAGAGGATTTAATTGTCTTTATTTTGCGCATGCAGTACACTAAGCAGTGGTCACTGAAATTGTTAGGGAGAACACCTGCCTCCTGGATTTGGTCGGGAGAAGTGGAGAGAATCCAGTTGAGCAGGGTGTGATTATGGCTTTTGATGTTTATGCGAGTTGGGGAGGAGATTAATTGCGCTAGCTGCAAAGATTTAAACAGCGAGCGACAACTGTTATTTTTTGGATTCAGCCAATCAATATTAAAATCTCCAAAAACCAAAATTTCACTTTTTTGGGTTTTGAGCTATGTATTCACTAAGGAGATGGGCTATGTCTGAAATGAAATGCACAGTGGAGCTAGGTGGGTGATAGATTCCTGCAACAATGATTGATTTACTGCACGGGATATCAATTGTGCCAGAAAGGAAATCAAAGGTGTCAGGAGAGCTAGATTTTTGTAACGGGGTGAACTTTGTGGAATTGTCAACATAAATCACAATGCCGCCTCCTCTCTTTGCTCTGTCAATTCTATGGCATGAATACCCATGTATTGCAATGGCAGAGTCAGGTATTTTTGCAGTTAGCCATGATTCAGAGATCACAATGATTTTGGGCTTGTATTGTAAACACCAAGCTTGCAGTGCATCGATTTTTGGTAGTAAGCTGTGGATATTACAGTGCACAAAGGAGAGACCTTTTTTAGCTGGAAGGCTAGGAATGGAATTTGCTGGGGGACCAGGGTTAGACTCTACATCATTTGCAAGGGCAAGTAACATAAGGAATAGGAATTTGGACATAGTTTTTGTTTGGCCATATAGTGAATGGGATGCTTTATAATTTTGTGAGGTGGGGGTAGGAGGACTATTTTTTATAACTCTCCACCAGCACTCAGCAGATAAGTTACAGCAACAGAGCAGGCCATGGTGTATGGTAATTTGTTTTCCAGTACTATTATAATAGTAAGGGCAAAATATTGCCAGTAAAATCAAACACTTGATATACTGCAAAGTTCAAGATGGATTCAGAAGTGGTCTCATAGCTAATAATAATTAACCCCTTGGTTGCATCCTGTTGCTATACAATAACACTCTCTGACAATTGAGTGGCCAGTTAAACGATGAGCAGAGCAAATAATGTCAATTCACTGCATCATACCATTGTTTTGATCCCCCACTATGTGGTAGAAATAGAGATATTGTTGATAAATACATTTATAAAACACAGAAACTTGCAGATACTGTTCTATTTGTTATGAGGCATTTAGCATCTGAACCATGAAGGTTTTTTCTTTATTCTGCTGTCCTTCCCTAAGGAAATGAATTGCTTGTCATCAGTGTCCAGATGGCTTCACCATATGGAGATGCCTTTTGGTTTCTCTATTCTTATTGGTTCATTATTGTTTGGTGTGTGAATCTGGCTTCTTAGAAACCATATGCCTTCATTTGAGGACATCTTGCAATATATTTTTGTATGTAAAACACAATTAGGCATGATAAGTCATAAATGTGCCCTTTTGCTTTCACAGCTTGTCAGTTTCAGATTTCGTGTGAAAGCATAATTTATTTATATGCAGACAGTAGCAGATTATAATAAAGGATAAATATGGTAATAAAATAAATGCTCTGCGCTGACACATGCACATAAAGTACAGATACAACGTTCACTTGCTATGTAGTTCTGTAAAGCTTATTCATTCAACTCTTGAAAAATAAACTTTATAGAACAACAGAGAATGTAAAGTTTTTTTCTCTATTCCAATTTACTTCTATTATTTAATGTGCTTCCTTCTCTTGTTATCCTTTGCTAAAAGGTTTATCTAGGAAGGCTCAGGAGCAGCAAAGAACCTAGGTTCTAGCTGCTGATTGGCGGCTGCATATATATATATATATATATATATACAGATTGCCATTGGCTCATCCATGTGTTCATTTAGAAACCAGTAGTGCATTGTTGCTCCATCAACAAATTATACTAATAGAATGAATGAAATTAAATAATAGAAGTAAAATGGAAAGTTGTTTAAAATGGTATGTTCTACCTAAATCATGAAAGAAAAATGGTGGGTTTCATGTCCCTTTAGGTCCATAAGAAATACTCTTTGTAATTGCACTGTGAAAACTGGTGAGATTATTTGCAAACCTCCAGTCAAAAGTGAAGCATTGGCTTTAATACATCTGCATCAGTTGTTTTACTTTCTACTTATCTAAGAAATCTAAGAGGACTGAAACCCCCAAAAATTATTTCATGATAAGGTAGAACATACAATTTTCAATTATTCAATTTAGTTTTATTAATTCATTAACTTCATTCCGTTGGATTCCTTTGTAGAAAAGCATTACCTATGTAGACTCGGGAGTAGCAATGCTCTACTAGGAGCTAACTGGTGGCTACACACATATTCCTCTTCATTATCTTTCGATTATTGGCTCTGAAAACAAATTTTCGACTTTGGACGATATTGTCAGCATGTTTTTCAAGTAATTACAATTACAAATTAATTTGTCCAGTAAAACTGTAGATATTCCAAACAAGCAGCAGCACCAGTCCTCCAATCTTCAAGACAAAATTTTTATTGAAACAATGCCATAAAATACAGCAACAACAGCGTTTTGGTCTAACTGACCTTAATCATGATTAAGGTCAGTTAGACTGAAACGTTGTTGCTGTATTTAACTGATACAAGCAGCCACATGCCTAATGGATTGGAATAACAAAACAAACAAAACAACCTTAAATGCCAATGGATTGGAACAGGGCCAATTAGTTAAATTCTTAATATGAGATAATTTCTCCTCAAAATGATACACAAAGTAAAACATATGCATTGGGGAGATAGTATTGACAGAAATTAGATCTTGGCCATGCTGCCTGCTAACGCTCTGCTCATACTGCTCCTTGTGAAAAAGATGCATATCTGTATCTCCATACACTTTAATATGGATGGAAATGCAATTATATCAGCAAAATACTTTACAAGGGTATAGAATAAATTGTGATGGCAGCTGGCCTTAAAGTTTCATTCAGTAGCTTCATAAAGCATGCTCTGATTACAGTTCAGCAGCACTGGAATCAAACAGACTGTCTTGTGTTTCTTTTTCAGAGGGATGATATGGAAGCAATCCCAGGCTATTTATCCCTTCACCAAACGGCAGATACCATGACTTTAAAATGGACCCCAAACCAGCTCATGAATGGCTCTGTGGGGGATTTAGACTACGAGAAAAGGTAATTTCAGGTCACTAGTTGTGTCACAATGACAGAATGATATAGTTTATTCCAGTGCTCAATAACCATAAATCGTTTGCATTACATACAGCATAAAGGGATCAAGGAAGCTGATTCATTTTTGTTTAGAGGTTTTTATGCAAAAACAATACTATGAGGAAGGGACATAAAGTGTACTACAAATTGATGAATATAAATAGATGACTGTTAAAAACAATTTGCATAATACATAATATTAAAAGAGTACACAAAGTTTTTAACCCATATTCCCCTGCAACCCGACATCGCCACCACTATAATAAAGCTATTAACCCCTATTCCACGGCTCCCTGACATCGCCACCACTATAATAAAGCTATTAACCCCTATTCCACTGCTCCCTGACATCGCCACCACTATAATAAAGCTATTAACCCCTATTCCACTGCTCCCTGACATCGCTTCCACTAAATAAACCTATTAACCCCTTGGCTAGGGGGTGTTTTTATTTTGGGGGGGGGGGTATATATATATATATAGGGCTATTAGATTAGGTGTAATAGTTTTTATTTTTGATAATTTTGTTGTTTTTTTTTATGTGTTTTTTATTTTTCATGATTTTAGTGTTAATTATTTTTGGTAAACTTTTTTTTTAATTGGTAGTATTTTTTTTTTAATTAGATTAGTTATGTTAGGTTAAGGTATAGTTTAATGTTAGGTTTATTTTTATTTCACAGGTAAGTTTTTATTTATTTAAATAGAGTTGTATTGTAATTTTTAATTTAAAGTTAGGGGGTGTTAGGTTTAGGGGTTAATAGTTTAATTTAGTGTTTTGCAATGTGGGGGGCGGGGGTTTAGGGGTTAATAGGTTTATTTAGTGGTGGCAATGTCGGGGAGCGGTGGAATAGGGGTTAATAGCTTTATGGGGGAATAGGGGTTAATAATGTTATTATAGTGGCGGCGATGTCGTGGAGCGGCAGAACAGGGGTTATTAACTTTATTTAGGTGTCGACAATGTCGGGGCCAGCAGATTACGGGTGTTTAGACTTGGGGTTTATGTTAGGGTTTTAGGTTTAAATGTAACTTTTTTTTCCCCGTAGACATCAATGGGGTTGTGTTACGGCGATCTCTATTCCGCACTTCAGGTGTTAGGTTTTTTCTAACACTCTCTCCCCATTGATGTATATGGGGAAAGCGTGCACGAGCACGTTTTCTCAGCCCTTGGCTTTTGTGTGGTATGGAGCTTAACGCCACCATATCGCACGCACAAGGAGGCTTTTCAGAAACTCGTAATGGCAGCGCTATGGAGGGTGAAATAACTCAACTTTTGTTGCGTTCGCTTCGCACCCTGTTTAGCGCAAAACTTGGAATCTAGGTGATTATTTTTACAGTAATACCATTTAGTGACATGGTGCTTCCACATCACATGGGATTTAGTGCTGGTAAATGTGTTTATGTCACATCAATTTAATTCTGCTTAAATCTCAGTTTGTAAGTAACTCTCCTAGTTCCTCTGTGAGGAAAGAAGGGCACATCAAAAGAACTCTGTGTCTGAAACGGACATAGAAGTCAATAAATGGACTATTAACATTGGATATACAAACCTGCACATCTGCTTTTACTTGTTTTCCCTGTGCTAGAATGTTTTCTTGAGACTCACATGGACTTAAAGTTTAAAGTGATGCTGCCACATCTTGAATGGTTGAAAATTCAGCTACTTAAAGGGATAGTAAAGTCAAAATTAAACTTTCATGATTCAGATAGAACCTGTATTTTTAAACAACTTTCTAATCTACTCCTATTATCAAATTTTCTTTATTCTCTTGGTATCTTTATTTTAAAAAGCTAAAATGTAAGCTTAGAACTGGGCCATTTTTGGTTCAGCACCTGGGTAGCGCTTGCTGATTGGTGTCTTAATGTATCCATCCAATCAGCAAGTGCTACCCAGGTTCTGATCCAAAAATGGGCCGGCTCCTAAGCTTACTTTCCATCTTTTTCAAATAAAAATACCAAGAGAACGGATAAAAATTGATAATGGGAGTAAATTAGAAAGTTGCTTAAAATGGCATACTCTTCCTGAATCATGAAAGTTTATTTTTGACTAGACTATCCCTTTAATAGATATACTAGGGGGGAAATCGGGCTGCGCTGTGTTTGGCATCATTTACCCATCAGTGTTATCTTTTTAAGCAGTGTCTGCATGTTAGACCCATTTTGTGGACATATAGGACAGTGTTATTTGACGAGTTTCTAATCTTGGAAAATCATCCCCCTGAGACCAGTAACTGTTACATGAAGATTATAATTGCAGGGATCCATGTTTTAATATTGCAATAAAATAGCGTAAAATACAATTGCACCAAACTATTTTCATGTTTCCATTTTGGTGTCTGTGTGATTTTATTGCTACAACCCTACAAAAACGTTTTTCAATAGTTAAAGTGAATGTAAATTTTGGTGCTAAAGTGCCCGGTTTTTAAAAATTCGATTAAAAACAGAGGCACATTAATTCATCAAAATTTACATTTCACTCGTTGTGAAAAACCTACCTTTTAAACTTGACAGCTGCTCCAGCTTCCCCACCCGTTGTCGCAAGTAATTTCTTAAGTCAGAAATGATGGATCGGTCATCCTCCAATCACGACGGATTCCTCATTTTAGACCCAGGAGAGGCTTTGCGACGGGCGGAGGAAGCTAGAGCGGCTGACAAGATTAAAAGGTAAGTTTTTTTTCACAACACGAGTGAAATGTAAATTTTGATGAATTAAAGTGCCCCTGTTTTAAATCGATTTTTTTAAAACCAGGCACTTTAAAGGGACAGTATACACTCATTTTCATATAACTGCATGTAATAGACACTACTATAAAAAATAATATGCACAGATACTGATATAAAAATCCAGTATAAAACTGTTTAAAAACTTACTTAGAAGCTGTCAGTTTGGCTCTGTTGAAAAGGTAGCTAGAAAGCCCACTGCAAGTTTTTCTATTTCTTTGGAAAAATTCAATCTAAGTTGACCTCGTTTCTTCATATTGAGAAATAAATATTGTAAAGTATCCGGTCGCACTAAACACATCTGTAACCAAAATAACATGAGTTTTGTCAGATTATCATGTTATGTTACTGATAGTGCTATTATCATTGTGCCAGAGCCTACATTTGTTTTAAGTCCAATTAAAGGGACATTCAGCTCAAAATGTTTCTTTATTTAGATAGCGCATACAAATAAAAAAAAACTTTCCAATTTATTTTTGGTATCAGTTTTACTTTGTTCTCTTGATATGCTTTTTTGATGAGCAAATCACGAAGGCTCAGGAATGTCTACGTGTTGCATCACTATATGGCAACAGTTTTCCAACAATGCGTTTGGCAATGAGAATGTTAATTCATGATCATAATTAAGTTTTTGAACATTAAACAAATGCTAATTATAAAAGTACTGAAAATTATATCAAAGCATGAATTGCACTTGTCATTAATTGTTATTATAGACTTGTTGTCATTAATTGTTATTAATGATTAAATTAAATAACACCTGCATTGGAAACACATTGATTTTGCCATAATCAATATTGATTAATTTGCCCTCATGTTTTGCTTTGGCCATGAATCCTTTTTGATTAAGGCCGGTGAAAACTCCTGAGAAAGTTTCAGTTTCTTAAAGTTTTTGGTTTGTTTAACTATATATTCCTGTTAAGTTTTACATATTAAGAAGCTATGGATTATAATGTCTTAGAAAAGAATGAAAAAAAAAATTGAATGGAGCTGCCATATGATATTTTCACATAGGAATTCTAATGGAGTGGAAAGGGGTCAGTGAGTTAAAAACTGTCCTGATTACTTTAAAAAAACATACAGCCAGATTACGAGCTTTGCATTATGGCTGCTCGCTAATATCGTGTACGTTATTTCCATTGCGCACTTTTTATAATGTAGGTATTACGAGTCTGAAAACAATCTCGTAACGCGTCGCAGTAACATGACTACTGCATTTATCTAATAAGCGTTATTACGGGCGCGTTAAAGATTCTCCCATAGAGATCAATGCTAAATGAACTAATCACGGATTTCTTTCATGTAATTGGCAAGAGTCCATGAGCTAGTGAAGCATGGGATATACAATCCTATCAGGAGGGGCAAAGTTTCCCAAACCTCAAAATGCCTATAAATACACCCCTCACCACACCCACAATTCAGTTTTACAAACTTTGCCTCCTATGGAGGTGGTGAAGTAAGTTTGTGCTAAGATTTCTACGTTGATATGCGCTTCTCAGCATTTTGAAGCCGATTCCTCTCAGAGTACAGTGAATGTCAGTCCTCACGGGGATCTATTTCATAGGTTCTCTGTTATCGGTTGTAGAGATTCATCTCCTACCTCCATTTTCAGATCGACGATATACTCTCATATTTCATTACCTGGTTTGGCTATCTGCTATATGTGGATGGGTGTCTTTCGGTAAGTATGTTTTCATTACTTAAGACACTCTCAGCTATGTTTTGGCACTTTATGTATTTATATAAAGTTCTAAATATATGTATTGTACTTATATTTGCCATGATTCAGGTTTTCAGTATATTTCCTTTTGCAGACTGTCAGTTTCATATCTGGGAAATGCTTTTTTATGGAAAATGTATTTCTTACCTGGGGTATAGTTTATTTTTCTAATTGACTGTCTTTTAAATTCGCAGGCAGAATTAGGCTTGCGAGGGCGCAAAATGCCAGAGTTTATTGTGTCATTCTTGGGGCAAGATTTTCTCTTGTAAGGTGTATCCAGTCCACAGATTCATCCATTACTTGTGGGATATTCTCCTTCCCAACAGGAAGCTGCAAGAGGATCACCCACAGCAGAGCTGTCTATATTGCTCCTCCCCTAACTGCCACCTCCAGTCATTCTCTTGCAGCTCTCGACAAGGGAAGTAGCTAGAGAGATGTGGTGAATTAGTGTAGTTTATCTTCAATCAAAAGTTTGTTATTTTTAAACGGTGCCGGCGTTGTACTGTTTTTTTACCTCAGGCAGAAATTAGAAGAAGAATTTGCCTGAGGTTTTTGATGATCTTAGCAGGTTGTAACTAAGGTCCACTGCTGTTCTCACACATAACTGAATAGTATGGGGAAACTTCAGCTGGGAGAACGGCCTGCAGAATTAACTGCCCTGAGGTATGTTCAGTATATTTTTTTCTAGAGGATGATAAGAACTAGAAAATGCTGACAGTGCCTGATATAGTTAAGCTAAGCCTGATTGCAGTGATTTAATAACGACTGACATCATGCTTTCAGTAAAGGGTAATTTTCATATTACTTTCTATCATGGCTTAGTATGTAAAACGTTATATATATAAAGGAACAGTTTTTACTGAGGTGATAAATCTTTATTTGGGGCCTAGTTTTCCACATGGCTGTTATTTTACTCCTAGAAATAGTTTTTTAAGGCCCTCTGACTTTGAGTGCATGGTGGGAGGGGCCTATTTTCGCGCTCTAATTGCGCAGTTGTTTTTTTACATTCTGAGACATCCAGCTTCCCTGAAGGAGTCCCCTGACATATTGGACCTCTGTAAAGGGTTTTTGTGCCTACAAAAGTCGTTTTATGGGAAGGTAGGAGCCACAGTAGAGCTGTGGCAGTTTGCTTGTGACTGTTATAACGTTTTTTACCGTTTTTTTGCTTCGTTTTTGAACCTGAGGGGTTAATCATCCATTTGCAAGTGGGTGCAATGCTATTTTAGTCTATTATATACACTGTAAAAATTTCATAGAGTTAACTGTTTTTTTCACTGTTTTGCAGTTTTTGTGTTTGTTTTTTTCCCTTAAAGACACAGTACCGTTTTTTATATTCTGCTTTTTCACATTAATTAAAGTGTTTTCAAAGCTTACTTGTCTCATTACTAGTCTGTTAAACATGTCTGACATAGAGGAAACTCCTTGTTCATTATGTTTAGAAGCCATTGTGGAACCCCCTCTTAGAATGTGTACCAAATTCACTGATCTTACTATAAGTTATAAAGACCATATTCTGGCTTTAAAAGATTTATCACCAGAGGAAATTGACAAGGGGGAAGTTATGCTGACTAACTCTCCCCACGTGTCAGAGCCTTTAGCTCCCGCTCAAGGGGCGCCAAGTACATCTAGCGCGCCCATTGCGTATACTTTACAAGACATGGCGGCAGTTATGAATCATACTCTTACAGAAGTATTGTCCAAACTGCCAGGGTTACAAGGAAAGTGAGACAGCTCTGGGGCTAGAAAAAATACAGAGCTCTCTGACGCTTTAGTAGCTATGTCCGATATACCCTCACAATGTGCAGAAGCCGAAGAAGGAGAGCTTCTATCTGTGGGTGATTTTTCTGACTCAGGGAAGACACTTCAACCTGATTCTGATATGTCTACATTTAAATTTAAACTTGAACACCTCTGCATGTTGCTCAGGGAGGTTTTAGCAACTCTGGATGACTGTGACGCCATTGTAGTCCCAGAGAAATTGTGTAAATTGGATAAATACTATGCAGTGCCTGTTTACACTGATGTTTTTCCAATACCTAAGAGGTTTTCAGAAATTATTACTAAGGAATGGGATAGACCAGGTGTACCGTTCTCTCCCCCTCCTGTTTTTAAAAAGATGTTTCCCATAGATGCCCCTACATGGGACTTGTGGCAAACTGTCCCTAAGGTGGAGGGAGCAGTCTCTACTCTAGCGAAGCGTACAACTATCCCTGTCGAGGACAGTTGTGCTTTTCTAGATCCAATGGACAAAAAAATTAGAGGGTTACCTTAAGAAAATTTTTATTCAACAAGGTTTTATTCTCCAGCCCCTTGCATACATTGCCCCTGTCACTGCTGCTGCGGCCTTCTGGTTTGAGTCTTTAGAAGAGGCTCTACAGGTAGAAACCCCATTGGATGATATCCTTGACAAGCTAAAAAGCTCTTAAGCTAGCCAATTCATTTGTTTCTGACGCCGTTGTTCATTTAACCAAACTAACGGCTAAGAACTCAGGTTTTGCTATTCATGCGCGTAGGGTGCTATGGCTTAAATTCTGGTCAGCTGACGTTACTTCAAAGTCTAAGCTTCTCAACATTCCCTTCAAGGGGCAGAACCTATTCGGGCCTGGACTGAAGGAGATCATTTCTCATATTACTGGAGGAAAAGGTCACGCCCTTCCTCAGGATAGGTCCAACAAATTAAGGACCAAACAGCCTAATTTTCGTGCCTTTCGAAACTTCAAGAGTGGCTCAGCTTCAACTTCCTCTAATACAAAACAAGAGGGAAATTTTGCCCAGTCCAAGCCGGTCTGGAGACCTAACCAGGCTTGGAACAAAGGAAAGCAGGCCAAAAAACCTGCTGCTGCTTCTAAGACAGCATGAAAGATCAGCCCCCGATCCGGTAACGGATCTAGTAGGGGGCAGACTTTCTCTCTTCGCCCAGGCTTGGGCAAGAGATGTCCAGGATCCCTGGGCGTTGGAAATTGTGTCCCAGGGATATCTTCTGGACTTCAAAGCTTCTTCCCAAAAGGAAGATTTCATCTCTCACAATTATCTGCAAACCAGATAAAGAGAGAGGCATTCTTACATTGTGTTCAAGACCACCTAGTTATGGGAGTGATCCACCCAGTTCCAAAGGAGGAACAGGGGCAAGGCTTCTATTCATATCTGTTTGTGGTTCCCAAGAAAGAGGGAACCTTCAGACCAATCTTAGATCTCAAGATCCTAAACAAATTTCTCAGCCAACAAACCCCCAAGTCCGCATGAAGGTGAGGCTCTCATTCCAGCTCAGCTGGTAGGGGGCAGATTAAAAATTGTCAAAGATGTTTGGATCAATTTGGTCCAAAATCATTGGATTCAGAGTATTTTCTCTCAGGGGTACAGAATAGGATTCAGAGTAAGGAAAAAATGTGCCACAAGAAAAGCGCTACGCTCCCTGTTGAGGTGAGTGTTGCTTGAGGTGGTGTCCACGTTATGTATCAACGTATGAAAATATAATAGTAAATAATCAATGATAGAAGATATATAGGTAAAACTATTTAATTATAACTTTAAAACAGATTAAAAAATACAAACACAATTGGTGATTTGTATACAATTCACAATATCCAGTACAATATCAATAAAATTACATTTAAAAATGGTTGTGTTTCTAATATAACAGCAATTTTGGCGTTGGTTACACACGGAATAGGGGGATACACATACAGATTAAAGTTTAAAAAAATTGCAACATAATAAGCACTTGACAGAATATCAAGGATCACTGGTTACATTACAACTATATTGAAACAGCTACGATCACAAGTGTGACGTAGGAAAAGTCACATGACATATTTTTAAATACCAGTCTCTCACTAACGGACCGGTAACACACACCCGCCACAATAGCGGGGAGGTCATCTTGTTTGGATCTTTAAGTTTTTTTAATCCAATTTCTGGACATTATCATTTGTTACACTATATAACAGGTACCTGATTATCAAATAGCGGAAATATATACTACAGTTATTCAATTGTTTTCTCTGATGAAATCGATGTTATAAGGGAGACGTCCCTTTTTATTTTATGTATGCTTTTAACAAGTTATTAAATTTCTGTCTAATTATACAAAGGTTTTATTAGTTTTTATATATAGATAAGAAGCTCACATTAGACAACAAGTTTATATATATCAGTTGTATATACCTGTTTACATCTTTTTATTAACTGAATGTTGATAAATACTTAGGATTACCTACAATAAATATATAATAACAACATTGCAGTACATACACTAAACATTTATCCAATCAAAAAAATACAATATATTCAAATTATAGAATTTAACTAAATACTCTACCCGTGCTAATCTAGCGCTGGACTACATTCACTACATATCAACCACTGTTTTCTTAGAGGGGAATACATTAGTCTAGCAGGGTCAATTCTCCATCGCCTCATCTTTCTCACTACAAATACAACATAATTTTACCAAACAAATCAGTCACCTTTTTGCATCACTGTCTTCACAGGATATTTTTTACAGTTTTTATATTTTTACATTTTTTATATTTTTAGGTGTACACCTTGTTTTTTCGACACAGTTTTTGGATTTTTTATTTTTGGATTTTACATTTCTTACTTTTAATAATTTTTTCACCTTTCACATATTGTGCACATTGTGACTATTATTAATGCAGGACATGTATTTTCACGTATAAATTGGATATTATATTCTATAGGAGTGCACACTGGATCATATTTGGAGTCTTTATTTGGGACATTGTATGCACAAATAAACATTTGCTGTTATATTTGTTTAAGGAACACCATTTACACATTGGGATTAGCACGCACGCAACAGATTAATACCTTTGCTATTTTCAATTATTTCTGTTAGCTTATTTATACCACATTTAACCAACGCCAAATTGCTGTTATATTAGAAACACAACCATTTTTAAATGTAATTTTATTGATATTGTACTGGATATTGTGAATTGTATACAAATCACCAATTGTGTTTGTATTTTTTAATCTGTTTTAAAGTTATAATTAAATAGTTTTACCTATATATCTTCTATCATTGATTATTTACTATTATATTTTCATACGTTGATACATAGCGTGGACACCACCTCAAGCAACACTCACCTCAACAGGGAGCGTAGCGCTTTTCTTGTGGCACATTTTTTCCTTATCTTTTAGAGATCCGGTTCGGAGATCTCGCCTATGTTAAGAAAAGCTTGTGTGGCATAATTTTCTGGCGCATTCTGATATATTCTATCTGAACTAGGATTCAGAGTAAGACCACCTGAGAGAAGATTTTTTCTCTCACGCATTCCAGCAAACCCAGTAAAGGCTCATGCTTTCCTGAAGTGTGTTTCAGAGCTGGAGTTATCAGGGGTAATCATGCCAGTTCCGTTTCAGGAACAGGGTCTGGGGTTTTATTCAAATCTATTCATTATTCCAAAGAAAGAGAATTCATTCAGACCAGTTTTGGATCTAAAGATTTTGAATCGATATGTAAGAGTACCAACTTTCAAAATGGTGACTATAAGGACTATTCTGCCTTTTGTTCAGCAAGGGCATTATATGTCCATAATAGACTTGCAGGATGCATATCTTCATATTCCGAATTATCCAGATCACTATCAGTTCCTGAGATTCTCTTTTCTAGACAAGCATTACCAATTTGTTGCTCTTCCTTTTGGCCTAGCGACAGCTCCAAGAATCTTTTCAAAGGTTCTAGGTGCCCTACTCTCTGTAATCAGAGAGAGAGGTATTGCGGTATTTCCTTATTTGGACAATATCTTGGTACTCGCTCAGTCTTTACGTTCTGCAGAATCTCACACAAATCAACTAGTGTTGTTTCTTCAAAGACATAGTTGGAGGATCAATTTACCAAAAAGTTATTTGATTCCTCAGACAAAGGTAACCTTTTTAGGTTTCCAGATAGATTCAGTGTCCATGACTTTGTCTCTAATAGACAAGAGATGTTTGAAATTGGTTGCAGCCTGTCGGAACCTTCAGTCTCAGTCATTCCCTTCAGTAGCTATGTGCATGGAAGTTTTAGCTCTCATGACTGCAGCATCAGACGTGATCCCCTTTACTCATTTTCATATGAGACCTCTCCAGCTTTGTATGCTGAACCAATAATGCAGGGATTATACAAGGATATCACAACTGATATCCTTAAATCCCAATGTTTGACTTTCTCTGACTTGGTGGTTAGATCACCATTGTATAATTTTATGGGCCTCTTTTGTTCGACCAACCTTGACTGTGATCACAACAGATGCGAGTCTTTCAGGTTGGGGAGCTGTTTGGGGATCACTGACAGCACAAGGGGTTTGGAAATCTCAAGAGTCGAGATTACCAATCAATATTTTGGAACTCTGTGCGATTTTCAGAGCCCTTCAGTCTTGGCCTCTGTTGAAGAGAGAACCATTCATTTGTTTTCAGACAGACAATATCACAACTGTAGCATATGTCAATCATCAGGGTGGGACTCACAGTCCTCAAGCTATAAAAGAAGTATCTCAGATACTTGTTTGGGTGAAATCCAGCTCCTGTCTAATTTCTGCGGTTCATATCCCAGGTTTAGACAATTGGTAAGCGGATTGCCTCAGTCGTCAGACTTTACATCTGGGAGAATGGTCTCTCCACCCAGATGTGCTTTCTCAAATTGTTCAGATGTGGGGGCTTCCAGAAATAGATCTGATGGCATCTCATCTAAACAAAAAACTTCCCAGCTACCTGTCCAGGTCCAGGGATCCTCAGGCAGAAGCAGTGGATGCATTGACACTTCCTTGGTGTTATCAACCTGCTTATATTTTCCCGCCTCTAGTTCTTCTTCCAAGAGTGATCTCCAAAATCATCATGGAGCGATCGTTTGTGCTGCTGGTGGCTCCAACATGGCCTCACAAGTTTTGGTATGCGGATCTTGTTTGGATGTCCAGTTACCAACCTTGGTCACTTCCATTAAGGCCAGACCTTCTATCTCAAGGTCCGTTTTTCCATCAGGATCTCAAATCATTAAATTTGAAGGTATGGAAATTGAACGCTTAGTGCTTAGTCATAGAGGTTTCTCTGACTCAGTGTTTAATACTATGTTGCAGGCTCGTAAATCTGTTTCTAGAAAGATTTATTATCGAGTTTGGAAGACTTACATTTCATGGTGTTCTCATAAATTTTCTTGGCATTCTTTTCGAATTCCTATAATTTTACAGTTTCTTCAGGATGGTTTGGATATAGGTTTGTCTGCAAGTTCCTTGAAAGGACAAATCTCTGCTCTTTGTTTTATTTCATAGAAAGATTGCTAAACTTCCTGATATTCATTGTTTTGTGCAGGCTTTGGTTCGTATCAAGCCTGTCATTAAATCAATTTCTCCTCCTTGGAGTCTTAATTTGGATTTAAAGGCTTTACAGGCTCCTCCGTTTGAGCCTATGCATTCTTTAGACATTAAACTACTTTCTTGGAAATTGTTGTTTCTTTTGGTTATCTCTTCTGCTAGAAGAGTTTCTGAATTATCCGCTCTCTCTTGTGAGTCTCCTTTTCTGATTTTTCATCATGATAAGGCAGTTTTGCAGACTTAATTTAAATTCCTACCTAAGGTTGTAAATTCTAACAACATTAATAGAAAAATTATTGTCCCTTCTTTGTGTCCTATTACTAAGAATTCTTTAGAAAGATCTTTACATTCTTTGGATGTGGTGACAGCTTTGAAATATTATGTTGAAGCCACTAAAGATTTCAGGAAGACTTCTAGTTTATTTGTTATCTTTTCTGGTTCCAGGAAAGGTCAGAAGGATTCTGCTGTTTCCTTGGCCTCATGGTTAAAACTTTTGATTCATCAAGCCTATTTGGAGTCGGGTCAAGCCCCGCCTCAGATAATTATGGCTCATTCTACTAGATCAGTTTACACTTCCTGGGCTTTTAAGAATGAAGCTTCAGTTGATCAGATTTTCAAAGCTGCTACTTAGTCTTCTTTGCATACATTTACTAAATTCTACCATTTTGATGTATTTGCTTCTTCGGATGCAGTTTTTGGTAGAAAAGTTCTTCAGGCAGCAGTTTCAGTTTGATTTTTCTGCTTTTGATTTAAGTTTTTTCCTCACATTTATGAGAATTAAATTATGTTTTGGGTTGTGGATTATTTTTTTCAACGGAAAATGGCTGTTTTTATTTTTATCCCTCCCTCTCTATTCTCTTTTCTAGACAAGCATTACCAATTTGTTGCTCTTCCTTTTGGCCTAGCGACAGCTCCAAGAATCTTTTCAAAGGGTCTAGGTGCCCTACTCTCTGTAATCAGAGAGCGGGGTATTGCGGTATTTCCTTATTTGGACGATATCTTGGTACTCGCTCAGTCTTTACATTCTGCAGAATCTCACACAAATCAACTAGTGTTGTTTCTTCAAAGACATAGTTGAAGGATCAATTTACCAAAAAGTTATTTGATTCCTCAGACAAAGGTAACCTTTTTAGGTTTCCAGATAGATTCAGTGTCCATGACTTTGTCTCTAACAGACAAGAGACGTTTGAAATTGGTTGCAGCCTGTCGGAACCTTCAGTCTCAGTCATTCCCTTCAGTAGCTATGTGCATGGAAGTTTTAGGTCTCATGACTGCAGCATCAGACGTGATCCCCTTTGCTCATTTTCATATGAGACCTCTCCAGCTTTGTATGCTGAACCAATGATGCAGGGATTATACAAGGATATCACAACTAATATCCTTAAATCCCAATGTTCGACTTTCTCTGACTTGGTGGTTAGATCACCATTGTATAATTTTATGGGCCTCTTTTGTTCGACCAACCTGGACTATGATCACAACAGATGCGAGTCTTTCAGGTTGGGTAGCTGTTTGGGGATCTCTGACAGCACAAGGGGTTTGGAAATCTCAAGAGGCGAGATTACCAATCAATATTTTTGAACTCTGTGTGATTTTCAGAGCCCTTCAGTCTTGGCCTCTGTTGAATTTGTTTTCAGACAGACAATATCACAACTGTAGCATATGTCAATCATCAGGGTGGGACTCACAGTCCTCAAGCTATAAAAGAAGTATCTCAGATACTTGTTTGGGTGAAATCCAGCTCCTGTCTAATTTCTGTGGTTCATATCCCAGGTTTAGACAATTGGTAAGCGGATTACCTCAGTCGTCAGACTTTACATCCGGGAGAATGGTCTCTCCACCCAGATGTGCTTTCTCAAATTGTTCAGATGTGGGGGCTTAGATCTGATGGCATCTCATCTAAACAAAAAAACTTCCCAGCTACCTGTCCAGGTCCAAGGAAAGCTTGCCATTTCAAGGAGCAACTCTATGCTACCGCAGCACTTAGCTGACTCTCACAGAGGACATTCCAGCTTCAGATAAGTTTGTTAACAGTTGGCCAATATTGGAATGTGACTGAACATATATGCAGTATATGGAGGGTTAGCCTGGTCTGACTCTTGCTGCTTATCACGCTGACTCTTTGCTTTGCAGTCTGGCTATTTTTCAGGATATCTGCTTTGCTAATCTTATCTGCAGTAGTGCTACTAATTACTACGCTTGCTTACTTATGGAGGTCTGCAACTCTCTATGCTAAAGGCAATTACCGCTATAAGTGGAAGGTCTACCTGGCATGACCTGGATTGCAACTTTAGCATTAACTTTTATTTACAATTTTACACACTGCTAATTATTCTATTGCAACAATGCTATGTACTTATTTGCATTTATGATTATGAAATTGCTGGCACTCCATTTCTAAATGTGTTCCTGAATTTCTTTCAAATCACCTGATATTACTTAGATCCCTATCACTTTACCTGTCTGGTAACAATCCCTTGCATAGTCTTGGGTACCGTGCACAGCTTGGGTGTAGTAATATACTAGGTAGTTTTGAATAGCATAGATGTCATTTTTTCATTTTAAGATGTGCACATCTCCAGGGTTCTAGATTTTCTCATGTTCTCAAATATTTTCTATGTTATGACAATACATATTCCATGTTATGACAATATACACCTGGCATTTATCTATTTAGCTTTTGCTATTTTTGGTATTTAAGGTATCTCACTATTAAATATATTTTGCTTATTGTGATTGTGCTGGTCAGAGTTTTATTCCTTATAAACTATATTGGAGCCAGATTGAATAAACAACTTTTTTTAAAAAGAGTGCTTGATTCCCTATCTATTTTGGGCCATTAATTTTGTTGGTCCTTGTTCTTTTCTTATAGTTTGTTGAACGTATGTTTATGTATGTCTATGTAAGTCAATGTAAAATGGGTTTGTGTGCATTTTTTTCAAACACCCGAGATCTCGTAACTTTGATCCGTTATATTTTGACATAAAAGAATTTAATTTAAAAATGAAATATTGTAGAGTGTTTGTATGAGTGTAAGTTTACTTTGTGTAATGTTTTTGAAGTGATTTGTGGATGTTTTTGTTATTGGTATATCATTAACTACTGGGTCTGGGTGAGCGTTAGGTATTTGAGCGTAGATGTGGATATTTGTGGCGCTACGGAAACTTGTAATAGCAGCGGTAGGGAAATTGAAGCATTATGGCCCATAACGATGATATTTGAGTCATAACGCACTACTTGTAATCTAGCTGATAGTTCACTAGTGCATCGTGCAGTATTATGCATATGAAAGAACACTAGCTTGCCAGGTGTCCAGTATTCAACAGGACAGTCCACTGTTGTAGCAGGCTGTCCAGTAAAATCTGCAACAAAATACTGGACACTAAGGGCTAGATTATGATTGGATCGTTAATTACTGCTCTTGCTCACACACTAACTCAGCTCAACTTCTGCTCTTTGCTTGAGTCGGGTAGCGAGCGTATTATAAGTTGAAAGTAAATCTTTTTCACTTGCACGCTAACCTGATGCATGCAAAGAGCAGAATTTAGAATATCACGACCATATTAACATATTCCCCCATTGAATTTAAAGAAGAGAGAAAAGTAGGGGGAAAAACTAAAGCTTGCATGCTAACCTAAATCGCCATCAGCCCCCTACTCTATTAAACCCTAATCCGCCACAAAGCCCACCGCAAAGTCCCACCTACTCTATTAACCCCTAATCCATCACATAGCCCACCACAAAGTCCCCACTACTCTATTAAATCCTAATCCACCACAACCCGCACCGCAAAATACCCACTAACATATACCCCAACACCCCGTAAGTACCCAAAAAAAAACTAACACAAAAAGCGAACCTTACCTGAAAAATAAAAAACCCAACATCACATGAAATAAAATTCTACCATTACAGAAAATAAAAAAAAACAAGTTAGGCCTTCTTAAAAAAAAATAAACACCCCAAAATAAAAAAACTAAACTTACACTAAACTATAGCAAAATCCCTTAAAAAGGCTTTTTGTAGGACATTGCACTAATGGGATTATGCTATTTTTCAAACAAAACACACTAAGCCATTCTACAGGTAAGCCCCCCCTCCCAAAAAAAAAGCTATCTAAAAAAAAATGAATTAAAAAATTGCCCTGAAAAGAAACAAGAAAAAATACCCCAAAAAATCCTAAACTCCACCCCCCAAAGATTGTACTCACCGAAGTTGAATTCGGCTCCTACATGGCGGCGGCTCTCCATCTTCATCCCGGTGGCAGTCCTTCCATCTTCCTATCTTTGGATCTTCCGTCACCGACGTCCTCTTTATGCTGTCATCCGTGCACACTGAATTTTGAATGCTAAGTACACTCTTTATATAGGGGTACCCTTGCATTCCTATTGGCTGATTTAAAATTCAAATTCAAATCAGCCAATAGAAAAAGCTTTAATACTATTGGCTGATTTGAATTTATGATGGGTGTTGTGGCAGTTTAAGGGTTAATAGTGTAGAGGGGTAGTTTGCGATGGGGGTTGTGGTGGTTTAGGGCTTAATAGAGTACTTTAGTGCAACTGTTTCCTCTGGCCAAACTCTTTACCTGACCTTTCAGGTTGCGTAAAAAGTTTGAGCATTAAATGCAATTGCGTTTGAGCGAATGGGGCCTATCTATCAAGCTCCGAAAGGAGCTTGATGGCCCGAGTTTCTGGCGAGTCTTCAGACTTACTTGCACATCCCAACCTCCCTGCTCTTGCACAAACAGTCACGCAAGAGCAGGGCTTGTCAGTCAGTCACCTCTATAAGAGAAGAGCATGAAACCCAAAATTTATAGCATACTATGTATAAAACATACAATATTAAACAGCTTTCCAATTTACTTCTATTAACAAATTTGCTTCATTCTGTTGATATCCTTTATTGAGCAGCAAGGCACCACTGGGAACTAGCTGAACACATCAGTGAGCCAGTGAAAAGATGCATTTATGTGCAGCCATCAATCAGCCACTATGTCCCAGTAGTACATTGTTGCTGCTAAACCTACCTAGGTATACTCTTCAGCAAAGGATACCAAGATAACAAAGGGCCAGATTACATTTGGCTTGCTAATGATAGCGGGGTCACAATTCACAATATCACTGGCCTGCGCTACTGTTAGCATCCATTGTAAATCGCATTTACCAGAAAAGGGTTAGCACGGCCGACGTCACTCTACCACAACTTATACTTTCAATGGAGATCGCAAATTTGCTAACTTGCGCTCATATTACAAGTTGAAAGTTATCGTCTATGCTTGAGCAAAAGCCAAAAATAAGCTAGAATAAACTAAATATCTAAACTTTTATTTAAAAAATATCATTTAAATACTTATAAAAAGGTTTTAAAAGGGCACCTAACCCAGATCCACCTCTCCTTCCTATGACAGCCTGCACTTCAGTCACACTCCCAGGCCAGGAGACGGACAAAGAGGCTGAGTAGGAATTATTCTATCTCCATACAGTACCATCCACTGCATTCCTTCACCCCCCTCTCTTTCTTTCTCATCTTGTGAAGTTCACACTATATGCCTCTTCTCCCCTGTTGCTGTTATATATCGACCCCTGGCCCACCATCACAATTTCTGGATCACTTTAAAGCCTTTTTTTGACACTTTCTCTCTTGTAATGTCCCTTCTCTCATCTTAGGGGACTTCAACATACCCGTTGACAATTCTAACTTGCCTGCTGCCTCTAAATTTCTGTCTCTTACCACCTCTTTTGGCCTGTCCCTGTGGACAAAATCTCCAACCCACTGTGAAGGCACACTGTGGTCCTCCCCAATCTCTGTGCCATTTCCAACTTCCCTTACTTCTCCTTTCCTCTCTCTGACCACCATTTACTAACTTTCTCTCTTACTCTACCTGCTGCATCTTTGCAGGCCCCCCAAAAAAACTTCTACCTTACAGGAATTTAAATGACTTGGATCTCACAGACTTTTCCGCTTAACTGACTCTCTTGCCCAGACCTTGTGGCCTTACAGTATAATTCAGCACTAAAATCAACACTTGACAAAGATGCACCCACCACTGTTCACTGTATATCATTCACTCGATGACAATGGGGGCACACCGAATAGACCCAATATTTTCAGCGATGTTCAGGGCCTGCTGAACGGCAGTGGAGAAAATCACGCACCTGTGCAGATTTCCTGCATTATAAATTCATCCTTAAATCATACAACTCTGCCCTCACCCTGGTCAAACAGGTCTATTTCTTCTCCCTTGTGACACAAATAGAAAAGACATCTACACCTCACACCCATCAAACCCAGCGCTCCTACCCACCCCTTCTATTAACAAAACTCTCTGCTACTTTCCTCCTGTAACAGAGGAAGAAGTCTCTGTACTCCTATCTTTGGCTTATATCACAACTTGCCCACTTGATCCTATTCCTTCACGACTCCTTCCATCTCTCTCTGCTTCAATAACCCCATGCCCTAACTCACCTCTTTAACCAGTCTCTCATCGCTGGGCCATCTACTGATACATTCAAGCATGCGTCAATGACACCAATCCTAAAAAAGCACTCGCTTTACCCCTTCATCGGCAGCTCTCCTTACTTCCCTTCGCTTCCATATTATTGTGAATCTGTCCAAAACTGAGCTGCTTTCTTATTCCCCCCTCTTTGAGACATACAACTTCTGACATTTCTCTGATGTTTGGAAACTCTAATCTCAGCACCTTACCCCAGGTCTGCTGTCTTCGGGTCACACTTGACTCAGAACTGACATTCATCCCACATATACAAGAACTTACCAAATCCTGCCGTGCCCACCTACGCAACATTTCCAGAATTCATCCTTTCTTTACTCAAAAAACTACAAAAATACTAATTCATTCCCTCATTTTGTCATGCATTGACTAATGCAATCTACTTCTAAATGGCCTTCCAAAACACCGCCTCTCTTCCCTCCAAATTATTATGAATTCTTCAACTAGACTCATCCATCTAAGTCGCCGATCTACATCAGCTGCTCTGCTCTGCCAGTCTCTACACTGGCTCCCCAAACACACCAAAAAACTATTTAAAGTATTAACCATTACCTACAAAGCACTCAACAGCCTCACTCTTAACTATATTACCTCTCTCATCTCCAAATATTCGCAGACCCTTCCTCTTCGATCAACCACTGACCTACGTCTCTCCACTCTTATCATCTCTACATCCCATTCCCTCCTCCAAGACTTCTCACGTGCTGCTCCTGTTCTCTGGGACTCTCTACCTCATTCCATAAGACTGTCTTCAACCTTGTATAGCTTCAGATGGTCCTTGAAAACACACCTATTCATAGAGACTAACCATCTCTCCTCTGATTTTCATCCTACCCAAAATAATTTTTGAACTGCCTTGACTCACTGCTGCAATTACAATTCATGTGACAATCTACCCCAAACCTTATGTCTTTGCACCCTCATACTGTAGACTGTGAGCTCTCCAGGGCAGGGCCCTCTTCCTCCTGTACTAGATTTGTTTAGTCTGTTATGTTTTGTATCTTATCACAAATCCTTCTCATTGTATACCCCTATCTCTGTACCCAGGGTTATGGAACTTTGCAGCAAATAAATGATCATAATAATAAGACACTTAGGGGCCTATTTATCAAAGGTCTTGCGGACCTGATCCGCAAGGCCTCGCTGAATGCGGAGAGCAATACGCTCTCCGTATTCAGCATTGCACAAGAGCTGCTGGTGCAACACCGCCCCCTGCAGACTCGTGGCCAATCGGCCGCCAGCAGGGAGGTGTCAATCAACCTGATCGTACTCGATCGGGTTGATTTCTCCAACATTGGTGTGTCCGGTCCACGGCGTCATCCTTACTTGTGGGAATATCTCTTCCCCAACAGGAAATGGCAAAGAGTCCCAGCAAAGCTGGCCATATAGTCCCTCCTAGGCTCCGCCCCCACCCCAGTCATTCTCTTTGCCGTTGCACAGGCAACATCTCCACGGAGATGGTTAAGAGTATGTGGTGTTTAGTTGTAGTTTTTTATTCTACTATCAAGAGTTTGTTATTTTAAAATAGTGCTGGTATGTACTATTTACTCTGAAACAGAAAAAGATGAAGAATTCTGTTTGTGAGAGGAAGATGATTTTAGCAGACAGTAACTAAAATCCTTTGCTGTTTCCACATAGGACTGTTGAGATGAAGTAACTTCAGTTGGGGGAAACAGTTAGCAGACTTTTCTGCTTAAGGTATGACTAGCCATATTTCTAACAAGACTGTGTAATGCTGGAAGGCTGTCTTTTCCCCCCTTTTGCGTCTCTTATTGGGGGAGGTGTCACAAATATCTCAGGATTCGGCTGCTAAGGAGTTAACTTTGTGTAGCTTGCACTCAAAACAGTTATTTGTTTTCAAGCCATTTTCTTAGTCTCAAGCAGAATAAAGGGCTTAATATGGGCTATAAAACTGGTAGACACTTTTATGGGCAAAATCGATTGCTTTATTTGGGCATTTTATACATGTTTATGCTGGTATTTCATATTTATAAACTTGGGGAACGTTTTTTAACGTCAGGCACTATGTTAGACACCTTTTCCAGTCAGGAAGGGCCTTCCCAGTTGTAGGCTGAGTCTCATTTTCGCGCCATTACTGCGCAGTTGTTTTTGAGAGCAAGACATGCAGATGCATGTGTGAGGATCTGAAGATAGTTGGAAAAGTTCCTAGAAGGCGTCATTTGGTATCGTATTCCCCTCTGGGCTTGGTAAAGTCGCAGCAAAGGCTGTAGCTGGGACTGTAGAGGGGTTAAAACTGTAACCGGCTCCGGTTTCGTTATTTTAAGGGTTAAAGCTCTGAAAATTGGTGTGCAATACCTTTAATGCTTTAAGACACTGTGGTGAAATTTTGGTACATTTTGAACAATTCCTTCATATTTTTTCACATATTCAGTAATAAAGTGTGCTCTGTTTAAAATTTAAAGAGACAGTAACGGTTTTGTTTTAAAACGGTTTTTGTGCTTTACTGACAAGTTTAAGCCTGTTTAACATGTCTGTGCCTTCAGATAAGCTATGTTCTATATGTATGAAAGTCAATGTGTCTCCCCCTTCTAAATTATGTGATAATTGTGTCATAGCGTCCAAGCAAAGTAAGGACAGTACTGTCACAGATAATGAAGTTGCCCAAGATGATTCATCAGATGAAGGGAGTAGACATGGTTCTATATCATCTCCTTCTGTGTCTACACCAGTTTTGCCCACGCAGGAGGCCCCTAGTACTTCTAGCGCGCCAATGCTTATTACCATGCAACAATTGACCGCTGTAATGGATAACTCCATAGCAAATATTTTATCCAAAATGCCTGCATATCAGAGAAAGCGCGATTGCTCTGTTTTAAACACTGAAGAGCAGGAGGGCGCTGATGATAATTGTTCTGTCATACCCTCACACCAATCTGAAGGGGCCATGAGGGAGGTTTTGTCAGATGGGGAAATTTCAGATTCAGGAAAAATTTCTCAACAGGCTGAACCTGATATTGTGACATTTAAATTTAAATTAGAACATCTCCGCGCACTGCTTAAGGAGGTGTTATCTACTCTGGATGATTGTGACAACCTGGTCATTCCAGAAAAATTATGCAAGATGGACAAGTTCCTAGAGGTTCCGGTGCACCCCGACGCTTTTCCTATACCCAAGCGGGTGGCGGACATAGTGAATAAGGAGTGGGAGAAGCCCGGCATACCTTTTGTTCCCCCTCCTATATTTAAGAAATTATTTCCTATGGTCGACCCCAGAAAGGACTTATGGCAGACAGTCCCTAAGGTTGAGGGGGCAGTTTCTACTCTAAACAAGCGCACTACTATTCCTATCGAGGATAATTGTGCTTTCAAAGATCCTATGGATAAAAAATTGGAGGGTTTGCTTAAAAAGATTTTTGTACAGCAAGGTTACCTTCTTCAACCCATTTCGTGCATTGTTCCTGTCACTACAGCAGCGTGGTTCTGGTTCGAGGAACTAGAAAAGTCGCTCAGTAGAGAGACTCCATATGAGGAGGTTATGGACAGAGTTCACGCACTTAAGAGAGCGCTTTGGCTAAAGTCTTGGTCAGCGGATGTATCATCCAAGACAAAATTGTTTAATATCCCCTTCAAGGGTTAAACTCTCTTTGGGCCAGAATTGAAAGAGATTATCTCAGACATCACTGGGGGAAAGGGCCACGCCCTCCCACAAGATAGGCCTTTCAAAGCCAAGAATAAGTCTAATTTTCGTTCCTTTCGTAGTTTCAGTAACGGACCGGGCTCTAATTCTGCATCCTCTAAGCAAGAGGGTAATGCCTCACAGACCAAACCAGCCTGGAAACCGATGCAAGGCTGGAACAAGGGTAAGCAGGCCAAGAAGCCTGCCCCTGCTAACAAAACAGCATGAAGGAGTAGCCCCCGATCCGGGACCGGATCTAGTGGGGGGCAGACTCTCTCTCTTTGCTCAGGCTTGGGCAAGAGATGTTCAGGATAAGCTAGCTAAAAATAGTTTCTCAGGGTTATCTTCTGGAATTCAAGGAACTACCCCCAAGGGGAAGGTTCCACATGTCTCACTTATCCTCAAACCAAATAAAGAGACAGGCATTCTTACATTGTGTAGAAGACCTGTTAAAGATGGGAGTGATACACCCAGTTCCAACAGCGGAACAAGGAATGGGATTTTACTCAAATCTGTTTGTAGTTCCCAAAAAAGAGGGAATTTTCAGACCAATTCTGGATTTAAAGATCCTAAACAAATTTCTCAGAGTACCATCGTTCAAGATGGAAACCATTCGAACGATTCTACCCACAATCCAGGAAGGTCAATTTATGACTACCGTGGATCTAAAGGATGCGTATCTACATATCCCTATCCACAAAGAACATCATCAGTTCCTAAGGTTTGCCTTTCTGGACAAACATTACCAGTTTGTGGCCCTCCCATTCGGGTTAGCCACTGCTCCAAGGATTTTCACAAAGGTACTCAGATCCCTTCTAGCGGTTCTAAGACCAAGGGGCATTGCAATAGTACCGTACTTGGACGACATTCTAATACAAGCGTCGTCTCTTTCAAAGGCAAAGGCTCACTCTGACATCGTTCTGGCCTTTCTCAGATCTCACGGATGGAAGGTGAACATAGAAAAAAGTTCCCTGTCTCCGTCGACAAGAGTTCCCTTCTTGGGAACAATAACGGCTAGATTTGGAGTTTTGTCGGTAACGACCCGAAAAACTAACGCCGGCTTTTTTCTGGCCGCACCATAAAAATAACTCTGGTATTGAGAGTCCACATAAAGGCTGCGTTAGGCTCCAAAAAAGGAGCGTAGAGCATTTTTAACGCAGCTTCAACTCTCGATACCAGAGTTGCTTACGGACGCGGCCAGCCTAAAAAACGTGCTCGTGCACGATTCCCCCATAGGAAACAATGGGGCTGTTTGAGCTGAAAAAAAACACCTGCAAAAAAGCCGCGTTCAGTTCTTAACGCAGCCCCATTGTTTGCTATGCGGTAACCCTTCCTACGTCTGCACTTAACACTCTAACATGTACCCCGAGTCTAAACACCCCTAACCTTACACTTATTAACCCCTAATCTGCCGCCCCCGCTATCGCTGACCCCTGCATATTATTATTAACCCCTAATCTGCCGCTCCGTAAACCGCTGCTACTTACATTATCCCTATGTACCCCTAATCTGCTGCCCTAACATCGCTGACCCCTATATTATATTTATTAACCCCTAATCTGCCCCCCACAACGTCGCCTCCACCTGCCTACACTTATTAACCCCTAATCTGCCGACCGGACCTGAGCGCTACTATAATAAAGTTATTAACCCCTAATCCGCCTCACTAACCCTATCATAAATAGTATTAACCCCTAATCTGCCCTCCCTAACATCGCCGACACCTAACTTCAAACATTAACCCCTAATCTGCCGACCGGAGCTCACCGCTATTCTAATAAATGTATTAACCCCTAAAGCTAAGTCTAACCCTAACACTAACACCCCCCTAAGTTAAATATATTTTAAATCTAACGAAATTAATTAACTCTTATTAAATAAATTATTCCTATTTAAAGCTAAATACTTACCTGTAAAATAAATCCTAATATAGCTACAATATAAATTATAATTATATTACAGCTATTTTAGGATTTATATTTATTTTACAGGTAACTTTGTATTTATTTTAACCAGGTACAATAGCTATTAAATAGTTAAGAACTATTTAATAGCTAAAATAGTTAAAATAATTACAAATTTACCTGTAAAAGAAATCCTAACCTAAGTTACAAATAAACCTAACACTAGACTATCAATAAATTAATTAAATAAACTACCTACAATTACCTACAATTAACCTAACACTACACTATCAATAAATTAATTAAATACAATTGCTACAAATAAATACAATTAAATAAACTAGCTAAAGTACAAAAAATAAAAAAGAACTAAGTTACAAAAAATAAAAAAATATTTACAAACATAAGAAAAATATTACAACAATTTTAAACTAATTACACCTACTCTAAGCCCCCTAATAAAATAACAAAGCCCCCCAAAATAAAAAAATGCCCTACCCTATTCTAAATTACTAAAGTTCAAAGCTCTTTTACCTTACCAGCCCTGAACAGGGCCCTTTGCGGGGCATGCCCCAAGAAATACAGCTCTTTTGCCTGTAAAAAAAAACATACAATACCCAAGCCCCCCAACATTACAACCAACCACCCACATACCCCTAATCTAACCCAAACCCCCCTTAAATAAACCTAACACTAAGCCCCTGAAGATCATCCTACCTTGTCTTCAGCTCACCGGGTATCACACCGATCCGTCCAGAAGAGCTCCTCCGATGTCCTGATCCAAGCCCAAGCAGGGGCTGAAGAGGTCCATGATCCGGCTGAAGTCTTCATCCAAGCGGGGCAGAAGAGGTCTTCCATCCGATTGAAGTCTTCATCCAAGCGGCATCCATCCGGAGCGAAGCGGCAGCATCCTGAAGACCTCCACCGCGGAACATCCATCCTGGCCGATGACTGAACGACGAATGACGGTTCCTTTAAATGACGTCATCCAAGATGGCGTCCCTCGAATTCCGATTGGCTGATAGGATTCTATCAGCCAATCGGAATTAAGGTAGGAATATTCTGATTGGCTGATGGAATCAGCCAATCAGAATCAAGTTCAATCCGATTGGCTGATCCAATCAGCCAATCAGATTGAGCTTGCATTCTATTGGCTGATCGGAACAGCCAATAGAATGCAAGCTCAATCTGATTGGCTGATCGGATCAGCCAATCGGATTGAACTTGATTCTGATTGGCTGATTCCATCAGCCAATCAGAATATTCCTACCTTAATTCCGATTGGCTGATAGAATCCTATCAGCCAATCGGAATTCGAGGGACGCCATCTTGGATGACGTCATTTAAAGGAACCGTCATTCGTCGTTCAGTCGTCGGCCAGGATGGATGTTCCGCGGTGGAGGTCTTCAGGATGCTGCCGCTTCGCTCCGGATGGATGCCGCTTGGATGAAGACTTCAATCGGATGGAAGACCTCTTCTGCCCCGCTTGGATGAAGACTTCAGCTGGATCATGGACCTCTTCAGCCCCCCGCTTGGGCTTGGATCAGGACATCGGAGGAGCTCTTCTGGACGGATCGGTGTGATACCCGGTGAGGTGAAGACAAGGTAGGATGATCTTCAGGGGCTTAGTGTTAGGTTTATTTAAGGGGGGTTTGGGTTAGATTAGGGGTATGTGGGTGGTGGGTTGTAATGTTGGGGGGCTTGGGTATTGTATGTTTTTTTTTACAGGCAAAAGAGCTGTATTTCTTGGGGCATGCCCCGCAAAGGGCCCTGTTCAGGGCTGGTAAGGTAAAAGAGCTTTGAACTTTAGTAATTTAGAATAGGGTAGGGCATTTTTTTATTTTTGGGGGCTTTGTTATTTTATTAGGGGGCTTAGAGAAGGTGTAATTAGTTTAAAATTGTTGTAATATTTTTCTTATGTTTGTAAATATTTTTTTATTTTTTGTAACTTAGTTCTTTTTTATTTTTTGTACTTTAGCTAGTTTATTTAATTGTATTTATTTGTAGCAATTGTATTTAATTAATGTATTGATAGTGTAGTGTTAGGTTAATTGTAGATAATTGTAGGTAGTTTATTTAATTAATTTATTGATAGTCTAGTGTTAGGTTTAATTGTAACTTAGGTTAGGATTTCTTTTACAGGTAAATTTGTAATTATTTTAACTATTTTAGCTATTAAATAGTTCTTAACTATTTAATAGCTATTGTACATGGTTAAAATAAATACAAAGTTACCTGTAAAATAAATATTAATCCTAAAATAGCTATAATATAATTATAATTTATATTGTAGCTATATTAGGATTTATTTTACAGGTAAGTATTTAGCTTTAAATAGGAATAATTTATTTAATAAGAGTTAATTAATTTCGTTAGATTTAAATTATATTTAATTTAGGGGTTGTTAGTATTAGGGTTAGACTTAGCTTTAGGGGTTAATACATTTATTAGAATAGCGGCGAGATTCGGTCGGCAGATTAGGGGTTAATAATTGAAGTTAGGTGTCGGCGATGTTAGGGAGGGCAGATTAGGGGTTAATACTATTTATTATAGGGTTAGTGAGGCGGATTAGGGGTTAATAACTTTATTATAGTAGCGATCAGGTCCGGTCGGCAGATTAGGGGTTAATAAGTGTAGGCAGGTGGAGGCGACGTTGTGGGGGGCAGATTAGGGGTTAATAAATATAATATAGGGGTCGGCGGTGTTAGGGGCAGCATATTAAGGGTAAATAAGGATAACGTAGGTGGCGGCGCTTTGCGGTCGGCAGATTAGGGGTTAATAAGTGTAGGCAGGTGGAGGCGACATTGTGGGGGGCAGGTTAGGGGTTAATAAATATAATACAGGGGTCGGCGGTGTTAGGGGCAGCAGATTAGGGGTACATAAGTATAACGTAGGTGGCGGTCGGCAGATTAGGGGTTAAAAAATTTTTTTCGAGTGTCGGCGATGTGGGGGGACCTCGGTTTAGGGGTACATAGGTAGTTTATGGGTGTTAGTGTACTTTAGATCACAGTAGTTAAGAGCTTTATAAACCGGCGTTAGCCCAGAAAGCTCTTAATTACTGACTTTTTTCCTGCGGCTGGAGTTTTGTCGTTAGATGTCTAACGCTCACTTCAGAAATGACTCTAAATACCGGAGTTATAAAAATCCCATTGAAAAGATAGGATACGCAATTTACGTAAGGGGATCTGCGGTATGGAAAAGTCGCGGCTGGAAAGTGAGCGTTAGACCATATTTTGAGTGACTCCAAATACCGGCGGTAGCCTAAAACCAGCGTTAGGAGCCTCTAACGCTGGTTTTCACGGCTACCGCCAAACTCCAAATCTAGGCCTAATAGATTCCTTAGAAATGAGGATTTTCCTGACAGAAGTCAGAAAGTCAAAACTTCTAAACGCTTGTCAAGTTCTTCATTCTATTCCTCGTCCTTCCGTAGCTCAGTGCATGGAAGTAGTAGGATTGATGGTTGCAGCAATGGACATAGTTCCTTTTGCGCGAATTCATCTAAGACCATTACAACTGTGCATGCTGAAACAGTGGAATGGGGAATATACAGACTTGTCTCCAGTGATTCAAGTAGATCAAAAGACCAGAGACTCACTCCGTTGGTGGCTAACCCAGGACCACCTGTCCCAGGGAATGAGCTTCCGCAGACCAGAGTGGGTCATCGTCACGACCGACGCCAGTCTAGTGGGCTGGGGCGCGGTCTGGGAATCCCTGAAAGCTCAGGGACTATGGTCTCGGGAAGAGTCTCTTCTCCCGATAAACATTCTGGAACTAAGAGCGATATTCAATGCTCTCAGGGCTTGGCCTCAGCTAGCAAAGGCCAGATTCATAAGATTCCAATCAGACAACATGACGACTGTTGCATATATCAATCATCAGGGGGAACAAGGAGTTCCCTGGCGATGAAAGAAGTGACCAAAATAATACAATGGGCAGAGAATCACTCCTGCCACCTATCTGCGATCCACATTCCAGGTGTGGAAAACTGGGAAGCGGATTATTTGAGTCGTCAGACATTCCATCCGGGGGAGTGGGAAATCCACCCGGAGATCTTTGCCCAGTTGACGCAACTATGGGGTATTCCAGATATGGATCTGATGGCGTCTCGTCAGAACTTCAAGGTTCCTTGCTACGGGTCCAGATCCAGGGATCCCAAGGCGACTCTAGTGGATGCACTAGTAGCACCTTGGACCTTCAACCTAGCTTATGTGTTTCCACCGTTTCCTCTCATTCCCAGGCTGGTAGCCAGGATCAAACAGGAGAGGGCCTCGGTGATCTTGATAGCTCCTGCGTGGCCACGCAGAACTTGGTATGCAGACCTGGTGAATATGTCATCGGTTCCACCATGGAAGCTACCTTTGAGACAGGACCTTCTTGTTCAGGGTCCATTCGAACATCCAAATCTGGTCTCCCTCCAGCTGACGGCTTGGAGATTGAACGCTTGATTCTATCAAAGCGTGGGTTTTCAGATTCTGTGATAGATACTCTGGTTCAAGCCAGAAAACCGGTAACTAGAAAGATTTACCATAAAATATGGAAAAGATATATCTGCTGGTGTGAATCCAAGGGATTCCCATGGAATAGGATAAAAATTCCTAAGATTCTTTCCTTTCTACAAGAAGGTTTGGATAAAGGATTATCTGCGAGTTCTCTAAAGGGACATATTTCTGCTTTATCTGTCTTACTACACAAACGACTGGCAGTTGTGCCAGATGTTCAAGCATTTGTTCAGGCTTTGGTTAGGATCAAGCCTGTTTACAGACCTTTGACTCCTCCCTGGAGTTTAAATCTAGTTCTTTCAGTTCTTCAAGGGGTTCCGTTTGAACCTTTACATTCCATAGATATTAAGTTGTTATCTTGGAAAGTTTTGTTTTTGGTTGCTATTTCTTCTGCTAGAAGAGTTTCTGAGTTATCTGCTCTACAGTGTACTCCGCCCTATCTGGTGTTCCATTCAGATAAGGTTGTTTTGCGTACTAAGCCTGGTTTTCTACCAAAGGTTGTTTCCAACAAAAATATTAATCAGGAGATAGTTGTACCTTCTTTGTGTCCGAATCCAGTTTCAAAGAAGGAACGTTTGTTACACAATTTAGATGTAGTCCGTGCTCTAAAATTCTACTTAGAAGCTACAAAGGAGTTCAGACAAACTTCTTCTCTGTTTGTCGTCTATTCTGGTAAAAGGAGAGGTCAAAAAGCAACTTCTACCTCTCTTTCCTTTTGGCTTAAAAGCATCATCCGATTGGCTTATGAGACTGCCGAACGGCAGCCTCCTGAAAGAATCACAGCTCACTCCACTAGGGCTGTAGCTTCCACATGGGCCTTCAAGAACGAGGCTTCTGTTGATCAGATATGTAAGGCAGCGACTTGGTCTTCACTGCACACTTTTGCCAAACTTTACAAATTTGATACTTTTGCTTCTTCTGAGGCTATTTTTGGGAGAAAGGTTTTGCAAGCCGTGGTGCCTTCCGTTTAGGTAACCTGATTTACTCCCTCCCTTCATCCGTGTCCTAAAGCTTTGGTATTGGTTCCCACAAGTAAGGATGACGCCGTGGACCGGACACACCAATGTTGGAGAAAACAGAATTTATGCTTACCTGATAAATTACTTTCTCCAACGGTGTGTCCGGTCCAGGGCCCGCCCTGGTTTTTTAATCAGGTCTGATGAATTATTTTCTCTAACTACAGTCACCACGGCATCCTATGGTTTCTCCTATTTTTTCTTCCTGTCCGTCGGTCGAATGACTGGGGTGGGCGGAGCCTAGGAGGGACTATATGGCCAGCTTTGCTGGGACTCTTTGCCATTTCCTGTTGGGGAAGAGATATTCCCACAAGTAAGGATGACGCAGTGGACCGGACACACCGTTGGAGAAAGTAATTTATCAGGTAAGCATAAATTCTGTTTTCCGGCAATTCCTGTCTGCCTCATCAGAGCAGGCGGACAGGGTTATGGATCAGCTGTCTTTAGACCGCTGCTTCATAACTGCTGTTTCTGGCGAGTCTGAGGACTCGCCAGAAACACGGGCCCACAAGCTTGAAAAATGGGCCCCAAGTATAGGGCAAGAGACTCATGCCACTATGAAAAAATAAAGCTGTTTAAACATTACATGATATTAACAAAATGAAAAGTAGCAAAACTCTCACCTAGATTTAGAGTTCTGCGTTAGTCTTAAAAAGCAGCGTTAAGGAGTCCTAACGCTGCTTTTTAACGCCCACTGGTATTTAGAGTCAGACAGGAAAGGGTCTACCGCTCACTAAATTACAAAGTAATCAGCTCTTTTACCAGCCCTTAAAAGGACCTTTTGCAGGGCATTGCCCCAAAGTAATCAGCTCTTTTACCTGTAAAAAAAAATACAATCCCCCCAAACATTACAGCCCACCACCCACACACCCCTACTCTAAAACCCACCCGATCCCCCCTTAAAAAAAACTAACACTACCCCCCTGAAGATCACCCTACCTTGAGCCGTATTCACCCAGCCGGGCCGAAGTCTTCATCCGATGGGGCAGAAGAGGACATCCAGACCGGCAGAAGTCTTCATCCTATCCGGGCAGAAGAGGACATCCGGACCGGCAGATATCTTCATCCAAGCGGCATCTTCTATCTTCATCCATCCGACGAGGAGCGGCTCCATCTTCAAGACCTCCGGCGCGGAGCATCCTTCCTGGCCGACGGACTAACGACGAATGACGGTCGCTTTAAATGTCGTCATTCAAGATGGCGTCCCTCGAATTCTGATTGTCTGATAGGATTCTATCAGCCAATCGGAATTAAGGTAGGAGAAATCAGATTGGCTGATGTAATCAGCCAATCGGATTGAAGTTCAATCCGATTGGCTGATTGGATCAGCCAATAGAATTGACCTTGCATTCTATTGGCTGATCCAATCAGCCAATCGGATTGAACTTCAATCCGATTGGCTGATTACATCAACCAATCTGATTTTTCCTACCTTAATTCCGATTGGCTGATAGAATCCTATCATCCAATCGAAATTCGAGGGGCACCATCTTGGATGACATCATTTAAAGGAACCGTCATTTGTCGTTAGTCCGTCGGCCAGGAAGGATGCTTCGCGCCGGAGGTCTTGAAGATGGAGCCGCTCCTCGTCGGATGGATGAAGATAGAAGATGCCGCTTGGATGAAGATGTCTGCCGGTCCGGATGTCCTCTTCTGCCCAGATAGGATGAAGACTTCTGCCGGTCCGGATGTCCTCTTCTGCCCGGATAGGATGAAGACTTCTGCCAGTCTGGATGTCCTCTTCTGCCCCATCGGATGAAGACTTCGGCCCGGCTGGGTGAACACGGCTCAAGGTAGGGTGATCTTCAATGGGGTAGTGTTAGGTTTTTTTTAAGGGGGGATTGGGTGGGTTTTAGAGTAGGGGTGTGTGGGTGGTGGGTTTTAATGTTGGCGGGGTGGTCTTGTATTTTTTTTTACGGGTAAAAGAGCTGATTACTTTGGGGCAATGCCCCGCAAAAAAGCCCTTTTAAGGGCTGGTAAAAGAGCTGATTACTTTGGTTATTTAGTATAGGGTAGGGAATTTTATTATTTTGGGGGGCTTTTTTATTTTATAAGGGGGCTTAGATTAGGTGTAATTAGATTAAAATTCTTGTAATATTTTTTTATTTTTTGTAATTTAGTGTTTGTTTTTTTTGGTAATATAGTTTAGTTTATTTAATTGTATTTTAGTTTAGATCATTGTAGTTAATTTATTTAATTAATTTATTGATAGTGTAGTGTTAGGTGTAGTTGTAACTAAGGTTAGGATTTATTTTACAGGTAGCTATTAAATAGTTTTTAACTATTTAATAGCTATTGTACCTAGTTAAAATAAATACAAAAGTTGCCTGTAAAATAAATATAATTCCTAAAATAGATGCAATGTAACTATTAGTTATATTGTAGCTATATTAGGGTTTATTTTATAGGTAAGTATTTAGTTTTAAATAGGAATAATTTATTTAATTATATTAAATTTATTTTGTTTTATTTAAATTATATTTAATTTAGGGGGGTGTTAGGGTTAGACTTAGGTTTAGGGGTTAATAACTTAATTATAGTAGCGGTGACGTTGGGGGTGGGAGATTAAGGGTTAATAATTGTAGGTAGGTGGCGGCGATGTTAGGGAGGGCAGATTAGGGGTTAATAAAATTTATTATAGTGTTTGCAAGGTGGGAGTGCGGCGGTTTAGGGGTTAATACATTTATTATAGTGGTGCCGATGTCCGGTCGGCAGATTAGAGGTTAATAATTGTAGGTAGGTGGCAGCGACGTTGGGGGCGGCAGATTAGGGGTTAATAAATATAATATAGGTGTCGGCGATGTTGGGGGCAGCAGATTAGGGGTTCATAGGGATAATGTAGGTGGCGGCGGTGTCGGGAGCGGCAGATTAGGGGTTAATAGTATAATGCAGGTGGCAACGATGTTGGGGGTGGCAGATTAGAGGTTAATAAGTGTAAGATTAGGGGTGTTTAGACTCCGGGTTCATGTTAGGGTGTTAGGTGTAGACTTAGAGTGTTTCCCCATAGGAAACAATGGGGCTGCGTTAGGAGCTGAACGCTGCTTTTTTGCAGGTGTTAGGTTTTTTTTCAGCCAGCTCAGCCCCATTGTTTCCTATGGGGATATCGTGCACAAGCACGTTTTTCCAGCTTACCGCTACCGTAAGCAACGCTGGTATTGCGGGTTGAACGGGAGCTAAATTTGGCTCAATACCAGCATTGGCTTTAGGGTGTGCTGGAAAAAAAAGGAGCGTTAGAGCCGCAGGTTTTTACCGACAAAACTCTAAATCTAATGGTCTGTTTTTTTTAAAAAAATCAATATTTTATGTGGCTTCTTTTTGATTGCAAAAATGAAGCTATTTGCCATTCAACAGTGTCTTATCTGTCCAATGTATTATTTTGTACGCGGCATGTGTAGACATCTGCTCTTTTTTTCCATTCAGTCATTTTCCGATTGTACATCAAGGTCAGCATTTATGATCCCAATAATTTTTACCTCCTACACTCAAACCATGACAGGGCCACAAGATTGTTACACATAGTGCTGCAAAGAAGTATTAATATCTTTCTCACATGTTGGATTTTTTTTTTTTATAATAATCTTTTATTGAGGTTTTACAAATAAACATTGCTATCAAAAATCTGTGGACATTGAAACCTCTATTTATATGAAGATATTTAGTAATTATCGAACAATTGCAACTGTTAAATTAAATAATAATAACACATTTAAAACTGGTAATACCTTTTAAATATAATGTTGTATTACATTTGTTTAATGATAAGTATATTCATGACTTGCACTAGGTAGTCAAGTATACCAATAGAACCATGTAGCCTAAAGAGCCATATACAGTATTATATATATATATATATATATATATATATATATATATATATATATATATATATATATATATATATATATATATATATAAAGAATAGCGAGAGAAGAGAGTAGTAAAAAAATAAAAAATAAAAAAGGGATGGAGGAAGGGGGAGGAGAAGAGGGGGTGAGGAATAAATTAATATGGGTATCTGGGCGTTTGTCTTGAGTCTCAGTTACTTGTAAATTAGATTGATCATTAGTTGTCATAAATGTTAGTCCAAGGAGTCCAAATTAAAGTATATAGATCATACTTACCAAGTGTTTTGAAGACGTAGCTCTCCATGTTCTTAAAGTACTTCATTATTGAAGTAACTTGAGTAAGGGATGTGGAGCTAGGTTGTTTCCAAGCTCTTGCAATGACCAACTTTGTTGCCATAAGAAGATAGCGTAATTGGTAACCACTTGAATTTGGGGTATTTGGTATACCTTGATGCAGGAGACCTACCTCAGGAGCAGGATATACTCGAATTCCTAGTGAACGGGCGTTTGTGAATGTAATGTTCCATAGTGTCCTAATCTTTGGAAGTCCCACCATATATGTGTCACAGTGCCACGCGCTTCACAATCTCTCCAACTTAAGGGAGAAGCTGAACTATATATGTTGTGGAGTCTTGTGGGAACTAAATGCCACCTTACTGTTATCTTATAGTATAGCTCCCAAAGTGTGGACTAGTGCAGATTTTTTTTTCTGGTTAATAATAGATGTTGGAATCTTTTTAAATCAACAATTTACAATTTTGACTTGTTGCTGTATATTAATATTTTTTTTGACATGCTGTGTGGCCTTTTGCATTCTGAAGTCTCTTTAGCTTATCTCCTCTCAACAAACACGGTTTGTACAACATACTCTAGAAAACCATCTCTTGCAAGACTTCTCACACAAGATGTCTCAATACTAAGAAAAAGAACAGTTTGAAGCTTAAGATAGTATGTTCTGCTGTTGATAGCTAAAATGTTTGTCATGCTATTGATTTGATCAAATTGTATGTTTTTTAGTGTCTACTGGGACTACGCAATGACTATTCGTCTAGAAGAAATTGTGTACTTGCACTGTCACCAACAAGGTAATTATGATATTGTGAATAGTGTTTAATTGACCAAGACAAGATATCTTGCGTCTTTCTAACACGGATGTTCAGACATTCTGAAGGTTTTAGCAGTATTATTAGTATATGTAATTTATTTATGAATTCCAATGTAAAGCATTCCATAAACAATTAAAAACATATTAGGGCTTAATTTTCTCTTTTAGTTACACAACATATCTGACTTGTTTATGCATTTCACAGACCCTCACACTAACAAAAGCTTGTATATCTTTTTTGCCTTACTATATAACCATATAAAAAGATGCACAGTGCATAGAACAGGGATTCATTCATTTTAGCTAATGACACATAGATCAATCTGTAACCTTTATGAGAGAGCCACATATAGAGAAGTGATAATTCCTTCCTGTCAAACACAAGGATAAAACGCAATGTATAGGGGATATACATACAGAACACCAGTTAAAAACTTCCAGTTATCAACATGCAGAATACCAGTAAACGACTTCCAGTCAGCCTCATATAGAACACCAGCTAACCTTTTCAGTTAGCCTCATATAGAACACCAGCTAACCTTTTCAGTCAGCCTCATATAGAACACCAGCTAACCTTTTCAGTTAGCCTCATATAGAACACCAGCTAACCTTTTCAGTTAGCCACATGTAGAACACCAGTTAACCCCTTCCAGACAGCCACATGTAGAACACCAGTTAACCCCTTCCAGACAGCCACATGTAGAACACCAGTTAACCCCTTTAGGCAATCACGTATACAACAAATTATACGGGTTTACTTTAATGAGCTTATGGGCTTTATAACAACGGGTCGTGAGGTGGTCTCTACGCCTATTTTTCTAAATGAGTTTAAACTTCACATACAAGACAGACATTTGAGCAGGTAATAGCCTTTAAAATGATGAGTCTTGGGTGCTTCTAGGCCTTACGGGAGCTAATATTAAGTGCTTTGAATATTTACCCATCCATTCAGCTCCCTTAATCTCTTTTACTGCAGCCTGAACTTCTGGGTCTCCAGAGCTGGTGATGTTAACCATACTTGTTCATGGTGACATCACTGGCATCCCCGGATTCCCCACCTCTTATGTGTGGGTAAGCATTTGGAGAGCCGTGATTTGCTCAGAAAGCACCCCCCCTGTGGATGACAACATGTGGTCTTCATCTGCACTAAAGGGGTTAATGATCTTTCTGTTTAAAATCATTTGATATGTTTTTCTAAAGAATTGTGATCAACCCCTAAAATAGTTAAAGGTACACTATCATGTGGATTAATTTGGACCAAGGTTAAATAAAATACAGTGGAAAACATTTTTATATTGTTGGTGCTAAACAGTTTGAACTTTAAAACAGCTGCCAAAAAGGAAACCATCTGGCCGGTTACAAAGCTTAAAGGGACACTGAACCCAATTTTTTTCTTTTGTAATTCAGAAAGAGCATGCAATTTTAAGCAACTTTCTAATTTACTCCTATTTTCAATTTTTCTTCGTTCTCTTGCTATCATTATTTGAAAAAGAAGGCATCTAAGCTTTTTTTTGGTTTCAGTACTCTGGACAGCACTTTTTTATTGGTGGATGAATGTATCCACCAATCAGCAAGGACAACCCAGGTTGTTCACCAAAAATGGGCCGGCATCTAAACTTATATTCTTGCATTTCAAATAAAGATACCAAGAGAATGAAGAAAATTTGATAATAGGAGTAAATTAGAAAGTTGCTTAAAATTTCATGCTCAATCTGAATCACGAGGGATAAATTTTTGGTTACAGTGTCCCTTTAAGTTTTATTGTTTTTGCTCTTGCCAGAGTCTAGCAAGTGAATAGGAGCAGAAAAACAATATTTTGCACACAGTTTACTTTGAGTCCATGAACAGCTTTTCTGCTTGTTGTATACGGTTGTTAATGGACTAAACTCTTTAGCTCACACTCCTAGATCAAAATGTCCTTTATAACTAGTATTAACAAATCTTAAACATTTTTAGAAACTATAAAATGAAAACATATTTTTAAAAAATCATATTAATAGTTAAAAAGGATGTTTGATTTTAATATTTTATATAAAAATTATATAAAAGTAATAAATATGATAAAAAATATATTTCTTTTGTAAAATGATGATGGTCCACAGTCCTCCATAACATATGGCATATATTTACCACCACTAGGAGGAGGTTATTAACCCATACAAGAGCTTTAAAACCCTCCCACCTCCCATCTTTCTCTTAGGGGCCCATTTATCAAGCTCCGAACTGAGCTTGTGGGCCCGTGTTTCTGGCGAGTCTTTAGACTCGCCAGAAACACCAGTTATGAAGCAGCGGTCTAAAGACCACTGCTCCATAACCATGTCCGCCTGCTCTAGCAGGTGGACAGGAATCGCCGGAATTCAACCCGATCAAGTCCGATCGGGTTGATTGACACCTCCCTACTGGCGGCCGATTGGCCGCGAGTCTGCAGGGGGCAGCGTTGCACCAGCAGCTTTTGTGAGCTGCTGGTGCAATGCTGAATATGGAGAGCGTATTGCTTTCTGCATTCAGCGAGGTCTTGCGGACCTGATCCGCACTGTCGGATCAGATCCTCAAGACTTTTGATAAATAGGCCCCAGTGTTTTGTTCTTGGCCTCCTAGGATATGGTTGAGAATAAAGGTTGTTCCAGCTACTTGCTTATGCATTACAAATTGGGAGCTCAGACCTATGTGAGACCCAGAGTCCCTGAGGAGTATCATTTACAAACAAGAAAGAAAAGACTCTTCACAGCAGCTGAATGATACAGGGACACAGGAATACCCTGTTATGTGCACAGCATTTCCCTAATGGGACTTCAGTCAAAACTACCCTCAGGTGTTGCGTCCTACTGCAATCCTCTGCGGTACTCGATGATGCACTGGATGGGCTTGCTACTAGATACCAAATAAGGTAAGTGCTTTTACACATCACAGACACAGGCCAGAGGCTATTTATAGGTACTCTGACACAGGTACAGCATAGCCAGGGGACTTAACCTGCTCCCCTCATGACACATTTTTTCTCCATATCATGTCTTTAACAGTTCTGCTAGCATTGTGAACATTATTAGGGGAGCATCTGACCTTTTCTAAACCTCCGGCAGCTTTAGGAGTTATTATTTGAGCACTTTATAAAAATATGTGTATGGCCCTTTAAGAGAACCAGAAATAACTGATGCAGCAGTGCAAGCTCCAGTTAGGCTGGAGAACACATTTTGACTGGGTTTATATTCTTATTATGCTTGGTGCACTATACTTTATTCACAAATAGCCAAAAGTGTTTTTGTCATTATACATTGACACAGGGGCCGATTTAACAAATGGCGGGCCGACATGATTTGCTGTAACATACGCTGTCGGCATCTAACTTTGCGCAAGCAGTTCTGGTGAACTGCTTATGCAATGCCGCCCCCTGCAGATTCGCAGCCAAACGGCCGCTAGCAGGGAGTGTCAACCCGATCGTATCTGATCGAGTTGATTGCTGTCCGCAGCCTCAGAGGCAGCGGACTAGTTAAGGCGCAGCGGTCCCACAAGCTTTACTCGCAGCGGTAGTCCTGCCCCCTCAGTGTTCCCAGGCTTTTCTCTCTCAATCCGGAGACTCTCTGACTATATTTTAGCTACAACAGTTGAGGCCTACTTCTAAACAGATTCTAATCTGATCTTCAGTGCCTGCCAATCCCAGGTAAGGGGTCACTACCTATACTAGAGGGATATAAAACTGATTACATTGGGAGATTGTATAAGTGTCTGAGAGAGTGTTTTACACAGTGTAGAGGGCTCTCTACCAGGTTTTCTCTGTACTGTTTATTTTATAAGGTGTTGTATACTGTTATATAAGTACAAATATGGAACAAAATATTTCTGTCCCCATTGATATTTCCATAGAATAGTCAGTTACAGATATCCCTCTATATACATATGTTTACCTTGCAAAGATGTTCCAGTATTGCAGGTCACTTAAATCTGTGAGAATTGTATACCTTAAGTGTATCATGCTTATCAGCCGCAACAGTTCAGAGGGAATTCTCCCTGTACTTTTGAAGCTAAAAACACAATACAAAAAATAGTAACTGTTAAATAGCTGTCCCAAAACTAAGTAAGTGTAAGCATCAATCTATGGTTTTAACTCAGTCGTCTGAGGTAAATATGCAAAACATTTCTTGTGTTGATAACCTAAGGTTCAGAATTGATAACATCCTCTCTAATGTTTTTTGTTTTTTTATAAGGACCTTAGGCAGCTGTACACCATAGCACATTCTTATGTGATCTGCAGTATACCCAATTTGTGTACTAAACATATTGGGGGGTAGTTATCAAGCCGTCAACCTCAAATATGCTGGAATTCCGCAGCGTATTTGTGGGGAGGCTGATTCGCCTTAGTTATCAAAGGCTAGAGACCGGCAAAAGTAGAATTTTGTGACGTAAACTTCGATCCGCCGGACTCAGTCCGACACAGATCGATTCTTACGTCACTCCAGATGTTCCGCACACAAGTGCGGCACAATCTGACTACTTTTGCTAGTTATCAAAAAACTAGCAGGTACGCTCGGCACTTTTACGGCCCAGCGTACCTGGTTTTCAAACCGCCACCCTGGAGGCGGCGGATCCCATAGGAATCAATGGGAGTCTGACCATAGCGAAAGTACAAGTTCGCTGCTGCCAGACATCCCATTCATTCCTATGGGAGCTGTCTACACCTAACACCCTAACATGTACCCCGAGTCTAAACACCTCTAATCTGTCCCCCCCTACACCGCCGCAACTAAATAAAATGATTAACCCCTAAACCGCCGCTCACGGAGCCCACCGCAAGCTACTCTATACATATTAACCCCTAAACCGCCGTTCCCGGAGCCCACCGCCACCTACATTATACCTAGTAACCCCTTATCCCGCCCCCCTATACCGCCGCCCTCTATAATAAAGTTATTAACCCCTATCCTGCCGATCCCGCACCTCGCCACAAATAAATAGTTTAACCCCTAAACCGCCGCTCCCTGACCCTGCCGCAACCTATATTAAATTTATTAACCCCTAATCTGCCCCCTCTACACCGTCGCCACCTATAATACATTTATTAACCCCTATCCTGCCCCCCACTACAATGCCGCCACTGTAATAAAATTATTAACCCCTAAACCTAAGTCTAACACTAACCCTAACACCCCTCTAACTTAAATATTAATTAAATAAATCTAAATCATATTTCTATTATGAACTAAATTAATCCTATTTAAAACTAAATACTTACCTATAAAATAAACCCTAATATAGCTACAATATAAATAATAATTACATTGTAGCTATCTTAGGATTTATTTTTATTTTACAGGTACCTTTCAATTTATTTTAACTAGGTACAATAGCTATTAAATAGTTATTAACTATTTAATAGCTTACCTAGCTAAAATAAAGAGAAATGTACCAGTAAACTAAAAACTAACCTAAGTTACAATTACACCTAACACTACACTATACTTTAATAAATTATTCCTATTTAAAACTAAATACTTACCTGTAAAATAAACCCTAAGATAGCTACAATATAATTAATAATTACATTGTAGCTATCTTAGGATTTATATTTATTTTACAGGTAACTTTGTATTTATTTTAGCTAGTTAGAATAGTTATTAAATAGTTATTAACTATTTAATAACTACCTAGCTAAAAGAAATACAAAATTACCTGTAAAATAAATCCTAACCTAAGTTACAATTAAACCTAACACTACACTATCATTACATTAATTAAATAAATTAACTACAAATAACTACAATTAAATACAATTACATAAACTAACTAAAGTACAAAAAATAAAAAAAAATAAGTTACAAACATTTAAAAAAATATTACAACAATTTTAAGCTACTTACACCTAATCTAAGCCCCCTAATAAAATAACAAACCCCCCAAAATAAAAAAATGCCCTACCCTATTCTACATTAAAAAAGTTCAGAGCTCTTTTACCTTACCAGCCCTTAAAAGGGCCTTTTGTGGGGGCATGCCCCAAAGAATTCAGCTTTTGCCTGTAAAAGAAAAATACAACCCCCCCTCAACATTAAAACCCACCACCCACATACCCTTAATCTAACCCAAACCCCCCTTAAAATAACCTAACACTAATCCCCTGAAGATCATCCTACCTTTAGTCGTCTTCACTCAGCCGAGCCACCTATGGAACTGAAGAGGAGACCCGGACCGGCAGAAGTGATCCTCCAAGCGGCGCTGAAGAAATCTTCCATCCGATGAAGTGATCCTCCAAGCGGCGCTGAAGAACTCTTCCATCCGGGCGATGTCATCTTCCAAGAGGCGCTGAAGAAGTCTTCTATCCGGGCGAGGTCATCTTCTAAGCCGGGTCTTGAATCTTCATCCCGCCGATGCGGAACATCCTTCTTTCCCGACGGACTACCGACGAATGAAGGCTCCTTTAAGGGACGTCATCCAAGATGGCGTCCCTTCATTTCCGATTGGCTGATAGGATTCTATCAGCCAATCGGAATTAAGGTAGGAAAAATCTGATTGGCTGATTGAATCAGCCAATCAGATTCAAGTTCAATCCGATTGGCTGATCCAGTCAGCCAATCAGATTGAGCTCGCATTCTATTGGCTGATCGGAACAGCCAATAGAATGTGAGCTCAATCTGATTGGCTGACTGGATCAGCCAATCGGATTGAACTTGAATCTGATTGGCTGATTCAATCAGCCAATCAGATTTTTCCTACCTTAATTCCGATTGGCTGATAGAATCCTATCAGCCAATCGAAATTGAAGGGACGCCATCTTGGATGACGTCCCTTAAAGGAGCCTTCATTCGTCGGTAGTCCGTCTGGAAAGAAGGATGTGCCGCGTCGGCGGGATGAAGATTCAAGACCCGGCTTAGAAGATGACCTCGCCCGGATGGAAGAGTTCTTCAGCGCCGCTTGGAGGATCACTTCATCGGATGGAAGATTTCTTCAGCGCCGCTTGGAGGATCACTTCTGCCGGTTCGGGTCTCCTCTTCAGTTCCATCGGTGGCTCGGCTGAGTGAAGACGACTAAAGGTAGGATGATCTTCAGGGGATTAGTGTTAGGTTATTTTAAGGGGGGTTTGGGTTAGATTAGGGGTATGTGGGTGGTGGGTTTTAATGTTGGGGGGGGGGTTGTATTTTTCTTTTACAGGCAAAAGCTGAATTCTTTGGGGCATGCCCCCACAAAAGGCCCTTTTAAGGGCTGGTAAGGTAAAAGAGCTTTGAACTTTTTTAATGTAGAATAGGGTAGGGCATTTTTTTTTATTTTGGGGGGGGTTGTTATTTTATTAGGGGTCTTAGATTAGGTGTAAGTAGCTTAAAATTGTTGTAATATTTTTTTAAATGTTTGTAACTTATTTTTTTTATTTTTTGTAACTTAGCTTTTTTTATTTTTTGTACTTTAGTTAGTTTATGTAATTGTAGTTATTTGTAGTTAATTTATTTAATTAATGTAATGATAGTGTAGTGTTAGGTTTAATTGTAACTTAGGTTAGGATTTATTTTACAGGTAATTTTGTATTTCTTTTAGCTAGGTAGTTATTAAATAGTTAATAACTATTTAATAACTATTCTAACTAGCTAAAGTAAATACAAAGTTACCTGTAAAATAAATATAAATCCTAAGATAGCTACAATGTAATTATTAATTATATTGTAGCTATCTTAGGGTTTATTTTACAGGTAAGTATTTTGTTTTAAATAGGAATAATTTATTAAAGTATAGTGTAGTGTTAGGTGTAATTGTAACTTAGGTTAGTTTTTAGTTTACAGGTACATTTCTCTTTATTTTAGCTAGGTAAGCTATTAAATAGTTAATAACTATTTAATAGCTATTGTACCTAGTTAAAATAAATTGAAAGGTATCTGTAAAATAAAAATAAATCCTAAAATAGCTACAATATAATTATTATTTATAGGGTTTCACCGATACCATTTTTTTATGACCGAGTACAAGTACCGATACTTGTTTTCAAATACTTGCCGATACCAATTACCGATACTTTTTTTTTAATGTCATGTGACAGTTTACCAAGCACAATACATACTAATTATTTAAGATTCCTTCTTTATTATTATAATAAAGGACTGTAATTCAAAAGACATGAAATAATAAAACAGTTTTATTTGTCACAAAGTTCACTGAACATGTTTATAAATAAAAAATATTACAATAAAATATTAAATTTAAAGGGGTGATACAATTGGCTTGTAGGGCTGTTATATAACGTCAAACTGACATTTGTATGGAGGTTCGATGCTAAGTTGAACAGCCTTTATCTTTCCACACTACTACATGGGGCAGAAAGATATTTTTCGGTCATTTTAGCCAGAGCTGGAAATCTATTTATTAACTGCCCAGTACTTCAGGGGTTTGTCTGAACGAGGTACAGTGATCTCTCCTACAATATTACAAATAATAGCAATGGGTATTGGCAGAACAGTAGTAGACAATTTTTAGTTTAGTCTCCACTCCAGTTTAAAATGAAATGGGAACATGCAGTTTTAAAAAACGCCACAAGATAGCATATGGGTAGGAAGTGGAGGTATCGGTTTAAGTATCGGTGCATTTGCACGAGTACAAGTACTCATGCAAATACTTGGTATCGGTACCGATACCGATACTAGTATCGGTATCGGTGCAAACCTAATTATTTATATTGTAGCTATATTAGCGTTTATTTTATAGATAAGTATTTAGTTTTAAATAGGATTAACTTAGTTAATAATAGAAATATTATTTAGATTTATTTAATTAATATTTAAGTTAGAGGGGTGTTAGGGTTAGTGTTAGACTTAGGTTTAGGGGTTAATAATTTTATTACAGTGGCGGCGGTGTAGTGGGGGGCAGGATAGGGGTTAATAAATGTATTATAGGTGGCGACGATGTAGAGGGGCAGGATAGGGGTTAATAAATTTAATATAGGTTGCAGCGGGTTCAGGGAGCGGCGGTTTAGGGGTTAAACTATTTATTTGTGGCGAGGTGCGGGATCGGCAGGATAGGGGTTAATAACTTTATTATAGAGGGCGGCAGTATAGGTGGGGCAGGATAGGGGTTACTAGGTATAATGTAGGTGGCAGCGGTGTCCGGGAGCGGCGGTTTAGGGGTTAATACATTTATAAGACTTGCGGCTGGGTCTAGGAGCGGCGGTTTAGGGGTTAGTAACTTTATTTAGTTGCGGGGGGCTCCGGGGGTGCCGGTATAGGGGGTAGAACAGTGTAGTTTAGTGTGAGTGCTTAGTGACAGGCTAGCAAGAAAGCTGTCAAACAGCCGAAGAGCAGCGAGATCGGATGAGTGATAACTCGCACAGTCCGCTGCTCATCGCCCTGCTGCTTTTTGACAGCTTTACTTGATAACTTAGGCAAATTTTTTCAGGTCCGCGGCGGCGATGTGAGGCGAGCTTAGGCTGGCGTATTGGTCCGGCGAAGGCAGGAAAGTTGACACGTTGATAACTACCCCCCTATATTTATAACTCAATTAAGAATTCTACTCCCATCATTGCCTTGGGATGTAAACAGATAGTTTTTATGTCAGTCTGCATTTTATATACTGTTGCATCATGCAAATTCTGTACACTATGCTGTTAAACAAATAATAATTTTTGCATAGGCAGAACTTCTGTCTTTGGGGATGCAAGACATTACATGTCCTATGATATTACTGTACACAATTCTACAGGGAGTGCAGAATTATTAGGCAAGTTGTATTTTTGAGGATTAATTTTATTATTGAACAACAACCATGTTCTCAATGAACCCAAAAAACTCATTAATATCAAAGCTGAATAGTTTTGGAAGTAGTTTTTAGTTTGTTTTTAGTTATAGCTATTTTAGGGGGATATCTGTGTGTGCAGGTGACTATTACTGTGCATAATTATTAGGCAACTTAACAAAAAACAAATATATACCCATTTCAATTATTTATTTTTACCAGTGAAACCAATATAACATCTCAACATTCACAAATATACATTTCTGACATTCAAAAACAAAACAAAAACAAATCAGTGACCAATATAGCCACCTTTCTTTGCAAGGACACTCAAAAGCCTGCCATCCATGGATTCTGTCAGTGTTTTGATCTGTTCACCATCAACATTGCGTGCAGCAGCAACCACAGCCTCCCAGACACTGTTCAGAGAGGTGTACTGTTTTCCCTCCTTATAAATCTCACATTTGATGATGGACCACAGGTTCTCAATGGGGTTCAGATCAGGTGAACAAGGAGGCCATGTCATTAGATTTTCTTCTTTTATACCCTTTCTTGTCAGCCACGCTGGGGAGTACTTGGACGCGTGTGATGGAGCATTGTCCTGCATGAAAATCATGTTTTTCTTGAAGGATGCAGACTTCTTCCTGTACCACTGCTTGAAGAAGGTGTCTTCCAGAAACTGGCAGTAGGACTGGGAGTTGAGCTTGACTCCATCCTCAACCGAAAAGGCCCCACAAGCTCATCTTTGATGATACCAGCCCAAACCAGTACTCCACCTCCACCTTGCTGGCGACTGAGTCCTACTGGAGCTCTCTGCCCTTTACCAATCCAGCCACGGGCCCATCCATCTGGTCCATCAAGACTCACTCTCATTTCATCAGTCCATAAAACCTTAGAAAAATCAGTCTTGAGATATTTCTTGGCCCAGTCTTGACATTTCAGCTTGTGTGTCTTGTTCAGTGGTGGTCGTCTTTCAGCCTTTCTTACCTTGGCCATGTCTCTGAGTATTGCACACCTTGTGCTTTTGGGCACTCCAGTGATGTTGCAGCTCTGAAATATGGCCAAACTGGTGGCAAGTGGCATCTTGGCAGCTGCACGCTTGACTTTTCTCAGTTCATGGGCAGTTATTTTGCGCCTTGGTTTTTCCACACGCTTCTTGCGACCCTGTTGACTATTTTGAATGAAACGCTTGATTGTTCGATTATCACGCTTCAGAAGCTTTGCAATTTTAAGAGTGCTGCATCCCTCTGCAAGATATCTCACTATTTTTGACTTTTCTGAGCCTGTCAAGTCCTTCTTTTGACCCATTTTGCCAAAGGAAAGGAAGTTGCCTAATAATTATGCACACCTGATATAGGGTGTTGATGTCATTAGACCACACCCCTTCTCATTACAGAGATGCACATCACCTAATATGCTTAATTGGTAGTAGGCTTTCAAGCCTATACAGCTTGGAGTAAGACAACATGCATAAAGAGGATGATGTGGTCAAAATACTCATTTGCCTAATAATTCTGCACTCCCTGTATAGTATATACTCCTCTAGGTATATGCCTTTCATTCATTGTACTCTACATGTTTATTTCCTATTGCAGTTTGCAGTATTTATCTGTATTTTAATAAAACTGTGGAGATCCTTTAGAAATAAGATCTATCGGTATCTTTTTTATACTAATGTTAAGTATAATTTATATGCAGTTACTAAACATTGATTATAAATATTTCCGCTATATGTAGAGAATGAGATCTATTGGTATCTCTTTTATTCCATTGTATGAGTGATTTATATGTATGCATATGCATTTATCATGCAGACCCTGAGCATTAATTCTGAATATTTTCATTAACAATGCACTTTGTATATTCACTTTTTGAGTATATGCAGTCTCTGTTGCTCTATATGTGCTATATGTGCTACCTCTTTAGTCAGGAAGGACACATAACAGTCTAACTATGTGAAAATACTTAGTACTACATCTGGTGCTTATGTCATGTACAGATTTTTAAACTTTGTATAAACTTATGTATACGTTTTTACATTTCAGGTTCTACCCTGAAAATAGTTTGGATATCCAAACTCATTCTTTTATCCTTCAAGTGATCGAGTGTTATTATTCTCTTTGAAGCAGAGTCCATCTGATTCACCAGCAAGCAGTCCTATCTAATTGTTGTCTACGATCTTTAAGAGCAGCAACATTTATAAAAGGATTTGGAGGATAGGGGCATAATTAATCCTAGTACCTGTGTAATCTCAGAGTCAAGAGATTTTACCCCAACCTGTTTTTTATCCAAAGGATTTACAGTCCTGTCCTGGATTTCATATCCCTTAACATATTGGTCTGGATTCCCTCTTGTATAATGGGAACATCCTTCACAGTCTTTTCCCCTTTGTTTTCCTGTCTAAACTTTGCATTATTAAGATCCAGAGGGTGTGTCTCTTCCTACAATAAGCTCCATCCATTGGTTGCTCAGTGATGGAAGTTGGTTGCTGTTTTAGTCACAGTTTCTTTAGTCCCTTCGTCACTTGAGGCCCCTATAATGGCTATGCTACTTCGGTAGTTAATGAATTATCTACATTTGGCACAATGATTGCTTTGGATTTCTCCGTTAGTCAATCTTTTTCTAAAGGACACAAAGTCTGTCTTTGTCCCTTGGGACATCCTTCCTTCGTTAGTCTTGGTCTATTTTACTGATAAACTCTGGTCTCTAAGGCTGGGGGGTGGTCTCGGTTTCTCGAAGATTGTAAGAAGTTTGGTATCACCTTGAGGCTAGGTTACCAATAAACATTCTGGAACTTTGAGTGATCTTCGGGCTAGTCAGCCCTGGCCTCAGTTGAAGGAGGACAAGTTTATCCATTTTCAGTCGGACAACTTCATGGCGGTGTCCTACATAAGTTATCTGGGTGGTTAACTGCAGTCCACTGGCTATGTTGGAAGTGTCTATTACTCTGTGTTAGGTAGAGTGGAATTATAGATTCATATTAGTAATCCAAATACCATGTGTGAACAATAGGGAGGGGGATCATTCTAGCAGTTGATCGGCCCATTCATGAGAGTGGTCTCTCCATAGGACATTTTTGATCGCTTATTTATCCAATAGGCTTACAGGACATAGTTCTAATGGCCTCTCACTTAAATCTCACACTTCCAGAAATTGTGCAAGATCAAAAGATCCTAGGTTCACATATTTGTTACCTTGGTATGTCCATGGGACTTTCATCTAGCATACCTGTTTCCTTTCTTTGTTTTTTCAAACAGGAGTCAACATCAGTATTATTAGTTGCTCCTGCCTGGAATCGCAGGACTTGGTTTGCAGACATAGTGCAGATGTCATTTTGCTTTCCATTGCTTTTTTCCTCGGAGACAGAATCTGTTGTCTCAAGGTTCTTTTTTCTATCAAGATCTTAAATCTCTAATTTCATGGTGTGGAGTTTGAACGCCTAGTTTTGCTACATAGAGATTTATTTGATTCGGTCATTGAATTTTTTATGCAGGCCAGAAAGTCTGTAACACAAGAGATTTAAAACAAGATTGGAAGTTTTCTTGGTAACTTTAAAAATCTTAGAATCCTTCAGTTTCCAGGATGCCCTTGTCAAGGGTTTGTCCGCTATATTCTACATTATCTCTTTTTTCATAGGATGTTGGCTAAACTTCCTGAGGTATCTGACTTTTGTTCAGAACCTATTTTCTCTTGTAAGGTGTATCCAGTCCACGGATTCATCCATTCCTTGTGGGATATTCTCCTTCCCAACAGGAAGCTGCAAGAGGATCACCCACAGCAGAGCTGTCTATATAGCTCCTCCTCTAACTGCCACTCCAAGTCATTCTCTTGCAGCTCTCGACAAGGGAAGTAGCTAGAGAGATGTGGTGCATTAATGTAGTTTATCTTCAATCAAAAGTTTATTATTTTCAAATGGTACCGGAGTTATACTATTTTAGTCTCAGGCAGAAAGTTGAAGAAGAGTCTGCCTGAGGTTTTTGATGATCTTAGCAGGTTGTAACTAAGATCCACTGCTGTTCTCACACATAACTGAAGAGATGGGTAACTTCAGCTGGGGGAATAGCGTTCAGGGTTACCTGCTCTGAGGTATGTGCAGTTTTAAATTTTTCTAGAGAGATGATAAGCTAGAAAATACTGACAATGCCTGATTTATTTAAGGTAAGCCTGATTACAGTGATTTAATAATGACTGGTATCATGCTTGCTGTAAAGGGTAATATTTTTGTTGTTTACTCTCATTTCTGAATAGATATAACGTTTGCTTGATGTATATAAAAGTTTATGACAAATGGTGATAAAACTTTATTCTGTGGCCCAGTTTTTTCCACATGGCTGACTAAATTTTGCCTAGGGATAGTTTTTTTAAGGCCCTCTCACTGTGAGTACAGGTTGGGAGGGGCCTATTTTCGCGTCTAAATTGCGCAGTAGTTTTTGCAGCTTGAGACATCCAGCTTCCCTGAAGGAGTCCCCTAAACATATAGGACCTCTCTAAAGGGTTTTTGTGCCTTCCAAAGTCATTGTATGGGCAGGTAGGAGCCACAGTAGAGCTGTGGCAGTTGGTTGTGACTGTTTAAAAAGGTTTATATCGTTTTTTTATCCGGTTTTGAAACTAAGGGGTTAATCATCCATTTGCAAGTGGGTGCAATGCTATTTCAGTCTATTATACACACTGTAAAAATTTTGTAAAATTTACTGCTTTTTTTCACTGTTTTGCAGTTTCTGTGATTGTTTTTTTCTCTTAAAGGCACAGTACCGTTTTTATTTTTTGCTTGTTCACAGTTATTAAAGTGTTTTCCAAGCTTGCTGGTCTCATTACTAGTCTGTTTAAACATGTCTGACATAGAGGAAACTCATTGTTCATTATGTTTAGAAGCCATTGTGGAACCCCCTCTTAGAATGTGTACCAAATGCACTGATTTTACTTTAGATTACAAAGACCATATTCTGGCTTTAAAAAATTTATCACCAGAAGAAATTGACAAGGAGGAAGTTATGCCGTCTAACTTTCCCCACGTGTCAGAACCTATAACTCCCGCTTAGGGGACGCCAAGTACATCTAGCGCGCCCATTGCGTATACCTTGCAAGACATGGCGGCAGTTATGAATCATACCCTTACAGAGGTATTATCTAAACTGCCAGGATTGCAAGGAAAGTGAGACAGCTCTGGGACTAGAATAAATACAGAGCTCTCTGTCGCTTTAGTGGCTATGTCTGATACACCCTCACAATGTACTGAAGCTGAAGCAGGGGAGCTTCAATCTGTGGGTGATTTTTCTGATTCAGGGAAGATACATCAACCTGATTCTGATATGTCTACATTTAAATTTAAGCTTGAGCACCTCCGCATATTGCTCAGGGAGGTCTTGGCAACTCTGGACGACTGTGACGCTATTGTAGTCCCAGAGAAATTATGTAGATTGGATAAATAATATGCAGTACCTACTTACACTGATGTTTTTCCAATCCCTAAGAGGTTTTCTGAAATTATTACTAAGCAATGGGATAGACCAGGTGTACCGTTCTCTCCCCCTCCTGTTTTTAAAAAGATGTTTCCTATAGACGCTGCTACACGGGACTTGTGGCAAACGGTCCCTAAGGTGGAGGAAGCAGTTTCTACTCTAGCTAAGCGTACCACTATCCCTGTCGAGGACAGTTGTGCTTTTCTAGATCCAATGGATAAAAAATTAGAGGGTTACCTTAAGAAAATTTTTATTCAACAAGGTTTTATTCTCCAGCTTCTTGCATGCATTGCCCCAGTCACTGCTGCTGCGGATTTCTGGTTTGAGTCTCTAGAGGAGGCTCTACAGGTTGAAACCCCGTTGGAACATATTATTGACAAGCTTAGGGCCCTTAAGCTAGCCAATTCATTTGTTTCTGACGCCGTTGTTCATTTAACCAAACTAACGGCTAAAAATTCAGGTTTTGCTATTCAGGCACGTAGGGCGCTATGGCTTAAATCCTGGTCAGCTGACATGACTTCAAAGTCTAAACTTCTCAACATTCCCTTCAAAGGACAGACCCTATTCAGGCCTGGACTGAAGGAGATCATTTCTGACATCACTGGAGGAAAAGGTCACGCCCTTCCTCAAGACAGGTCCAACAAATTAAGGACCAAACAGTCTATTTTTTGGCCCTTTCGAAACTTCAAGAGTGGCGCAGCTTCAACTTCCTCTAACACAAAGCAAGAGGGAACTTTTGCCCAGTCTAAGCCGGTCTGGAGACCTAACCAGGCTTGGGACAAGGGGAAACAGGCCAAAAAGCCTGCTGCTGCCTCTAAGACAGCATGAAGGAGCTGCCCCCGATCCGGAAACAGATCTAGTAGGGGGCAGACTCTCTCTCTTCGCCCAGGCTTGGGCAAGAGATGTCCAGGATCCCTGGGCATTGGAAATTGTGTCCAAGTTTTATCTTCTGGAATTCAAAACCTCTCCCCCAAAAGGGAGATTTCATCTCTCACATTTATCTGTAAACCAGATAAAGAGAGAGGCGTTCTTACATTGTGTTCGAGACCTCCTAGTTATGGGAGTGAGCCACCCAGTTCCAAAGGAGGAACAGGGGCAGGGCTTTTATTCAAATCTGTTTGTGGTTCCCAAGAAGGAGGGAACATTCAGACCAATCTTAGATCTCAAGATCTTAAACAAATTTCTCAGAGTCTCATCCTTCAAGATGGAGACTATTCGAACCATCCTTCCTATGATCCAGGAGGGTCAATATATGACTACCGTAGACGTAAAGGATGCTTATCTTCACATCGTGATACACAAAGATCATCATTGTTTTCTCAGGTTTGCCTTTCTAGACAGGCACTACCAGTTTGTGGCTCTTCCCTTCGGGTTGGCCACGGCACCAAGAATCTTTACAAAGGTTCTATAGTCCCTCCTAGCGGTCCTAAGGCCGCGGGGTATAGCAGTAGCCCCTTACTTAGACGACATTCTAATACAGACATTCTAAGACTTTTCAAATCGCAAGGTCCCATACGGACATTGTTCTGGCATTTCTAAGGTCCCATGGGTGGAAGGTGAACGAAGAAAAGAGTTCTCTATCACCTCTAACAAGAGTTTCATTCCTAGGGACTCTGATAGATTCGGTAGAAATGAAGATTTACCTAACGAAGGCCAGATTGTCAAAACTTCTAAACTCTTGCCGTGTTCTTTATTCCACTTCTCGTCCTTCAGTGGCTCAGTGTATGGAAGTAATTGGGTTAATGGTAGCGGCAATGGACATGCCAGCCTACATCTCAGGCCGCTGCAACTTTGCATGCTCAGTCAGTGGAATGGGGATTACACAGATTTGTCCCCTCTACTAAATCTGGATCAAGAAACCAGGGATTCTCTTCTCTGGTGGCTATGTCAGGTCCATCTGTCCAAGGGGATGAGCTTCCACAGGCCAGATTGGACTATAGTAACGACAGATGCCAGCTTTCTGGGCTGGGGTGCAGTCTGGAACTCCCTGAAGGCTCAGGGCTCGTGGACTCAGGAGGAGGCACTCCTTCCGATAAACATTCTGGAACTAAGAGCGATTTTCAATGCTCTTTAGGCGTGGCCTCAGCTAGCTGGGGTCAGGTTCATCAGATTTCAGTCGGACAATATCACGACTGTAGCCTACATCAACCATCAGGGGGGAATAAGGAGTTCCCTAGCAATGTTGGAGGTTTCAAAGATAATTCTATGGGCAGAGGTTCACTCCTGCCATCTATCAGCTATCCATATCCCAGGTGTCGAGAACTGGGAGGCGGATTTTCTAAGTCGGCAGACTTTTCATCCGGTAGAATGGGAACTCCATCCGGAGGTATTTGCTCAGTTGATTCAACTTTGGGGCAAACCAGAACTGGATCTCATGGCGTCTTGCCAGAACGCCAAGCTTCCTTGTTACGGGACCAGGTCCAGGGACCCCAAGACAACGCTGATAGATGCTCTAGCAGCACCTTGGTCCTTCAACCTTGCTTATGTGTTTCCACCGTTTCCTCTTCTCCCTCGTCTGATTGCCAAGATCAGGCAGGAGAGAGCTTTGGTGATTTTGATAGCACCTGCGTGGCCACGCAGGATTTGGTATGCAGACCTGGTGGACATGTCATCCTGTCTACCATGGACCCTGCCGCTGAGGCAGGACCTTCTACTACAGGGTCCTTTCAACCATCCAAACCTAATTTCTCTGCGTCTGACTGCTTGGAGATTGAACGCTTGATTTTATCAAAGCGTGGTTTCTCTGAATCGGTCATTGATACCTTAATTCAGGCTCGAAAGCCGGTTACCAGGAAAATCTATCATAAGATATGGTGTAAATATCTTCATTGGTGTGAATCCAAGGGTTACTCATGGAGTAAGGTCAGGATTCCTAGAAAATTATCTTTTCTCCAAGAAGGATTGGAGAAGGGATTGTCGGCTAGTTCATAAAAGGGACAGATTTCTGCTCTGTCTATTCTTTTGCACAAGCGTCTGGCTAATACTCCAGACTTTCAGGCATTTTGTCAGGCTTTAGTGCGAATCAAGCATGTGTTTAAACCTGTTGCTCCACCATGGAGTCTAAATTTAGTTCTTAAAGTTCTTCAAGGGGTTCCGTATGAACCTTTGCATTCCATAGATATCAAGCTGTTGTCTTGGAAAGTTCTGTTTTTGGTAGCTATCTCCTCAGCTCGACGAGTTTCGGAGTTATCGGCTTTACAATGTGATTCTCCTTATCTAATTTTCCATGCTGATAAGGTAGTGTTGCGTACCAAACCTGGGTTTCTTCCTAAGGTGGTATCTAATAAGAATATCAATCAGGAGATTGTTGTTCCTTCACTATGTCCTAATCCTTCTTCAAAGAAGGAACGTCTATTACACGATCTTGATGTGGTCCGTGCTTTAAAATTCTATTTACAAGCCACTAAAGATTTTCGTCAAACATCTGCTTTGTTTGTGGTTTACTCTGGACAGAGGAGAGGCCAAAAGGCTTCGGCAACTTCCCTTTCTTTTTGGCTAAGAAGCTTAATCCGCTTTGCTTACAAGACTGCTGGCCAGCAGCCTCCTGAGAGAATTACAGCTCATTCCACTAGAGCAGTAGCTTCCACATGGGCTTTTAAAAATGAGGCTTCTGTTGAACAGATTTGTAAGGCGGCGACTTGGTCTTCGCTTCATACCTTTTCTAAATTCTACAAATTTGATACTTTTGCTTCTTCGGAGGCTGTTTTTGGGAGAAAGGTCTTACAGGCAGTGGTGCCCTCCGTTTAAGCGCCTGCCTTGTCCCTCCCTTCATCCGTGTCCTAAAGCTTTGGTATTGGTATCCCACAAGTAATGAATGAATCCGTGGACTGGATACACCTTACAAGAGAAAACAAAATTTATGCTTACCTGATTTATTTCTCTTGTGGTGTATCCAGTCCACGGCCCTCCCTGTCATTTTAAGGCAGGTGTTATTTATTTTTTAAACTACAGTCACCACTGCACCCTATAGTTTCTCCTTTCTCTTGCTTGTCTTCGGTCGAATGACTGGGAGTGGCAGTTAGGGGAGGAGCTATATAGACAGCTCTGCTGTGGGTGATCCTCTTGCAGCTTCCTGTTGGGAAGGAGAATATCCCACAAGTAATGGATGAATCCGTGGACTGGATACACCACAAGAGAAATAAATTTATCAGGTAAGCATACATTTTGTTTCTTCTTCCTGGAATCTGAACTTACTTTTCCCTAAATACAAGGTTCTTTGCTTGAACCTTTGCATTATATTGCTATTGTCTATTAACTGGGAAAGTACTCTTTCTTTTAGCAATCTCTTTAGCATAAAGAGTTTCAAAATCGTTAACCTTGTCTGTGATATTACATTTCTCACTATTCACAAGGTGAAGGCTATACTTTGTACTAAATATGATTTTCTTCCTAAGGAAAATACCAATCAAGAGATGGTTTTTCCTTCATTGTGTTCAGATCCTGCTATCTCTAGGTTGCAGATATTATGTATTTTGTTATTTTAGTAAACGCTTTGAAGTTCTATCTCCAAGCATCTATCGATATCATTCAAACTTCTAATTCTCTTTTCCCTTCCAAAATTTTGTAAGGGGCAGAAAGTTACTAAGGTAGCGTTTGCCTTTTAACTCATAAGAAGGGTTTAAAGACTTTCTTGACAGTGGGAAAGTCACCTTTCTAAGAGCATTACAGCTCTGTTGCAACATTGCAGGTTTTTGAAAGATTATACATTTTTGGAGCAGATTTGCACAGCTGCAACATGTCTTCTTTTTTCAGAGTTTATCACTTTGAGATTTTGCTTTTTAGCAAGTAGCTTTTGGCAGGAAAGTCCTTTAGGCCACCATGTTGGCTGAATAAGAACTGCCAGAAAAAAAAGTCCCACCCTTTCCATAACACAGACCATTGGCTTGGGTATTAATCCCATATGTTATGGAGGACTGTGGACCATCATCTTTTTATGAAAAAAAAATAAAATATTCTTCCCTGATAAATTAATTTCTTTCATGATGATTGTCCACAGGCCCGTCCATTTAAATTTTTTGCAACAGTTCTAAAGGGCACCTCTATAGACCCTGTTTTGCCTTTTCAACCTTTCTATCCTATTCTGTACTCGGCTATACGTAAAACTAAGACAGAAGTGGGAGGGTTTTACACTGTGTGCAGAATTATTAGGCAAATTAGTATTTTGAACACATCATCCTCTTTATGCATGTTGTCTTACTCCAAGCTGTATAGGCTCGAAAGCCTACTACCAATTAAGCATATTAGGTGATGTGCATCTCTGTAATGAGAAGGGGTGTGGTCTAATGACATCAACACCCTATATCAGGTGTGCATAATTATTAGGCAACTTCCTTTCCTTTGGCAAAATGGGTCAAAAGAAGGACTTGACAGGCTCAGAAAAGTAAAAAATAGTGAGATATCTTGCAGAGGGATGCAGCACTCTTAAAATTGCAAAGCTTCTGAAGCGTGATCATCGAACAATCAAGTGTTTCATTCAAAATAGTCAACAGGGTCGCAAGAAGCGTGTGGAAAAACCAAGGCGCAAAATAACTGCCCATGAACTGAGAAAAGTCAAGCGTGCAGCTGCCAAGATGCCACTTGCCACCAGTTTGGCCATATTTCAGAGCTGCAACATCACTGGAGTGCCCAAAAGCACAAGGTGTGCAATACTCAGAGACATGGCCAAGGTAAGAAAGGCTGAAAGACGACCACCACTGAACAAGACACACAAGCTGAAACGTCAAGACTGGGCCAAGAAATATCTCAAGACTGATTTTTCTAAGGTTTTATGGACTGATGAAATGAGAGTCTTGATGGGCCAGATGGATGGGCCCGTGGCTGGATTGGTAAAGGGCAGAGCGCTCCAGTCCGACTCAGACGCCAGCAAGGTGGAGGTGGAGTACTGGTTTGGGCTGGTATCATCAAAGATGAGCTTGTGGGGCCTTTTCGGGTTGAGGATGGAGTCAAGCTCAACTCCCAGTCCTACTGCCAGTTTCTGGAAGACACCTTCTTCAAGCAGTGGTACAGGAAGAAGTCTGCATCCTTCAAGAAAAACATGATTTTCATGCAGGACAATGCTCCATCACACGCGTCCAAGTACTCCACAGCGTGGCTGGCAAGAAAGGGTATAAAAGAAGAAAATCTAATGACATGGCCTCCTTGTTCACCTGATCTGAACCCCATTGAGAACCTGTGATCCATCATCAAATGTGAGATTTACAAGGAGGGAAAACAGTACATCTCTCTAAACAGTGTCTGGGAGGCTGTGGTTGCTGCTGCACGCAATGTTGATGGTGAACGGATCAAAACACTGACAGAATCCATGGATGGCAGGCTTTTGAGTGTCCTTGCAAAGAAAGGTGGCTATATTGGTCACTGATTTGTTTTTGTTTTGTTTTTGAATGTCAGAAATGTATATTTGTGAATGTTGAGATGTTATATTGGTTTCACTGGTAAAAATAAATAATTGAAATGGGTATATATTTGTTTTTTGTTAAGTTGCCTAATAATTATGCACAGTAATAGTCACCTGCACACACAGATATCCCCCTAAAATAGCTATAACTAAAAACAAACTAAAAACTACTTCCAAAAATATTCAGCTTTGATATTAATGAGTTTTTTGGGTTCATTGAGAACATGGTTGTTGTTCAATAATAAAATTAATCCTCAAAAATACAACTTGCCTAATAATTCTGCACTCCCTGTAAAGCACTTGTATGATTTCTTGACCTCCTCATAGTAGCGGGAAATATAACCCATATGTTATGGAGGACTGTGGACCATCATCATTCCAAAAGAAAATAATTTCTCAAATAAGCATACATTTTGTTTTACTAAACCTAAGAATCTGACATAAATGCAAATTTTATAGTTTATTAAATATTTTCAGATGTAATTGTAAATCTGATTTTTTTGAGTAAATCACACATGAAGGTAGCATGCATTTCTTACTGTTGGGTTAGCGTTGTTAAGAAACATACTGTGAAGCACAAATTATTCACTAATCTGTTGGTTACACCTGTATTATAGTAGACAGTGGGGGCACAGTAGTCCTTGTGAGTCAGGATGGAATACAAAGATCGCCCTTAAGATTTCCACGGGGTGGACATCTTCTGCAGTTCCTTTCCTGTTTAGAAAATGGCCTTCTTCCACATGGACAGCTGGATCCTCCTCTATGGTCCCAAAGAGGGAAGGTACATAATAGGAATCTCTAAAGCTATGTAATTATTTCCCTTTATCTGTAAATTGTAATTGGAAATGTTCTGTAAAACTGTTAAATCTGCTGTAACTATTTCATTTTGTGCAACTTCTATTAGGTACTATAATAAAAGTTTCTCCTTATTTTTCTGCATGCGCCTTTTCATGCTGCCCCTCCATATGTTTCCCTTAAACCATTCAGTACTAGAAGAAAATCATCCTAAGGTAAATGTTGGCATTTCAGATGTGGATATCAGTGGTACCAGGAAGATAGCTGAAAGACTCAAATATTTATGCAGAAAAGTCTTTCAAATAACACATTGCATTCTCAAAGAGGGTAATATGTTTATATGGTTTGAATTGGCATTCGTGTTCCTGGTGAAGGATGTTATCCACAGAAATATCTTGCTGTGCCTATAACCCCTTAACAGCCAATGAGTATTGTTCTATATTAGTGAAATAGCTAATGGATTATATACATAATCACACAGAATTATGATTTTCTATCACGTTATTGACATGTAATGTATAGAGAGAGCATATTTTTTAGATTTTTACCCCTCTGAATTGCTCTTATAACTTCTGCCTCTTGCTTTGTAATGAATTACTTCTTATATGCTTGCTGAAATTCCTATTACATTTTCATTAATGAACTTAAAGGGACACTGTACCCAATTTTTTTATTTTGTAATTCAGAAAGAGAATGCAATTTTAAGCAACTTTATAATTTACTCCTATTATCAATTTTTCTTCGTTCCCTTGCTATCATTATTTGAAAAAGAAGGCATCTAAGCTTTTTTTTGGTTTCAGTACTCTGGACAGCACTTTTTTATTGGTGGCTGAATTTATCCACCAATCAGCATGGACAACCCAGGTTGTTCACCAAAAATGGGCCGGCATATAAACTTACATTCTTGCATTTCAAATAAAGATACCAAGAGAATGAAGAAAATTTGATAATAGGAGTAATTTAGAAAGTTGCTTAAAATTTCATGTTCAATCTGAATCACGAAAGAAAATTTTTGGGTACAGTGTCCCTTTAAATGTCTGTCTTGTTGAGTGATTCAAATAAAGCGCACTACACCTGGTTCAGAATTAACATTCAGTTTAATTAGGAACAGCTGCTGCATATTAGAAATCCCTAATTTACATATAAAACATGACAACTAACAAAGTACGTAGCAAAATACATTCACCTTATTATAATTTTTTTGTAGCAAAATGTGAGTAAAATATAAATGTTGGTGATCTCTCTGTAGAACACAGCACGTTTAAAACTGTTTTCATTACCGCAGAAGTAATTGTTATATTAATAGTTGTAAATATAAAACACAGTTTACATGTTATTTATACAAAATACAATTCATATGTTAATGTTCTTGATACTTTTATCTTTTAATAAACTCTTTGTAGGTCACATTTAATTGTTTTGTGAAATAGTTTATATTGTTGGTTTTCATTAAGCTTTGATACTGTGGATACCTTGTTAATTATAACTGAGGTGCAAATGGAGAATAGGGGGGATATGTATCAAGCTGTCAACTATGCTGCATTCGCCGGCATCAAAACACCCGCCTAACATCGCGGCCGCAGATCTCAATACGCTCTCCTTATTTATGAAAAAAGCTGGCAAAAGACCTGCACCAAGTACGGGGTGATGAGCATCAGACTGTTGTTAACTAACAGTCATCGATCTCGCATCTATTCGGCTTTTTCCCAACTTTATTTATACCCTGTCACTAAACGCCGCCACTATACTAAAATGTTTAACCCCTATCCCGCCACTCCCCGACATCACCGCTACCTAAATAACTAAACCTGTTAACCCCTAAACAGTCAGCCCCCCACATCGCCAAAAACTAAATTAAGCTATTAACCCCTAAACTTAACAACCCCCTAACTTTAAATTAAAATTACAACATCCTTATCTTAATATAAATTAAAACTTACCTGTAGAATTAAAATAAACTATTTTAAACTATTAATTAACCTACCCTAACTATTATACTGCAATTAAATTAAAATACCAATTAAATAAACTAAATTACATATTAAAGAAACCTAACCCTACTCAAATTATTTAAATATACAATTAAACATTATTAAAAGTACTAAATTACAAAAAAAAGCCACTAAGTTACAAAAAACAAACAAACTCTAAATTACGAAAAATAAAAAAACAAATTATCAAAAATCAAAAAGAAGTACACCTAATCTAATAACCCTAGCCTTTTGTGGGGCATTGCCCCAAAGCTCTTTTACCTGTAAAAAAATGCAAACACCCCCTTAAAAGTAAAACCCACCACCCACCCACCCAACCAACCAACCCCCCCAAATAAAAAACCTATCTAAAATAACCTAAGCTCCCCATTGCCCTGAAAAGGGCTTTTGTATGGGCATTACCCTTACATGGGCATTTAGCTATTTTACATGCCCAGACCCTAATCTAAAAATAAAACCCACCCAAAAAACCCTTAAGAAAACCTAACACTAACCCCCAACGATCCACTTACAGTTCTTAAAGTCCCGCTTGAAAGATCCATACAGCCAGAGAAGTCCTTATCCAGACGGCAAGAATTCTTTATCCAGACAGCATCTTCTATCTTCATCCATCTGGCGCAGAGCGGGTCCATCCTGAATACATCCGGCAAGGAGCATCCTCTTCATACGGTCGCCGTCGTAAACTGGAACTTTAATGCAAGTGACCCCATCCAAGATGACGTCCCTTGCATTCCTATTGGCTGAAAGATTTTAATCAGCCAATAGGATTAGAGCTGCTAAAATCCTTTTGGATGTTCCAATCAGCCAATAGGATTTGAGCAGCTCTCATTCTATTGGCTGTTCTAATCAGTCAATAAGATTTGAACTCTCATTCTATTGGCTGATTGGAACCGCCAATAGGATGAGAGCTCAATCCTATTGGCTGATTGGAACAGCCAATAGGATTTTAGCAGCTCTAATCCTATTGGCTGATTGAAATCTTTCAGCCAATAGAAATGCAAGGGACGCCATCTTGGATGGCGTCGCTTGCATTGAAGTTCCAGTTTACGGCGGCGACCGTATGAAGAGGATGCTCCACACCAGATGTCTTCAGCATGGACCCACTCCACGCCGGATGGAGGAAGATAGACGATGCCGTCTGGATGAAGACTTCTCCGGCTGGATGAAGATTGAAGAGACCGTCTGGATGAAGACTTCTTGCCGTCTGGATGAGGACTTCTCCGGCTGGAATGATCCTTCAAGTGGGACTTCAAGAACTGTAAGTGGATCGTTGGGGGTTAGTGTTAGGTTTTTTTTAAAGTTTTTTTTGGGTGGGTTTTATTTTTAGATTAAGGGCTGGGCATGTAAAAGAGCTAAATGCCCTTGTAAGGGCAACACCCATACAAATGCCCTTTTCAGGGCATAGGGGAGCTTATGTTATTTTAGATAGTTTTTTTATTTGGAGAGGTTGGTTGGTTGGGTGGTGGGTTTTACTGTTGGGGGTGTTTGTATTTTTTTTACAGGTAAAAGAGCTGATATCTTTGGGGCAATGCCCCACAAAAGTCCCTTTTAAGGGTCATTGGTAGTTTATTGTAGGCTAGGGGGGGTATTTTGGGGGAGCTTTTTTATTTTGATAGGGCTATTAGATTAGGTGTAATTCTTTCTTTTTTTATTTTTGATAATTATTTTTGTTATTTTTCGTAATTTAGTGTTTGTTTTTTTGTAACTTAGTGTTTGTTTTTTTCGGTAATTTCAGTAGTTTTAATAATGTTTAATTGTATATTTAAATAATTTGAGTAGGGTTAGGTTTCTTTAATATGTAATTTAGTTTATTTAATTGGTATTTAAATTTAATTGTAGTATAATAGTTAGGGTAGGTTAATTAATAGTTTAAAATAGTTTATTTTAATTCTACATGTAAGTTTTAATTTATATTAAGATAGGGATGTTGTAATTTTAATTTAAAGTTAGGGGGTTGTTAGGTTTAGGGGTTAATAGCTTAATTTAGTTTTTGGCGATGTGGGGGGCTGACGGTTTAGGGGTTAATAGGTTTAGTTAGTGGTGGTGATGTGAGAGGCCAGAGGTTGTGGCGATGTTGGGGCGGTAGATTAGGGGTGTTTAGACTTGGGGTTTATGTTAGAGTGTTAGGTGTAAATGTTACTTGTTTTCTACCCTAAAAATCAATGGGTTATATTTCTTTGTCTTGCAGCATCGAACATAACCTTTCGCTGCTTTCAGACTCCCATTGATTTCTATGGCCTCCAGGGTGGCGTATTGAAAACCAGGTACGCTGGATCAGAAAAGACGCGAGCGTACCTGTTAAATGTTTGATAACTGGGAAAATGTGTCAGATAGAGCCGAATGTGTAGACGGAACATCTGTAATGACGTAAGCATCGATCTGCGTCGGATTGAGACTGGCGGATTGTATGTTACGTCACAAATTTCAACATTTGCTGGTCTGTAGGCTTTGATAACTAGGTTGGATCATTTTCGCAACAATTACGATGCAGAATTCCGGCGTATTTGCGATTGACAGCTTGATAGATAGGCCCCTAGACCTCTGAATTCTTGAAAGCTTATTCAATGAAATATTTTGCTCGGTGAACAATCTTGATCTTAATAATATAATCAAAATGTACTAAAATAAATTATGGTGAAGCATATTATTCTACTTAAAGGGAGCTGATTTTTTTTTAAACAAAAGCAAACTGTATTAAAAAGCAAACTGACCAAATTGCCAGGGGTGAAGGCAAACACTTCCTTCTTTCCTGAAACATAAAATACATTCCAAAACATGGTCATAAAACCCTTTATTTTTGTTTTATGTTCACTGCATCCCTCACTGCTACCAGTACCATAGCATACCCTTAATAACGCAATGCCACGTTCCAGTTAAATAACACTCACATCATTATTCTCATTACTTGTCTTCCATACTGCCCCTATCTTAGTTTTACCCAATCAGAATACAATACATAAATCCATATGACAGTTTTAGGTTATCTATGATAGGTTATCTATGTTCAATTTGCTGCCCTGTTAGCTACTGGACCATTTATAATCCAGGAACTGTTATCTACATGGCTATGGGTAACTAGGATGTTAGCTTTTGGGGCCATTTGTGGCCTGAGATCTGTTAGCTGCTTGAACATTTGTAACCTAGGTTTGATAGCTACTGACCCATTTTTTACTTAGCTAATGGTCCTTGTGTAGCCCAGTATCTGTTAAGTTAATAAAAGTTATTACACAGCCTTTCTCTCTTCAGCCTACTTTTAGTGCATGAGAAAATATATCTACAATTTTCCTATATGGCATAGAATACCCTAATCAAACTATATATGACTATATTTCCCTCTAATGTATACCTGTATGTTCCTGAATTGCAGGGAAAAGTGTTTCCAAAGCTAAGAAAAAGAAGTCCACAGGGGTCCTCTGAGTCAGCATCAGACAAGGAAGAAGATGAAGCCACAGATTACGTGTTCAGAATAATATACCCAGGGAGTCAGTCTGAATTTGGTGAGAAATAGTAATTTCTGTGAAAAGCAGGAAACTACTTTATTTACCTTAAGTGAATGGACTCTTATAGAGTATTTGCTCTTTCATGGAGACCTGTCATGAGAAAGAAATGTCTGTGTATTGTCTACTTTCTGAAGAAAGTGCCAAAAATGTTGTCTCTTTTTTATCCAGATCTTCTCCGTTATTCCATATCATCAGAATTACATTGTGAAGTGCCTTGCATGACTTTCCCCCATCTTCAAATTGAAAGCTATTCCAATACTTTAAACAAACCCTGTGATTACCTATTTATCACTAGACATTTCTACAACCACATTTCAGTCCATCAGAAAACTATTTTAAAGCAACTTTTTGTGTAATTTTTTACTTTCCTAATACTATAATATTTGTATACAGAAATTCTGATGGGTTGCAGTGGGATCCAGTGTGATTAATTTGCATCCATTAGTTAATATCTTTAATTCACAGTTACTGCATTCTTAGTCCTTTGGATCCTGAGTGAGTTGTAATGCGTCCAAGCCAGGGTTATGGTTAGTAGTTTGTCACCTGTAAATAATTGTAGTAATATAGAGGGCACAGCATTGGCAATGTATAATTGTTAAGCTAATGGTTTAATAGTTATCCAGTATTTCTGAGTTACCAATTTATGGTAGTACATTTTATCATGTTCATTTTAGAACTGACTTTAGGCATTCCAGGATATTTACTGGTTGTAATACAATACTGTATAAAAATCCAGTAATAAGTAGAAATTAAAAAAAGCATTTGGTTAAATGCCTGTAACCACATCAGCCAGATGCTGAGATTTCGGAATGGTTTTCATTTGAAATGTAATCTGGTACTTAAAGTGATAATAAACATGACTCCTTTATATCACAGCTTGTTAATCTGATAACTTTAATATTTTTTCATCCTCCATAATAAACATTAAATAGCCTGAGCCAGCCATCCTTTTATACAGTGATTTTTATTTATTTTTTCCATTTTTGCAGGCGGCACAGCCAATAAGAAACTTACACCCGCAATATTAGGCAGAGTTGCAAGTGCTCCAGTGATTCTGCTGCTGGGACTAAGGTCTATGAATAACAGGTCATGCCTGTGCAGTTACACTGGGAGATCATACCTAACACTAAAATAAATTATAAGCTTTGACAGCTGTGCATCTTTATCTGTAAAAATCCAACCCTCCTTGGCTTGCTCCTGTCATTCATACCTGTAGCAGAGGCAAGAGTATGCACATCTCTGTTCAATAGCACAGATGGTATGGCTTCTCATTGGCTACACTGCCTAGTGTGTCATATCTGAAAAAAATGCACTGTGCTGATTGGTCGCCAGCTCAAGCTGTTTGCTGTTTATAAGATTTTGAAATATTTTCTTACAATTTACACATTTTTTGCACTCTGTATGAAGGAGTAAATAATGAGTGTAAATGTGGCAGCAGCCTTGGATCTACCCCGATCCCCTCATCTCTGCATGTTGTCATTGTGTTTTCCATTTCCCTCTGTCTATAGTTACTGTGCATCGTCATTTTCATCCTTCATTTACTCACCCTCCCAGCAACACCTCCATTTACCATCTGAAGTCCAAGAGCCCAGCAAGCCAAACTGCAGTGGTCCAATCAGATCCAGAGCGACTGCACAATCCCCTCACCATGCCGGGTCTGCTGTCCTGTGTTATCACCAGTTACCAGTCTGTGTGTTCAGCAGCATGTTGCCATCTGTTATAAAGAAAATCACTAGAGTGATGCACACATACACGTCACTGAGCTCCGCGCAGTAGTATTCCTCAGCTTATCTAACGTGCCATGAGCGAAGATTGCCTGAGTCTGATTCCTCTTCTTTTATCAGGCCCAATCATCTTTGCCCTTTCTTGGTTTCATTTTAGCATAACCAAATATGGAATAACTGACCATATTTTTCACATCTGCCTTATAATAGAGGTAAATTATTAAATTTGAATCGTACTTCTGTACATCTCTATTTAAATTGTAATTATATAAATAACAGATGGCAACATGATTATTGTTAGGTGACATTATTCCCTTATTTCAAGTAAAAAAACAAGCTTTCTGTACAACAACTTAAACTAGAGGGCTGTAATGTGCAGAATGTTAGTACAGCACCGTAATTGTTGTGTAAGTAATTAATGGCTAATCAACAATCTGTTAAATTTTACTAAACGCAAATTCCATAATTATCTATTCCTGACCTATTCATATCTCTAATTTACTCTGTTTCTCCATTCAGTAAATTATTGCAATAATTACAGTTGATCATTTATTCATTATCTTGATGCTTCTGGAGCAGAACTACTAATATCTTAACTCTAGCATCCACTGGTTTAGAAAAGTGCCAGCCTTGATATTGTAATTTATTTAAGAATGTATGTGTATTCTGATACCAAAATTATATTTCTCTTGTAAGGTGTATCCAGTCCACGGGTTCATTCATTACTTGTGGGATATTCTCCTTCCCAACAGGAAGTTGCAAGAGGACACCCACAGCAGAGCTGTCTATATAGCTCCTCCCCTAACTGCCACCCCCAGTCATTCTCTTGCAACTCTCGACAAGATAGGAAGTATAAGAGATATGTGGTGACTTAGTGTAGTTTTTACCTTCAATCAAGAGTTTGTTATTTTTAAACGGTACCGGCTTCTTACTGTTTTACTCCCAGGCAGAAATTAGAAGAAGAATCTGCCTGGAGGTGGATGATCTTAGCGGTTTGTAACTAAGGTCCATTGCTGTCCATTGCTGTTCTCACGCATAACTGAAGAGTATGGGAAAGACTTCAGTTGGGGGAACGGTTTGCAGATTACCTGCTTTGAGGTATGTTCAGTATATTTATTTCTAGAGAGATGATAAGATCTAGAAAATGCTGACAGAGCCTTGTATAATTGAGGTAAGCCTGATGCAGTGATTTAACAACGACTGGGATCATGCTTACAAATAAGGGTAATATTCATGTTAAAACTCATATTTCTTAGTGACAAAACGTTTACATGTTATATAGAAAGAACGTTTTTTCTCTGAGGGTGATAAATCGTTTTTTGGGGCCTAGTTTCCACATGGCTAGTCAGATACTCCTAGGAGTATTTTCTTAAGGCCCTCTGACATTGAGTGCATGGTGGGAGCGGCCTATTCTCGCGCTCTAGATGCGCAGTTCTTATTCAGACTGAGACATCCAGCTTCCCTAAAGGAGTCCTCTGGCATCTGAGGACCACTATAGAGGGCTTATTTCTTCCCTAAATCGTATTTGAGGGCAGCTAGGAGCCCCAGCAGAGCTGTGGCAAGGTGTTTAACTGTTTTTTAACGTTTTTTAATGTTTTTCAAATCCAGTTTGGGGCCTAAAGGGTTAATCATCCATTTGCAAGTGGGTGCAATGCTGCTTTAGTCCCTTACACACACTGTAAAAATTTTGAAGAGTTTACTACTTTTTAACACTGTTTTGCAGTTTATGTGATGTATTTATGTTTTTTTCTCTTAAAGGCACAGTACCGTTTTTGTTTAATTACTGTTTCACATGTATTAAAGTGTTTTCCAAGCTTGCTGGTCTCATTACTAGTCTGTTAAACATGTCTGACATAGAGGAAACTCCTTGTTCAATATGTTTAGAAGCCATTGTGGAACCCCCTCTTAGAATGTGTACCAAATGTACTGAAATTTCTATAAATTATAAAGACCATATTATGGCATTTAAAGATTTATCACCAGAGGTTTCTCAGACTGACAAAAGGGAGGCTCTCCCCACGTGTCAGAACCTATAACTCCCGCTCAAGTGACGCCAAGTACATCTAGCGCGTCCAATGCGTTTACCTTACAAGACATGGCGGCAGTTATGAATGCTACCCTCACAGAGGTATTTTCCAAACTGCCAGGGTTACAACGAAAGCGAGAACAAATACAGAGTTTTCTGACGCTTTAGTAGCGATGTCCGATATACCCTCACAATGCTCCGAAGCCACGGCAAGGGAGTTCCTATCTGAGGGTGAGATTTCAGATTTAGGGAAGACGTTACTTCAGTCCGATTCTGAAATGACAGCCTTTAAATTTAAGCTTGAACACCTCCGCTTATTGCTCAGGGAGGTTTTAGCGGATGACTGTGACCCCATTGTAGTTCCAGAGAAATTGTGTAAAATGGACAAATACTTTGCAGTGCCTGTTTACACTGATGTTTTTCCAGTCCCTAGAGGTTCTCGGAAATTATTACTAAGGAATGGGATAGACCAGGTGTTCCGTTCTCTCCCCCTCCTGCTTTTAAAAAGATGTTTCCCATAGATAAGGTAGACATCTAACCACTAAGGTCCATCGAAAATCAACGGCCACTAATAGCCTTTTACATGCTACCAGCCACCATCCTGAATGCCTAAAAACTGGCATTCCAGTTGGCCAATTCCTTCGGTTACGAAGGAATTGTTCCGACTTAGAGGAGTTTGAATCACAGGCCAAAGAGATGTCGTCTAGGTTCCTTGAAAGAGGATACTCTAAGAGACAGGTTAAAAGGGCCTGGACGAGGGCTAGAAATAGCATAAGAAATGATCTGCTCTACAAACATAATGCAGTTAAAAGGAATGGTGATAAGGTACGCCTCATAACTAAGTACAATGCACACTGGGGCAAACTTAGAGACATAATGAATAAATATTGGCATATGTTGACTATTGATACTGAACTAAAAGATTATGTAGGAGACTTCCCTTTGTTGACAGCACGCAGAGCTGATAGTCTTAAGGATAAGCTTGTTAGAAGTGAATACATAAGAGAACCGAAAACCAATTGGTTAAGCACAAGAGGCATATGGCAAGGCTGTAGCCCTTGTGGGCATTGCGTGTATTGCAGGTTTATACAAAAACATGTAAATTTGAAACTTTAACAGGTAGACAATACAATATAAAACAGTGGATAACCTGCAACACTACAGGTGTCATTTACCTCTTGCACTGCTCATGCCCCCTATTTTACATAGGGAAAACTAAGCGTGATCTGAAAGATCGAATCAGAGAGCATAGGGATGACATTAAGAACAAAGAGCAGGATAGCCCAGTGGCCAGACACTTTGAATTATATCATAATTCTGATTTTACTATTATGAAAGTAACTGGCATTCAGCACATAAAACAGCACCGCCGTGGTGGTGATGTTGACAATATGCTATTAAGGAATGAATCCCGATGGATTTATCGATTAAATACACTGGCTCCAAATGGCCTTAATGAAAAAATAGATTTCTCATGCTTTCTGTAGAACTTTTCCCTAGTAGGGGATAAATGCTAAAGAACCTTTGGTATCTCTATACTTACATTTTTTCAGTTGTGTATGTAATAGTCATCAGTTTGGCTTAAAAGATAAGCAAAGTTTTGAGATGTAAAAAAATTGCAATGGTAAATACATTGTGTAGTTCTGACTCTGCCATCCCGGAATGAAAAAGAATAAACCCAAATATATGTTGCATAACATGTAATTATTTAACAAATATGGTGTTTGTGCAATTAAAAGTTTTTCGTTTATCTTTGAATATGAAGTTGCAATATGGTGCCAAAACTGTCATCAATTAAAAATTTAAATTAGCTATTGAGCTATAAAAGGGGTGTTATCACCAGAAACAAGCATCCGATGAAGCCCTAAAGTCAGCCCACTAAGGGGAGGGGCGAAACGCGTCATGCCTGACGTTTTGTGAAGCGGCAACTGTTTGAAGTGGAGTGCTAAGTCCCTGGCAGCTGGTCTGAAGCATACCGAGTTACTTCATGTGGTTCTAACAACTGACAAGCATGCAGCAGTCTTGAATGGAAGTTCCGGTTTTGTAAATACAAGGAGGCATTAACCGTAACGGAGCCTTAACACAAACCGCTTTGTTTGGAGAATTACCAGGATCCGGCATGAGAAACATGCAAAGTTTGGAGTGATCAAGTGGTAATTATACAAGCTAGTGTTGGAGCATATACTGGAACTTTGTACCGCGAATGTGGTGAGACTGTTCGCTCAGTAATTCTATTACAGTTGGTTTCCCAATCAGTAACGCTGGAACTGCTTCTTTGTAACACATTTCATTCACAGAGCGTGTATTTCACACTAAGTGCTCTGTTAAAATGGACATTGTTAATCTGTGTCTTTTTTGAATTATGTTGCAACAGTTTATCTTTCACACAATGTTTATTTATAACAGCGCATAGTTTAAGATATGTTATATACTTCGAACATTGTTTGTAATAACCGTAGTTTTACGGAAGTGTGTCAGATAATAGTACTAACCAGGCCTGGGTTTAATAGTCACTCTTTTTATTGCAATTAAGGGTTTTGTGAATTTTGTTTTTGACATGTGTAGGTTTAGCAAATAAACCACTCGTTATTTATGCAATTTGTGTGCTGCCTTGTCATTCTTTTTCACAGCATTTATTTTTAGCTGTGACTACTCTCTTATTCATTTATTTAATGTTTCCCATAGATGCCGCCATACAGGACTCGTGGCAGACAGTCCCTAAGGTGGAGGGTGCTGTTTTTACCCTAGCTAAGCGTACAACTATACCCTTCGAGGACAGTTGTGCTTTCTTAGATCCTATGGATAAAAAATTGGAGGGTCTCCTTAAGAAATTTTTTATCCATCAAGGTTTTATTCTCCAGCCTCTTGAATGCATTGCCCCAGTTACTGCTGCAGCGACTTTTTGGTTCGAGTCTCTTGAGGAGGCTCTACAGGTGGAGACCCCGTTAGATGATATTTTAGACAGGATTAAAGCTCTCAAGTTAGCTAATTCCTTTATTTCTGACGCCGTTTTTCATCTAACGAAAACTAACGGCTAAAAATTCAGGTTTTGCCATTCTGGCGCGCAGGGCGCTATGGCTTAAGTCCTGGTCAGCAGACGTTACTTCAAAGTCTAAGCTTCTTAAAATCCCCTTCAAAGGACAGACCCTATTCGGGCCGGGCCTGAAGGAGATCATTTCTGATATTACTGGAGGAAAAGGTCACGCCCTTCCTCAGGATAGGTCCAATAAATTAAGGACCAAACAGAATAATTTTTGTTCATTTCGAAACTTCAAGAGTGGCGCAGCTTCAGCTCCCTCTAATGCAAAACAAGAGGGAAATTTCGCCCAGTCCAAACCAGTCTGGAGACCGAACCAGGCTTGGAACAAGGGGAAGCAGGCCAAAAAACCTGCTGCCGCCTCTAAGACAGCATGAAGGAGTAGCCCCCGATCTGGGACCGGATCTAGTAGGGGGCAGACTTTCTCTCTTCGCCCAGGCTTGGGCAAGAGACGTCCAGGATCCCTGGCCATTAGAGATTGTTTCCCAGGGATATCTTCTGGACTTCAAAGCTTCATCTCCAAAGGGGAGATTTCATCTCTCACAATTATCTGTAAACCAGATAAAGAGAGAGGCATTCTTAAGTTGTGTTCAAGACCTACTGGTTATGGGAGTGATCCACCCAGTTCCAAGGGAGGAACAGGGGCAGGGCTTCTATTCAAATCTGTTTATAGTTCCCAAAAAAGAGGGAACTTTCAGACCAATCTTGGATCTCAAGATCCTAAACAAATTTATCAGGGTCCCATCCTTCAAGATGGAGACTATCCGAACCATCCTTCCTATGATCCAGGAGGGTCAATATATGACTACCGTGGACTTAAAGGATGCTTATCTCCACATTCCAATTCACAGAGATCATCATCAGTTCCTCAGGTTCGCCTTCTTAGACAGGCATTACCAGTTTGTGGCTCTTCCCTTCAGGTTAGCCACGGCACCAAGAATCTTTACGAAGGTTCTAGGGTCCCTACTGGCGGTTCTAAGGCCACGGGGCATAGCGGTGGCTCCTTACCTAGACTGCATTCTGATACAGGCGTCGACTTTTCAAATCGCCAAGTCCCATACGGACATTGTTCTGGCCTTTCTGAGGTCTCACGGGTGGAAGGTGAACGTAGAAAAGAGTTCTCTCTCCCCTCTCACAAGAGTTTCCTTCCTAGGAACACTGATATATTCAGTAGAAATGAAAATTTTTTCTGACAGAGGTCAGATTATCAAAGCTTCTAACTTCCTGCCGTGCTGTTCATTACACTTCTCGGCCATCAGTGGCTCAGTGTATGGAAGTAATCGGCTTAATGGTAGCGTCAATGGACATAGTTCCGTTTGCCTGCCTACATCTCAGACCACTGCAACTTTGCATGCTCAATCAGTGGAATGGGGACTACACAGATTTGTCCCCACTGCTAAATCTGGATCAAGAGACCAGGGATTCTCTTCTCTGGTGGTTATCTCGGGTCCATCTGTCCAGGGGAATGAATTTCCGCAGGCCAGAGTGGACTATAGTGACGACAGATGCCAGCCTTCTGGGCTGGGGCGCAGTCTGGAACTCCCTGAAGGCTCAGGGTTCATGGACTCAGGAGGAAGCCCTCCTTCCGATAAACATTCTGGAACTGAGAACGATATTCAATGCTCTTCAGGCTTGGCCTCAACTAGCTGTGGTCAGGTTCATCAGATTTCAGTCGGACAATATCACAACTGTAGCCTATATCAACCATCAGGGGGGAACAAGAAGCCCCCTGGCAATGTTAGAGGTTTCAAAGATAATTCTATGGGCAGAGGTTCACTCTTGCCATCTCTCAGCTATCCATATCCCAGGAGTAGAGAACTGGGAGGCAGATTTTCTAAGTCAGCAGACTTTTCATCCGGGGGAGTGGGAGCTCCATCCGGAGGTATTTGCCCAGCTGATTCAACTATGGAGCAAACCAGAACTGGATCTGATGGCATCTCGTCAGAACGCCAAGCTTCCTTGTTACGGGTCTAGGTCAAGGGATCCCCAGGCAGCGCTGATAGATACTCTAGCAGTGCCCTGGTCCTTCAGCCTGGCTTATGTGTTCCCACCATTTCCTCTCCTACCTCGTCTGATTGCCAAGATCAAGCAGGAGAGACCTTCTGTGATTTTGATAGCACCTGCGTGGCCACGCAGGACTTGGTATGCAGATCTGGTGGACATGTCATCCTTTCTACCATGGACTCTGCCGCTGAGGCAGGACCTTCTACTCCAAGGTCCATTCAAACATCCAAATCTAATTTCTCTGTTACTGACTGCTTGGAGATCGAACGCTTGATTTTATCAAAACGTGGTTTCTCCGAGCCGGTCATTGATTCCTTAATTCAGGCTCCAAAGCCTGTCACCAGGAAAATCTATAATAAGATATGGTGTAAATATCTTCATTGGTGTGAATCCAAGGGTTACTCATGGAGTAAAGTCAGGATTCCTAGGATATTATCCTTTCTCCAAGAAGGATTTGAGAAGGGATTGTCAGCTAGTTCCTTAAAGGGACAGATTTCTGCTCCGTCTATTCTTCTGCACAAGCATCTGGCAGATGTTCCAGACGTTCAGGCGTTTTGTCAGGCTTTAGTTAGAATCAAGCCTGTGTTTAAACCTGTTGCTCCGCCATGGAGTTTAAATTTAGTTCTTAAGGTTCTTCAAGGGGTTCCGTTTGAACCTCTGCATTCCATAGATATCAAGCTTTTATCTTGGAAAGTTCTGTTTTTGGTAGCTATCTTTTCGGCTCGAAGAGTTTCAGAGTTATCTGCCTTACAGTGTGATTCCCCTTATCTGATCTTCCATGCAGATAAGGTAGTTTTGCGTACCAAACCTGGGTTTCTTCCTAAGGTGGTATCTAATAAGAATATCAATCAGGAGATTGTTGTTCCGTCACTGTGTCCTAATCCTTCTTCAAAGAAGGAACGTCTATTACACAATCTTGACGTGGTTCGTGCTTTAAAGTTTTATTTATAAGCTACTAAGGATTTTCGTCAAACATCTGCATTGTTTGTTGTCTACTCTGGACAGAGGAGAGGCCAAAGGGCTTCGGCATCTTCTCTTTCTTTTTGGCTGAGAAGCATAATCCGTTTAGCTTATGAGACTACTGGCCAGCAGCCTCCTGAAAGAATTACAGCTCATTCCACTAGAGCAGTAGCTTCCACATGGGCTTTTAAAAATGAGGCCTCTGTTGAACAGATTTGTAAGGCGGCGACTTGGTCTTCGCTTCATACTTTTCTAAATTCTACAAATTTGATACTTTTGCTTCCTCGGAGGCTATTTTTGGGAGAAAGGTCTTGCAGGCAGTGGTGCCTTCCGTTTAAGTTCCTGCCTTGTCCCTCCCTTCATCCGTGTCCTAAAGCTTTGGTATTGGTATCCCACAAGTAATGGATGAACCCGTGGACTGGATACACCTTACAAGAGAAAACAAAATTTATGCTTACCTGATAAATTTCTTTCTCTTGTGGTGTATACAGTCCACGGCCCGCCCTGTCACTTTAAGGCAGGTGTTTTTTATTTTTAAACTACAGTCACCACTGCACCCTATAGTTTCTCCTTTTTTCTTGCTTGTCTTCGGTCGAATGACTGGGGGTGGCAGTTAGGGGAGGAGCTATATAGACAGCTCCGCTGTGGATATGCTCTTGCAACTTCCTGTTGGGAAGGAGAATATCCCACAAGTAATGGATGAACCCGTGGACTGGATACACCACAAGAGAAGGAAATTTATCAGGTAAGCATACATTTTGTTATGCCTCTTTGTATTCTTGTAGTGGATTGAAAGTTTTCCAATACACATCATCTTCCAACGTATTCCTGTTGTCTTACCTCCAGTAATAGCTCTGTTTCTACCTACTTAGAGTATGGTATTATTGGTTCTGAGTCTGCTCAGTCTTGAAGTGTTTGGTTTTTGAGCAAAGAAGATTATGACCCATGTCAGTACAGCAAGCTTGATCCTCAAAGGGTCCAGCACGGTGGGTTACTTTTTTAGTTTATTGTCCCTTTAAGAAATTGCAAGGCAGTAAACCCACAGTATAATCAAGTCAATGCAGTACATTCACTAGATTAAAAAACAAAGGAAATCGATTTTGACGACAGATAATAATTGTAGGCCTAACAAGTCGGCCCATATTTCCTTAAATGTGTAAGGTTAATTAGTTTATAGGTTAAGCCTTATGCTTATACCAGACATTCTTGAAGTCCCCCACAATGTTTGTTTTTACCGCCTCTAATGTATGTTTCAACCACCCTTTCTGTGAAAAAAAGTGCTTTTGCAAATTACTCAAAATCCGCTGCAGGAATCTAAGCTAAGGAGCTGGTCCATTTTTGGTTCAGCATCTGGGTTACGCTTGCTGATTGGTGGCTAAATGTACCCACTAATCAGAAAGCGCTATCCAGGGTTCTGAACCAAAAATGAGCCAGCTCCTTAGCTTAGATTCATGCTTTTTCAAATAAAGATAGCAAGAGAACAAAGAAAAAATTATAATAGGAGTAAATTAGAAAGTTGTTTAAAATTGCATGCTCTATCTGAATCATGAAAGGAAATAAATATGGGTGTGGTATCCCTTTAAAGGGACACTCAAGTCAAAATTAAACTTTTGTGATTCAAATAGAGCATATAATTTTAAACAACTTTCCAATTTACTTCCATTAACAAAATGCACAGTCTTTTTATATTTACACTTTTTGAGTCACCAGCTCCTCCTGAGCATGTGCAAGAATTCATAGAATATACGTATATGCATTTGTGATTGGCTGATAGCTGTCACATGATACAGTGGGGGTGGAAATAGACATAACTTTGAAATTCATCCAAAAAAATTCTACTAATCATTTGAAGTTCAGACTAAGTACTATTGCATTGTCTTGTTATCATGCATATATTGATTATGCAAATCTTCTGTATTTACTGGTCCTTTAACTTTAATAAGGGGGCATAAAACCCCAATTTTTTCTTTCATTATGCTGAAAAATAAGTTAGTGCTTTAGTCTGTTTAGAGACACTGAAATCTAGTTCTAGTTCAATATCTTGATAATTATAAAAAACTAATAATAAAATAATTACATAAAACTTTAAATGCAGCTATAAAACATACCTTAAAAGAGAGCACCTATATTTTTAAAAAATATTCACCACAGGTAAACGTGAGAATATATGGCTATTTTCAATACACCAAATGAATATCACATATATTAAAAAAATAACATGTATTGCATCAACATATAGTATCGGTATACTGAAATTATCTAATTGTGGTCCAAAAATACAGGGTACACAGCCTGTTGGGTAAAGACTCAGAAACTTCAACTCCACAAAACTGGCCTGATAATCCCCACTATGCGTTTCGAGGAAGCAACTCCTTATGTGGATTTCGGTTGCAGTATCCCAAGCTGCCTATTTATAGCAGAAGATTGTGTCCTTCAATGTAAAAGTCTGTGCACTCTTTATTATGTATATGTTGCGGGTGAAATAAGAATGTGCAACAGATAGACTTTTTGTAGGGGCTGGCAAGCATAACTGGCTTTTTAATTTTGAACTGGGAACTTTAGGGTCCATGAGAAGGGGAGAATACTTTTTTAAGAAAACTAAAGCTATAGCAGTAACATTAGTATATTTTACTATTGAGTCAAGAAAATTAACAGCTTGAGTATAGACTAAGTACGATTAATGTAGCTAAATTTAATATGTTAATTATTTCTTAACTTTTGTCCCCAAATAATGGATTAATCAAACTACTCAGGGACTGTTGTTTGCCACTGAACTGTCTCTCTCTCTCTTTTTTATTTAAGTTGTAAGCTAATCTTTTTGTAAAATGTATGTGGTTTAAATTGCTTACTGATTTATAACTGAAATCAGATTTTTGAATGCTGTGTCTCTATGCCAACTCATTAGAGGCTTTAGTGTAATTGTTTCTTTAAGGACTACAGCCGTGATTAATTATGTTGATTACTATGCTATTTAAACACTAAGTAGTGTATCATGCCCGTGTCTATTACTATGCTATTTAAACACTAAGTAGTGTATCATGCCCGTGTCTATTACTATGCTATTTAAACACTAAGTAGTGTATCATGCCCGTGTCTATTACTATGCTATTTAAACACTAAGTAGTGTATCATGCCCGTGTCTATTACTATGCTATTTAAACACTAATTAGTGTATCATGCCCATGTCTATTACTATGATATTTAAACACTAAGTAGTGTATCATGCCCGTGTCTATGACTAAGGCAACTCAGCCGAAACGCGTCAGACTGGCAGAGTAGTGTTAGTCCTTCTGATGTTTTTAGCTACCTTTTATGTTTCCATGTCCTGTATTTTTGAACAAATATCTTTTGATGTTTGCCTGGAGGCTCGCAGGTTTTTCTTTGGATTGTTTAAATTGAAGGACACAATCTTCTACTGGGATCTATGGGAACACATTGGGAGAGCCAGTTAGACTCTTTTTCCTTCTCGCCTCTCATATGTCTCCATATCTTTTTTTTAACAACATAAGCAATGGATAGGTTTTGGGGGGTTGCAGATCACCATTTATAATGTGCACAGAACTAATAGACGCTTTTGTTTATGTATAGAAATAGCTAAACCAAAACAGTTTTTGTTTTCACTGGATTAGGCCAATGTGTTTTATGCCCTTTTATTTCAGACACTGAAATTAGATTTAAGTAATTGTACTACGAGACTTGTGCCAATTCTGTTTAAAATTATATACACACTGAGTATATAGTTTTTTAAAAGTAATGACATAATGGTTAAATATATCTCTCAATTAGTTTCTTGATGCTTCATGAGTGCAGTTTATAAACTAGTGGTTTCTTTGTGGCTGGATATCAGTGGTTTTGCTCCAATTAATAGGTGTACATGGAAGAACGTGGATTAACAAGCTTCTTCCTTCTCTGTAGTAGCTCAAGAATTAATAGACCCTCAGGGGGGAGGGTTGCCTGCTATGTGGCAGCCAAGCACACGCAAATCCTCATGTTCCTCTTGTTCACAAAGTGGGTCTTCAGATGGTGGCCCCTCTAATGGCTGCAACCATGAAAGGTAAGAGAAGCTTGAATAAGTGAGGGCAATGTAATTATTCTTAACATCTCGATGTCAAAATTAAAATAATGTGAATGAAGAAGTATAAGTAGGCAATAATACACAATGTATGATTTTTTCATTTGGCAACTAACACCCTAGATGCACTGATACCCGGAGGAGAAACTTAAATTTTTAAAGAATTTGCCCTTTTTGGATGAACTGTTCATTTTTAAACTGAGCTGATACCTTCTTTCGAAGATTGATCATTTACTCATGGTGCTCCTGACATATAATCAAGTAGTTCCAAATATTTTTACTATGAGGCACAATTGAAATACATTTGACATTCATATGTCATCCAGTTGTATTTTGTATGCAAGTGATAGCCTAATTGCAATCCATATATCAATGAAAAGTAGGAGGGCTCAGTTGTTATATTAATCATTCTCACTTCTTGAGTCATGATTGGTTAGTCTGATAACTAATTCCTGAACTAGACTAACAGCAATGTTGCTGTTGTCCAGATAGGCAATACTAGAACAAGGATTACAGTATAATATGTGTTGCTTTTTAATTTGAAGTGGAGATGTTTTTTAATTTTGTAGTATTTAACGTTTAGAGTGGGAATCCTTAGATATTTGGGTATGCCCCTTTATGGTAAAGTCTCCTTGGGAGTTGACTAGTGGAGAAGGGAAATCCTTTAGAAACATCCTTTAATTATTGGGGTATAGCAGTTGGGGGATAGTTAGTGTAGGGGAATTATTTTCAGGGAGGTCATGTAGAGGAACTAGGGCTTAAAGGGGTTGATTGTAGTTGAGGGGCTAGGAACGTTGGCAGGTTTTCACTTTGGTCTAATTTAGCTGGGCTTGTTGTGGTTAGGAATAACTTGGGCTGAGAGCCATGTCCTGGTTAGGCTTAATTTTGGTTAGAAGAGGGTTTGCATTTAAAGGGACAGTCAACACCAGAATTTTTGTTGTTTAAAAAGAAAGATAATGCCTTTATTACACATTCCCCAGTTTTGCATAACCAACACTGTTATATAAATACACTTTATACTGCTGTGATTACCTTGTATCTAAGCCTCTCCAAACTGCCCCTTATTTCAGTTCTTTTGACAATCAGTGCTCACTCCAGGGTAACTTCACGTTCATGAGCTCAATGTTATCTATATGAAACACATGAACTAATGCCCTCTAGTGGTCAAAATGCGTTCAGATTAGAGGCAGTCTTCAAGGGTCTAAGAAATTAGCTTATGAACCTCCTAGAATTAGCTTTCAACTAAAAATACCAAGAGAACATAGCAAAATTGGTGATAAAAGTAAATTGGAAAGTTGTTTAAAATTACATTCCCTATTTAAATAATAAAAGTTTTTTTTGGACTTGACTGTCCCTTTAAGGTTAATTATTGATGATTGGGGTATATTAAAAAATTGTTTTGGCAAATTAGTTATGTTAAGTTAAATCATTTTTTCTAATCCGTTTGTTTTTTCCTATCCATTCTTTATTAATATGCATTATTCTATTCTGAAGTTTAGCATTAAATAATGCACATGAATAAAGAATGGATCCCAAAAAACGAAAGGATCCGAAAAAAAGCGATTGCCGAAACAAAATTATCTAAAACCGCTTGACTGTCCCTTTAAGGTTAATTATTGATGACTGGGGTATATTATAGGTGGGTTTGGGTTGTGGTTAGGGTTAATTGTAGACATGTGCAATGCTAAAAAATGTGTTTAGTTTCGTTTTCATTAGTTAAATAAATAATTTTGTTTCGGCAAATTAGTTTAGTTAAGTTTAAAAAAAAATTTGTTTCGTCAAATTAGTTATGTTAAGTTAAATTGGATAAAGGATCTGAAAAAAACGATTTAACATAACTAATATGCCAGCTATTGCCGAAACAAAACCGCTGGCGCCACCCACATCTCCGACACTAAATAAAGCTATTAACCCCTAAACCACCATCCCCCACATCGCCAGCACTACGTAAACCTATTAACCCCTAAACCACCATTCCCCGACATTGCCGACACTAACTAAACACTAAATAAACCTATTAACCCTTAAACAGCCATTCCCAAACATCACCAACACTAACTAAACCTATTAACCCCTAAACCGCAGTTCTCCGACATCGCCGACACTAACTAAACACTAAATAAACCTATTAACCCCTAAACTGCCATTCCCAAACATCACCAACACTAACTAAACCTATTAACCCCTAAACCGTAATTCCCAAGCATCGCGAACACTAACTAAACCTATTAACCCCTAAACCGCAGTTCCCAAACATCGCCGACACTAACTAAACCTATTAACCCCTAAACCGCAGTTCCCAAACATCGCCAACACTAACTAAACCTATTAACCCCTAAACCGCTGTTCCCAAACATCGCCAACACTAACTAAACCCCTAAACCGCAGTTCTCAAACATCTCCAACACTAACTAAACCTATTAACCCCTAAACCGCAGTTCTCAAACATCTCCAACACTAACTAAACCTATTAACCCCTAAACCGCAGTTCCCAAACATCGCCAACACTAACTAAACCTTTTAACCCCTAAACCGCAGTTCCCCCGATATTGCCGACACTAACTAAACCTATTAACCCCTAAACTGCCGCCCCCACATCACAACAACCTAAATTTAACTATATTAACCCCTAAACCTAGCACCCATCTAACTTTAACATAATTAAAATTATAATTATTAACTAACTACCTATTTAAAAATAAATCCAAATTTACCTGTGAAATAAAAATAAAACCTAAGCTTACACTAATAAAACCTAACATTACTAAAAATAAAAAACCTAACATTACTAAAAATAAAAAACCTAACATTACTAAAATTAAAAAACCTAACATTACAAAAAAATTTAAACTAAAATTACAAAAAATATAAAAAACTATCATTACAAAAAATAACGAACTAAATTATCCAAAACAATAAAAATTATTCCTATTCTAATACCCTGTTTAAAAAAAAAACACCCCAAAATAGAAAAACCCTAATCTATAATAAACTACCAAGGGCCCATAAAAGGGCCTTTTGTAAGGCATTGCCCTAAAGTTAACAGCTCTTTTGCAAAAAACTAAAAATAAACACCCCCTAACATTACAAACCCCCACCCCCCCAAACCCGCAAAACAAAAATAAACCTAATCTACCCATTGCCCTGAAAAGGGCATTTATATGGGCATTCATTTCTTTTTCGGCCTATTAAAAAAAAAATGCCGTGTGCAAGCTGAGCTCCATAAGCAAAACTTCTAAAAGAGCCATATAAAGTGTGGATTTTGACCTTTAGTAAACGATTAAGCTATTAGTTTTAGTAGATGGACACTATTTTATCGTAGGGTGACCTCTTCCACCCATCCCACCAACGCTAATAGCCATCTCAGAGGAGGACATCTACAGTGTGGCGAGCGGACCCGCTTACTGCTGGGGAGAGTGCAGGCCAACGCCAACTTTAACCCGAAGGATTGGTGTTTCTCCTACAGGCTTTCTAATTACCATCTGCCTGGTCATCTCCATCTAGCCGCTCAACTACTACCACCACTCAAGTGGTCATCGCCTGAAGCCTGCGGAACTTACAGCAGTCCCTCACCTTTGGCCGCAGCTGTCTTCTTACTCCGGAGGGTCGGGGCTCCGCTCCGGAGTAACCGACACCCCTCACACCAGCCAATACCTGATTTCTGCCGCCATCAACTAACTCCGCTCCGGAGGGTCGGGGACCCGCTCCGGAGCGATCAGCCGCCATCAGCTCCTGCAGGGGAGCAGTAGACTTCTGGTCGGGACTTCTGCCTGGAAATCTCTAGGGACATTAGCGATCTCACTGGCGAGATACTTACCCCCCAGCACACCTCAGGCTGCAGACGGATCCAAGGAGAGTGCCAGAACTGTTGCACAGATCAGTGAGGGAAAAAGGGCGCGAACACCCGCCATCTTGAGGCCCTCTTGTTCCTACGCCGGGCTAGAACAGGCATCCAGCTGAAAGATCGATCCACCAGCCCTTCTGCTCCTAGTACCGGGTAAGATTTTGTCAGGTTATCTGACACTCCACACAGCTCACTCAGACCCCGGGGTGTTGGCAGCACACTGCTAACTTTTGAGCCCTGTACAGGCTGACATCCAGGTCCTTACAGACAAAAACCCCTTATCCTCCTGCCTGTTAGCACGGCTGGCCACGGGAGGTGGAATTAGCTATACCCTTGGAACACAGTGTGGGCCGTGATCACTGTTGGCCCCCTAAGGCCAGCTACAAGGGTTTAACCTTAGTGAGAACAACCCATATTTAGAAGCCAGCACCACGGAACTATCTAAACAACCTTAGCCACATATATAAGTAATATCTCCTTTGAAGAAGCAGCCCCTATTTCATACGATAGTCCATTGACCCTATTGTACCTGGGGACTACAACAAAATCTGCAGCTGTTTTACATAGCAGGACATTTGTCTTCAACACTTGAGGGGGCAGCATACCCTTACCTCACCCCCCTATCTGAGGTCTAGGTTTGTGGGATATATTCATACCTATAGGGCCTGGGAACTTGACTTTGCAGCCACATTTTGAACCAAAGTCCCTACAACGTACCCTCAAAGTTGCACAATCTTCTTGTTGTAGTGGGATTGTATACAGCCCTTGCTTTAGGGACATGATCATTCTAATCTCTCTTTCATCCATACCAGCTGCTGTCAGCTTCATTGTACTTAGGCTCATAGCCTGAGGTGGAGTGTATTTTCGTATTACTGCCTTAACTATACGCCTTTTTCCCACAGGTTTATCAGTATATTATATAACAAAGTGTTAATACAGCTTCCCATTCATGTGATACACCAGCAGTTAGGTTAGAAGGTACTGTTCTTTTATTGCAGGTTATTGAACTCCAGCCTAGTCCATATACCTGCCCAAAGCTATTCTATTTATCTGCATACCTGGGGCCTGGTAATCTGTGCTAATTATACAATCTCACTCCATATAATTAGCCCTAGGGTTAAATCACCATAAGGCTGGCGTTTTGTTTGGTTATAAACTATTATTGTGCCCTATCAGTGAGTTGGATTATAGTGGTTTAAGCTTCAGCCCCAACTCTAGTGCCCCCACCAGGGCCCCTTGCTGACTAGATTTTGCTGGTCACCCCCCCCTGACCATAAGAGTTGCTTTCGGACATATTACTTTAAAAAAAAAAAAAAAGGGGGATTGTGTCTCACAGACTCTTTAAACTATTAGTCGCCACACCAACTCTTTGCAATTAGTCTAACTTAGCTGTAATATTAGTCTGCTTCCTAGTCTTAACCTTTCTATATAAGAGTGAGGTGATAAGATTTTTGTGCGTCAGATCCGCCACCATACTGGTCTGACATCCGCTTAGTTTTTATCGTATCGTTGATTTGTCTATCTGACCTTATCACCACTGTTTGCCACTCCCTCACCTCCCCGCTCCCACTCGGCTTGCCCGGGTGGGTCACTTCCACCAACCCTCCCCCTTCCTTCGGGTCGTATCCCCCTCATCCCTGAGGTGAGAGACCAGGGTTAAGTCACTGTATGTCTGTGTTTATATCTAAAATGTGAGTGCTGCTACTTTTATGGTATTCAGCCCCGCTCTGCAATCTCTAGAGTAATGTCTTAACCTTTGCATATGCTATGATTCATTAACCCCATTTTCCTCCAGCAGAATAGTACAGCCTCTTGCAAACACACTCTGAGTTCCTGGGTTCAGAGTGTCTTGTCTCTATACACTGACAACAGTATGCCGCACATGGGTAGAAAACCCCTTAAGTCTGTTTCGAAATCTAAAAAGACAGTCTATGACCACTTCTCACAGCAGCCTAAGGGCCCAGACATGGAACCCCAAGGAGAGTTGAGTGACCCGGACTCGCAAGATGAGGAGTCCCAATCTAGTGTCCAATCCGCATCTGCCTCACAACATTACATCACCGAGAAATCTTTAAAGAATTTGCTGGCCTCACAGACCAAATTCATCACGCAGGAAATTCAGCGAAGTTCAGCAGAGCTTAAAAAAGAGATTTCAGAGATTGGAGAAAGGGTAGATGCCCTAGAAAGGAAACAAGATGACGTGGTGGTGGATCAATCCAATCTATTAGCCTACTCGGAGAGTCTGGCTGACCAAATCTCGCTACTGGAACACAAGGTGGCGGAGGTGGAGGACAGATCCAGACGCAATAACATCAGATTCCGTGGCATACCGGAGTTGGTAGCTCCATCCGACCTCCAAGACTTCTTGAGAGAACTGTATCACTCCTTGATTGGCAGCCCAGAGGGCCTGACCGCCACTATGGAGCGGGCACACAGGGCACTGCGCTCTAGAAACGTGGCTCAAGATAAACCGCGGGATGTAATAGTGTGCTTCCATAGTTTTCTGTTTAAGGATAGGCTGATGCAGGCAGCCTTCAGGAAACCAACTTTGAGTGAGAGATTTCAAGATATTCAGCTCCTACCTGACCTCTCGGCTCATACTCTACAACAGAGACGCCACTATCAATCTGTCACTCTTACTTTGCGGAAGAACAACATTAAGTATAGATGGGGATTCCCAACTCGCCTTATCATTACCAAAGACAACCAAAATTATGTTGCCACAACCCTGAACCAGGGACTAACCCTTCTCACTAACTGGGGCCTTAGGCCGGAACCGCCTCCCCAAAGAGACCCTCCATACCCGAAACTGCGGGCCTCCGCCCCAGAGTGTACTGTCAGCGACCAAAGAGCTAAAAGGGCAAAATTACCTCAGTCCATTCTTGACTCTTGAGGCTTGTCCTTTACAGCCATGTTACAGGGGGAATGTTATATCCATTTCTAGCCACCTGGTGGTTCTCTGTTTTTTAGGTTCGTAGTTATGTGTTTGCAATACCTGTTGAATGTGTTTTGTTTAAGTTTATTCTGCTGGTTACTATATCATTATTCTATAGTAAATTACTTAGTACAAATTCAATGTTGGTTCTTATCTTAGTAATTATTTATAGCAGAGCGGGGCTGCTGTTGTTAATGTTATTAACCTCTTAAGGACATATGACGGAATTTTTCCGTCATAAAACAATTGAGCAAACTGAAAGCTGTGTCCTTAAAGGGTTAATGATGCTCCTAACTTTGTGTTCCTTAGATTAATTTCCTCCTCTGCTCCGCCCCCACATAGAAGTCCACTCTAGGACTCCTTGAGGTGGACTATTTCCACCACACTCTCGAGTGCTTTTCCTAGTGCTCTCTTTCCCCCTCCCATTCTCTTCCCACCCCCCCCTATTCTGCCACTCACTTTGTCCTCCCCCCGATCTACAACACAGCCCAAGTCCCCCATAAGAGCTCCCTTACCACACCCCCCCTATTAATTATGACCACCATTAGGCTCATGACGCAGAATGTTAGAGGCCTCAACTCGCCCCATAAACATAGCCTCCTACTTAGGACGATGAAACACCACAATCCAGATGTGGTATTCCTTCAGGAGACCCACTGGCTGGACAAGGAGCCTCTCAGGCTCACCTCCAAGTCCTATACTCATATTGAAACTGCCTCTTTCACCAAAAAAGCCAGAGGAGTAGCGATATTGCTACACAAGTGTCTGGCCTTCGAAAGTATATGTCATTAAAGACCCTCAGGCCAGATTTATTATCCTTATCTGCAAAATAAACCATGTCACTTATACCCTAGTATCCGTGTATCTTCCAAATTCCAAGCAACCACGATACCTTAAACACATTCTCCATACTCTTTCTCAAGTTCGACAGGGGAGAGTCCTAGTAGCTGGTGACTTCAACATGGTCTGGGACCATCTATTAGACAGAAGACCCAAGTCTACTGATTTAACGCCCTCCCCAGCTAAACAACTCTCACACAGATTTAGGCAAATAATGTCTAACTCGGGCCTGTACGATATATGGAGAGCCTTGCATCCTAAGGATTACGACTATACCCACTTCTCACACCCTCATAAGCTATACTCAAGACTCGACTATATCTTCTCTACAGCTGACACTCTTGACTTAGTTCAGAGAACCAAAGTTTCCCTCTGTGCCTGGTCTGATCACGACCTGGTTCAGGCCGACATAATTTCTTCCAACACTACTCACATCAGACCCAAATGGAGACTACCCCATCAGATTTTAGAGGACATGCCCTTTAGAGAGGAACTTCGAAGAGATATCACCCACTTTATTCAAACTAACGACAACCTCACGGTCAGGGATGACACATTATGGGGCGTGGTTAAAGCTACAATCAGAGGTATTTTTATCACTAAACAATCGCACCTCAGAAAGCAGGCAGGTCTCACCCTCTCGCAAGCCCATATTAAGTTGCTACAACTAGAAGCATGCAACAGAAGTGCAGTCACAGCGGAGACCACATCTCAAATTATTGAGATTAAAGATCACATTTCTAGGATTGAACTGCGCAGAACCCAAATAAACCTCACAAAGCTTAAGCACCTATTTTACCATAAAGGCAACAAAGCTGATACCCTATTGGCAAACAAGATCAGGAATAGGTTGGGTGCTTCCCGAATTCATTCCATACGATCATCAGGATCTCTTCTTCAGATCCCGTCCCAGATAGGCAGTGCATTTGCCGATTATTATGCCAAGCTTTATAATATAGCCACCGCCAAGTCTCTTGGGTCCTCCTCCCAGGAGGTCCTGGAGACCTACCTTAAGACCCTGTCGCTCCCTACGCTTACCCCAGAACAACGAGATGTATTGAGCTCTCCCTTCTCTTTACAAGAGGTCCTGAGAGTTATTAGGAACGCAAAGTCTTTTAAGTCTCCTGGTCCAGATAGTTACCCGGCGCACTTCTACAAGGCTTATGCTCAGGAACTGGCCCCCTTACTTCTAAAATTCTATAATTTGGCTAGAGAGGAGGGCCACTTTAAGAGTGAATTTCTAGAAGCCAATATTGTCACCATCCTCAAACCAGACAAGGACCCATCGCTTTGTGCGAGTTACAGGCCCATTTCTTTGATCAATACGGACATCAAGTTTTATTCAAAGATACTTGCTAATCGTCTTGCTAAATTTCTTCCTTACCTTATCGACTCGGATCAGGTGGGATTTGTCCCCCTCCGGGAAGGTCCAGACAACACGAGACGCCTTCTTAACATACTCACTTCTGCCTCACGACTTCGTAGGCCGCTTGCTGTCATTTCTCTCGAAGCCGAGAAGGCGTTCGACCGGGTCAGATGGCAGTACCTTTGGGCAGTCCTTCAGAGATTCCATTTCCCCCCTGACTTCATAGTGGCCGTTCAAGCCCTGTATTCCACTCCTACCGCCTCTGTGCGCGGGTTGGGTTTTCATTCCTCACACTTCCCTATCACAAATGGCACCAGACAGGGGTGCCCCCTTTTGCCACTCTTGTTCGCTCTCTCTATAGAACCCCTGGCTGAGCAGATCAGGACTGACCCCCAAATTAAAGGAATCACCTTGTCGGGCACCTCACACAAAATTGCACTCTTTGCCAACGACGTAACTTTATTCATGTCACACCCTGATCAGGGGATACCTAGGCTCCTGGATATTCTCACCACTTTTGGGGCCCATTCTTACTACAAGTTGAATCTGTCAAAAACACAAGTGTATACGCAGGGGTTTATGAAGTCACATTTAGTCTCTCTCACTGAGTCATATAAATTTGACTGGACGGAACACTCTGTCCTACACTTGGGAGTCAGGATCTCTAGTAATCTTCCTCAAACAAAGACAACTATCTTCCTCTCCTAGCTTCCCTCCGCTCTTTACGGAAGGACTGGAACCTCCAGCATGTATCCTGGCTGGGTAGGATCACGGTGTTGAAAATGTCCTTTCTCCCCAAGCTAATGTACCTATTCCGCTGCTTGCCCATTAAAATACAGAGGCATCTGCTCCTTCAATTCCAAAGTGGGTTCACCAAATTTATCTGGTCAGATAAACCCCCTAGAGTCACACACAAAGTACTCCAATTTCCTAAATCTTTGGGGGGCATTGCTTCTCCGTCAGTGATACGGTACTATGAGGGTGCAATGCTTACCCATGTTTCTCAATGGGGAGTAAAGTCGTTGGATGCCAAGTGGAAATCTATAGAACAGGCTTCGCTGCCCTTCCATATTGCCTTGCGGGATCTGATTTGGACCCCGCCACATTGCCGTAGGGAGCTAGCCCTAACCAACCCAGTAGTCTGCGAATGCCTTGGCTTTTGGGATAAAATACGGCATAATCCCCTTATAGCACCGCACCGTTCCCCAGTCGCCTCCATAGCAGGCCTACTATCGGGCCTCCAAGACTCCCACCCTAATAAGTGGGTCCAACTGGGAATTAATAATATAGCGGACCTTTGGTCCACGTCTCCTCGAGACTCTTTTAAACAATTATCCCAGATTAGGGCCGAGGGCCAGATCCCGTCGTATTTATCTTTTGAATACCAGAGGCTCAAGAGCTTTTTAAGCAGTTGGGGTTTTAAACCTAACCTTGACAGACCTTTAACCCTATGGGAGTCTACCTGGGCAAGGGGAGATAGGCTGTGTAGGCCCCTTTCGGTCCACTATATGCTACTAGGTGGGTCCCAAGACCCAGAAACTCCTCCCCATCTCTCCCGATGGGAGACGCTGACGGGTAGGCGCACTACTCCTGAAGAGTGGGAACGAGCCTTCTCCCTGACCCAGGAAGCCATACATTGCACAACGCTATATGAAACCTTTTTCAAACTACTAACTCATTGGTACTATGTACCCACTAGGTTAGCGAAAATATTCCCGACAGTGTCCCCCAAATGCTGGAGGAATTGTGGCCACAGGGGTAACGCACTACACATATGGTGGGAGTGTCCCGCGATTCAGCCTCTATGGCTAAAGAGCTTTTCGGTGCTGCAGGGTATTGGTATCAGGCTCCCCAGGCTAGCTGACTCAGCCCTTCTTCACTTAAACCTACACTCTCTACCTAAAAATCAGGCGTATATTTGCATATACCTATTCATGACTATAAAGTACTCTATTGCATGCTCCTGGAAAAAGGAAAGGGCTCCAAGTTGGGGGATGATCTGCAATAATATGGCATATATCTACACAATGGAAAAGGAAATCTTTTACAAACTAAATAAATCTGACCTATTTGAATTGACCTGGGCTGACTGGAAGGAGTCTCAAAATACAGACTGGAAACCCAACGCAACTGCCCAAGACACATAGCTCCTTATCTATATCCCACTTTAGACAGTCACCTACCTAACATAAAACGTAACCTAAATTAGATGGCCTCCATTCTCCGTCTCATACTCTTCCTCCAGCCTTTTCCCCCTCCCCCCCTTCCTTACCTCTCTTCCCCCACTCTCCTCTCTCCCTCCCGGTGAGTCTTTTGTAATTTCAGCCACTATGCCCCCCCCCCTAATCTCAGACTTGTCAGTCATGAATCAAGACTTGACAGGTCGACCCTGTTTACATTTATTGCAAGTGTTGAAATGGTGTACTTATACGTTGGACGCAGTTCCTCCCCTGTTATCTCTGCAAACCTTATGCTGTTGGATTGGAGCTACGTCTCCTCGGTTTATGTTTATTTCTCTTGATTAATATCAATAAAAAAACTTTAAACTCAAAAAAAAAAAAAAAAAAAGCCTAATCTTAAAAAAAAAAAGGGCCTTTTGTAGGGCATTTCCAAAAGGAATGAGAGCTGCTTAAATCCTATTGGCTGTTTAAATTAGCCAATAGGATGTAAGCAGCTCTCATTCCTATGGGCTGATTTAAATTTTTCAACCAATAGGAATGCAACGGTACCCCAATATAAAATGGGTACCTTGCATTGAATCCTCAGTGTGCAGAGGATGATCGCATGAAGAGGACCTCCACGTTGGACCGATGGACCTCCGCGCATTGACTGCTCTGCCTCCGCAGGGATGAAGAAGATGCCGGTCCCGCAATGGATGAAGATGGAGCCGCCTGGCTGAAGATGCTTCGCAGCTGGGATGAAGATCTTTTGCCGGACTTCAGCAACTGTGAGTACCGATTTTGGGGTTAGTTTTAGGGGTTTTTTTGTTTGTTTTTTGTTTTTTGTTTTTTTTAGATTAGGGCTTTTAATGGGTCAAAACAGCTGACTGTCCTTTTAAGGGCAATGCCCATAGAAATGCCCTTTTCAGGGCATGTATTAAAGTGCATGTTCTATCTGAATCATGAAAGTTTAATTGTGACTTTACTGTTCCTTTAAAGGGACAGTAAACTGTCAGATCTCATTACTTTATCACATTGCGTACATATATATGCTTTTTTATCTTATATCTGTCCATAAACCAATCACCAATACTTAGAGAGAACAATGGAAAATTTAAAAATTGTTTTACCTTATCTCTTCTTTATTCCACTGGGAGTGTAATTTCTTCTGCTGGCTGTGTTTACACATCTTATGTATAGCTTGGCCCTAAGGCCAAAAACTTTCAGAATAGGTGGGGATACCACAGGCTAATTCAACTATTTCAAATGCCAATATAAGGGTAAAGGAAATACTTGTAAACAATTTAAAACAATCCAGCAGGTAAAGTGGTTCATTGGGAACAAATTTAAGGGAATATTTTTTTTTGAGTAAACTGTCCCTTTAATTCAGTTGTTTCCCTGCAATTCTATGTATACAAAAAAAGGACTAAGTTTCAAGAAGCTCAATGAAGAAAACATTGTTTGGAGTGGGCTAGATCTGATCTGCACAATGATCTAAGGGTGAGGAAGCAGGGGCAAATAGTAAAATGAAAGCAAACCCTATAATATTATTGTTTTAGTTAGAGGGACAGGCTACTCCAGAATGTAAGATAGATAATGCTTTTACTACCCATTCCCCAGCTTTGCACAACCAACATTGTTACATTAATATACTTTATAACATTTAAACCTCTACATTTCTGCCTGTCTTTAAGCCACTACAGACAGCCTCTTATCTCATGCATTTTTATTAGCTTTTACCTCAAGACACTGCTAATTCATGTGTGCCATAAATATAATATTGTTCTCACTCCCGTGGAGCTATTAAGTAATGATTATTTTCAGGGCCGCCATCAGCGGGTGACAGGGGTGACACCTGTAAGGGGCCCAATGTGCCAGGGGGGCCCCATGAGGCAATAACTAAAAAAAAAAAATTTGGCAGCCACCAGTGGGTACTACAGCAGAGTGCTAATTTAGCATGGGAAATGTTATTACAAAGAGTAAAGTATTAGCATTTGAGAGGATTTCTGAGTGGTCACTAAACCACTATGCACAGTGTGAGACATACTTGCCACTTTGTTTGTACAGTGTGTGCCTGAGTCAGACGGCAGATCACTTTCATTTGCAGAGGAGGTAGGACATACTTAGCAAATGTTTTTTATTTCTTTGTGCAATTTCAGATTGTAACTTCAGTGTGGTAGTAGTGGTATGGTGGGGCCAGGGGTCCATAAAAAGACATTTTGTGTTAGCAGCAGTGTATTTATGATTATTTGACAATGCTGTAGACATTCTATATTTAAAACCATGCAGAAATGTTTCCTCCTCAATACACAAATGGTAGGTGCCCTTTTGGCAGATATGTGTATATATATAAATTACATTCCAGTTTACTGCCCCTTTATGCAAGGACTTTCCAGATGCAAGGAGACATTTTATCTAAGATTTTTACATCTGCATAAAGTGTTATCTGTGAGGGTGTTTGTATGTCTTTGTGTGTTTTCTGTGGATGTCTCAGTGAGAGTGTGTGTATGTATGTCTTTATTTGTTTTATGCGGTTGTCTGTGTATGTATGTATGTCTTTGTGTGTTTTCTGTGGGTGTCTCTGTGTGTGTGTGTGTATGTCTTTGTGTGTTTTCTGAGGCTGTCTCTGTTGGTGTTTCCTTGGGTGTATGTGCAAGCTTGAGTTTGTGTGTGTGTGTCTATTGTCTGTTCCTTTTTAGGACATTTTGTCCTTAGTACTGATTATTCACATCTTTCTACAGACTTTGAGACTAACGAAACCTTTCCGGAAGTCACCAATCCACCATTTAACCTTTAAATTATTGTTTATTATTATTGTTCAGGGCCCTTCTTTTCAGCCACTGCATGCTGTTGTAATCATTTAGTTGGCATCTTCCTTTACAAAAAGATAATCAGAACTCCATATTTTGTTTTCTAAATCTCCTTTTTTTTTTTTTACAAAACTGTAGTTTACCTCATTACTTGTCAGGTCAATGTAAACAAGTGCTGAGTGTCTGTTTGGGTGTCTGTGTCTGAGTGTGTTTCTTTGTGTGTCTGCTAGATTGTTTGTATGTGAATCCTTATGTGTGAGTGTGTGTGTGTCTGTGTGTGTGTATGTTACTACCTTTACAACATTTCCAAGTTTAAATAGAGACTTAAGAATAAAGTGCATATACGTTTTAGTCACTTGGTCAAAAATTGCACATGTCAAAGGAGAGGGGGGGGGGCTGATCAATGGTTAAGTCAGGGACCTCAAAATTTCTAGTGGCGGCCCTGATTATTTTTCTTTATTTAAATAAAACTATTTCAAATATTTTTCTCCATTCACTATAAAATACAGCTAAAACGCTGATCAAATATAAATGTTTAACCTATTAAACTGGAGATATTCCACAACCCAAATAGTTTCATAATTATCTATGTATTTCTATTAGTATATAACTAGAAAAATAATATGAAATGTTGTAAAAACCATGGTTAAAATTGAGTCTTACTGACTAGTGATTTAAATTGATTTGATTTAAATCAGATCCACCCTGTTTGCAGTTAAATTACATATATTCTTCCTTAGTGGAACAGAGTTGATGTCTTCAATTAAAGGGACAGTAAACACCTTGTAAAAACAAGACTTTTTTGTTGTGTGGCTACAGAATAACATATCAGCCAAGTCTTGATGTTTTTTTTTTTAAAAAATTACATCCCTTTACCACAATTATTTATATAAAAACTAAACTCCACCCACCAATAGCCTTATTTGGAGTGGCCAATCAGGGCTTTAGTCTGCAGACAACAAGGCTAGCCACGGTAATAACGTTAGTATAAAGGAAATTGTTTTACAGTTGTTATCAGTTAAAGCCAATTAGGAACAGATATGTATCAGGGTCTTTAGAAGTCAGCAGGGTGCATTTAAAGGTCCAAAAGTTAGAAATTGTTCTATATTAAGAGCTAAATTACACGAAAACAGGGCAATAATAAGAAAATCCCTACTAGTAGTTCTGTTAGAGATAGTTACACATCTGAAATCAAAGCAATTAATAGATATCAGCAAGAATGATAGAAGTACAAGCCTGTTCACTGGAACCTAACATCAATCTTAGCAAGCAAATATGTTAATCACAGTAATTTAATCTAAACGTATATAACCCCTGCTGTTTTTTTAATAAATGTGAATTATGCAACAATTTTACAACAATAAATTGTACAATATATTCAGAGTAAGTCTTATAGTCTTTCACAAATTACTGATTTCTTTTGTGAGAGGTTTAGAATATTCAACACTGAAGTGGTTATAAATAAATATGGCTAAAAATGTACAATTTTGATTATCATCTAGATCACTGCAACACTTGGGAATATAAAGTAAATTAGTTCAGCATTTAAAAAGTTGTTAAAAGGACATTAAAGGGACACAAACCCCAAATTTTATCTTTTATGATTTAGATAGAACATAATGTTTTAAACAACTTTCTAATTTACTTCTGTTATCATATTTTCTTTGTTTTCTTGTTAGCCTTTGTTGAAAAGCAGAAATGTAAGTTCAGGAGTGTGCACGTGTCTTCAGCATTGTATGGCAGCAGTTTTGCAACAATGTTATACATTAGCAGGATGTCATGTAGTGCTTCAAGAATGTGCACGCTACCTACCTAGGTATCTCTTCAACAAAGAATAACATAAAGTATCTCTTCAACATAGAATAACATGAGAATGAATTGATAATAGAAGTAAATTGGTAACTTTTTAAAAATTGTATTCTGTATCTGAATCATTAATCATTTTGGGTTTAATGTCCCTTTAAACACATGTTGCTTATTTAAAATGTGTGCTTTGTCCCACACTCCCTAGAGAGACCAATAAGCAAATTCTGTCACCTGCAAATCAAATATCTGCTTTAGGCAATTTGCAGCATTTTGAAAGCTACAGGTTTTGCTTTTTGGCCTCTTGTGGGACAAAGCACAATAGTTACACAAAATCAAGAGGTGTTTAATGAAAGGTGATTTTTTTGACAAAACTACAGGATCTGTATGAAGTTTGGCAGTTTGTTTCATTTTTTTATTATTATTTTTTAAGACATTAAGGGGTCCATCACAATCCTTTAGAAAAACTATGGGCTCATTTCCATTGAGCCATTAAAAATAGAGCCGTAAGCTACTGAAGTTGTCGGCAGCTAAAAGTAATTATGGCTCCATTTTAGTACCACGTTTACATTTAAATATTTTGCGGATTGCGTGCAGTCGCCCTTTTCGTGTAGGTGTAAGTTAGCATTGTGTTCACGCTTCCATCCGAAGTCAGATCTCTTGAGAATGAATTCATTGGTATGGTAACCTGACCTTACACTATGGCACTCAATCACATATACAGTGCCACATACAGTACAAGTGCAGCGCGTATATTTTCCCCATCGTTATGAACCCCATAAACTAACATAAATAGAACCGGCGTCCCAAGTGGGTATCATATATTTAGCGCAAGGACTTACGCTGTGAAAATTGAGAAATTTTACTCCATTGTCACCTCGCTACACATAGGCAGGCACAGCAAGCCTTGCGCTGAATGTATGCGCACCGTAACTCCCTAAGAGCAAACACCTAACGCATGCGCAATATGTACCTCTCAACCACAACCCCCCACCACAATAACTAATAAATGTATTAACCCCTAATCCACCAAACCCCAGATCGCAAAGTATCTATTAGTTATTAACCCCTAATCCGTCACCCGCCCACAATGCAAAATATCTAATTACACTATTAACCCATAATCCACCATCCCCCCACAATGCAAAGTACCTATTTAACCTATTAACCCCTAATTCACCACCCCTCACAAAGAAAAGTACATATTTAACCTGTTAACCCCTAAACCGTCAACTCCCCACAATGCAAAGTACCTATTTAACCTATTGACTCTAAACCGCCAACCCCCCACAATGCAAAGTACCTATTTAACCGATTAACCCCTAAAACGCCATCCCCCCACAACGCAAAGTATTAATCTAATCACTAAGCCCCCTAACCTAACACCTCCTAAATTAACCCCAATTACATAAAATAAAAAAAGACTATTTCTTTTCTAAGACATGGAGAGTCCACAACGTCATTCCAATTACTAGTGGGATATTCACTCCTGGCTAGCAGGAGGAGGCAAAGAGCACCCCAGCTAAGCTGTTAAGTGTCACTACCCTTACCCATAACCCCTAGTCATTCTCTTTGCCTCTATCAATGGAGGACGTGAAGTTGGTGTCTGAAAATTTTATTCCTTTTTTGGGTACTTTTCCCTGCAAGCAAGGATTTGGGTTTAGCTGTGTCCACGTCAATCTCTTGAGTAAGAGTAGTGGTGGCTTTTAAGCAGTTAGAAAGTGGCAAGGCAGTCCTTGTTTTGTTTTCTAACATATTTGCTGGCCTTGGTATAGAAAGCCAGAGTTGGTTACTCTGTCCTTTCTTTTTCTATAGGTCTCTGTAAGGAGTATGTGTCCTTTCACGCCTTGTGAGCTGTCTTCATGCCCGACAGCTAGACTGCAGGTAAGTGCTTTTGTCTTCTAGGTACTGGAGACTTGCACTATCTATTTTAATTCTGCATTAATTTCAGGGGCCATTTATAATCCTTTAGTAAGGATTCTTTTTGGGCAGTTTGCAGGCACTATTTGTATGTGAAAAGAGATTAAAGGGTTCCTTATAGGTTTGGGATGGCCTCTGACCTTATGGCTATATGATTTTTAATTTCATAACATTTCATGTGGGGAATGTTTTAAACGGTTACTCAGAGTATGAAACGCGCTTTTTTTTCATATTGTGCAGTTTCTTTTGATGCCGCTCAAGTGACTTCCCGATCTGCTGCTTCTGAGAAACGCGCGCTTTTTTTCTTATTGCGCAGTTTCTTTTGATGCCGCTCAAGTGACCTCCCGATCTCCTGCTTCTTCGTTGCGGCTGTGAGATATCGTCAGGCCGACTGGAGAGTCCTTAGTTTGTTCAGTCTCTGAAGGTTATGGTAGGGCACCTCAGCTTCTGAGGTATAGAGTTGTATTTTTTATTTATTTGCCTAGCTTTCAAAGAAAAAACTTTTTTTTTTTTTTTTTCTTAAAGTGACATTCCTTACTTTTTTGGCCTTTATCAGCTATGGATAATGAACAGGTGTCTGTTCCTTTTGATAAATGCTTATTATTTTTGGAGGCCCAAATTGTCTTATGTATGCAATTTTGTTCCTCATGTTTAGAAAAAGCTTTAAAATGTAAAGACAAACTACTTGTTTCTGAGCCTAATTTCTCTTAGGATGATGCTGTTCAGGAAGTGCTACAGCTTTCCCTCAACGGCTTCACATACAGTGCCCTGCAATTCATCCTAGCCTCCTGGAGGAGTTTATTTGCCAATAGATTTTGCTGCACAAATATCTTCTGTGGTATCTGCGGCTTTATCTGCTTTTCTCATGATGGGGAAGTGCAAGAGGAAATCTAAACATTATTCTGAGTGTAAGGCGTCTGTCCCGTCTGCTGCTGCGCAGGTTGACCTCCCTCACAAGGCTGATGAGGAGGATACCTCCGTAGTTTCTGATGGTAAAATCTCATGTTCGGACAGTATAAATCTTTGACTGATTTTGAAGAAGTAAACTTCAGATTTAAGCTTGAACACCTTTTGTTTACTGCTAAAGGAGGTACTGGCTACTTTGGACGACACTGATTCTTCTGTCACTGTCTACCCTAAAAAATCTAGTAAGCTTAACTAATACTATGATGTTCCTTCCTCTGTGTAAGTGTTTCCTGTTCCAGACCATGTGTTGGAGATCATTGCACAGGAATGGGATAAGCCAGGGATAAATTTCTCCCCATCTCCCGTTTTTAAAAAGATGTTTCCTGTTGCTGACTCCATTCGAGACTCATGGCGCACGGTGCCTAAAGTAGAAGGGGCTATTTCTACTCTGGCTAAGAGAACCATGATTCCTATTGAGGATAGCTGTTCTTTTAAGGATCCCATGGACAAAATCTGGAGGCTTATTTAAAGAAAATGTATGTTCATCAGGGTCTACAATGGCAACCTGCAGTTTGTATTGCCACAGTATCAAGTGCAGCATCTTATTGGTGCGATGCTTTGTCCGAAATGATTTTAGAGGAGACTCAGTTGGAGGAAATCCAAGATAGGATTAAGGCTCTCAAACTAGCCAATTCCTTTATCTCTGATGCTAACATGCAAGTCATTAGACTAGGAGCCACGATGTCAGGCTTCACTGTCCTAGCCAGCAGGACTCTGTGGCTGAAATCTTGGTCAGCGGATGTTACCTCCAAGTCCAAGCTCCTATCGCTACCTTACAAGGATAAGACCCTGTTTGGTCCTGGTCTGGCGGAGATAATTTTTGAAATTACGGGTGGAAAGGGGTCCTTTCTACCATAAGACAAGAAGAATAGACCTAAGGGACGTCCGAGTTCTAATTTCCGTTCCTTTCATAACTTCAAAGGCCAAAAGACTTCCTCTCCCTCCTCCAAGCAGGAGCAGTACAAGTCCTCTTGGAGACCCAATCAGACTTGGAATAAGGGGAAGCAATAAAAACGCCTTCATTTGAGACTAAGAGGTATATTTATTAATGTGCAAGCGGACATGATACGATGTAGCGTATCACGTCTGCCGCACATCGATAAACGCCGACAGCATACGCTGGCAGCATTTATCATTGCACCAGCAATTCTTGTGAACTGCTGGTGCAATGCTGCCCCCTGCAGATTCGCAGCCAATCAGCCGCTAGCAGGAAGGGTCAATCAACCCAATCAGCCCCTAAGTCTGCATGAAGGGTCTGCCCCCGGTCCGTGGTTTGGATCAAGGGGGGGAAGACTTTCTTTGTTTTGTAAAGTGTGTATACGAGATGTCCCAGATCCTTGGGCTGTGGATATAGTATCTCAGGGTTACAAAATAGAATTCAAATCTCGTCCTTCCAGGGGCAGATTTCTCCCCTCAAGGTTATCTGCGGATCAGGTAAAAAGAGAGGCATTCTTAAGCTGCATTCAGGACCTTTCCTCCCTGGGGGGGATTGTTCCAGTTCCAGTGAGGGAACAAGGTCTAGGATTCTATTGAAATCTGTTTGTGGTTCCCAAAAAAGAGGGAACTTTTTGACACATTTTAGACCTAAAGTGTCTCAACAAGTTTCTCAGGGTACCGTCCTTCAAAATGGAAACCATTCTTTCCATTCTTCCTTTGGTTCAAGAGGGTCAGTTCATAATGACCATAGACTCAAAGGACGCGTATCTTTGTGTTCCCATCCACAGGGATCATCACCAGTTCCAGAGATTTGCTTTTCTAGACAAGCACTTTCAGTTTGTTGCTCTTCTGTTTTGCCTTGGCACAGCTCCCATAATTTTCTCAAAGATTCTGGGGGCTCTCTTGGCAGTTGTCAAGTCTTTGGGAATTGCGGTGGCGCCTTACCTGGATGACATATTGGTTCATGCGCCATCTTTTCAACAAGCAAACTCTCATACATAGATCTTGTTGTCTTTTCTACATTCCCACGGATGGAAACTGAATCTGGAGACAAGCTCCCTTGTGTCAAATAATTGCCAGTTCTTTGTATAGATACTCTATGTAGCAATTATTTACTGACAATATGTTTTTGTAACAGTTATATTTGATGGTCTGCTATACAACAAACCAGTACAATATAAGTGGCAGTACTATGGCCACATAAACTATAGTGTTAATACAACAATATATATCAACCTTTAGTTAAATTGGCAAAGGAAATAGTAAGCCACAGAAGTTATTTTTCAGATTTATGAGACTTCGTTACTAGCTTAGAGAATATAGTTAGAAACAAAGTTTCAGGATTATCACTTATGAAATACAGCAGCAATGTTCGAGATGTAATAACTGAATAACGAAAACAATAATATTTAACAGCTGAAGTAACAGTTAGGAATATCTGACAGATAGTTCTAATGAACTCAGTACTCGCAACACTTCCCAGACTAGTTGTTCAGTGTTTGTATGAAGCTGAATGAGACAGGTACAGCAAGTGAGTTCTACGAAGCAGCTGGGAGTTGTTCCGGTGTCTGTGAGTAACAGCTGATGTTGGTTAAAAGGACACTCAATCAAAATTAAACTTTCATTATTCAGATAGAGCATGCAATTTTAAACAACTTTCTAATTTACTTCCATTAACAAAATGTGCACAGTCTTTTTATATTTAAACTTTTTGAGTCACCAGCTCCTACTGAGCATGTGCAAGAATAAGTGTGTATGCATTTGTAAATGGCTGATTGCTGTCACATGGTACGTGTATGCATTTGTGATTGGCTGATGGCTGTCACATGGTACAGGGGGAGTGGAAAAAGACATAACTTTTAAAATTGTCAGAAAAAAAAATCTACTACTCATTTGAAGTTCAGACTAAGTGCTATTGCATTGTCTTGTTATCTTGCATTTGTTGATTATGCAAATCTACAGTGTTGACTGGTACTTTAATGTCACAGATGCGGAAGCGATCAGAGCTGATATTTGCAAAAGAAAAATTCTGTAAGCAACGTAGTTCAGAGTTAAAGTTTTCTCTAGAAACGTTAAAGGGCTGGAGAGGTGACTTGACAATGCACTTCATTAAACCAGCATTGAGATGTTGGAGGAGCCTTTTATAGGCAGCTGAGGCTTGAGATAGAAAAAAGGTGGTATGGATAGATAGCGGTCAGTTAAGGAGGACTGACCATGACACCTTGTTCCAGCTACAAGGGTGTGTTTCTTAGGGACCATCATAGATTCTATCTATAAAAAAAATTCTGATGGAGGTCAGAAAATCCAAACTTCTCTCTTGTTGCCTCTCTCTACAGTCTACTGTTCAGCCATCAGTGGTTCAATGCATGGAGGTAATTGGTCTGATGGTCTCTTCCATGAACATCATTCCTTTTGCTTGATTCCATTTGAGAGCTCTGCAATTATGCATACTCAGACAATGGAACAGAGACCATTCAGATCTGTCTCAGAGGATAGATCTGGACCAGTTGACAAGAGACTCTCTCTTGTGGGGAATTTCTCAGGATCATCTGTCTCGGGGCACATCACCCTCCTGGGGGATTGTGACCACGGACGCCAGCCTGCTAGGCTGGGGAGCTGACTGGGACTCGTATGGACTTAGGATGATTCTTCTCTCCCCATAAACATCTTGGAGTTAAATGCGATCTTCAATGCTCTGATGGCTTGGCCTCAATTGTCCTTAGCCCGTTTATCAGCTTCCAGTTGGACAACATCACCTCAGTGGCTTACATCAACCACCAGGGAGGAACTCAGAGTTCCTTGGCCATGAAGGAGGTGACTCGGATTATTCAGTGGGCGGAAGCTCACAATTGTCTTCTTTCTGCCATCCACATTCCAGGAGTGGACAACTGGGAGGCGGATTTTCTGAGCAGACAGACCTTTCATCCCGGGGAGTGGGCTCTCCATCCGGAGGTATTCTCCAGGTTAACCCTCAACAGTACCGGAGTTGAAACTGATGGCGTCTCGTCAGAATGCCAAGCTTCCAATGTACGGTTCAAGGTCAAGAGATCCTCAGGCCGCCCTGATAGATGCTCTGGCGGTTCCTTGGGATTTCAGTCTTGCATACCTGTTTCCTCCATTTGCGCTCCTTCCATGAGTCATTGCTAGTATCAAACAGGAGAGAGCATCTGTACTTCTAATAGCTCCTGCATTGCCTCGCAGGATCTGGTTTGCAGACTCCAACTTCTCACGTAAGAAACGCTGAAATGTCATCAGACCCATCTGGGGGAAGTAACCGTCAGCGGCACTTACATGCGGAGCATGCCAGCTGACCTCTGCTGAATATTGTAGCACCCGCCTGGAGCGGTGAAAGAAAGGCTTACTACGTAGGATATTTCCTAACCAATTCAGATGTGAATACGGTAACATTTATCACCAACCGACAAATTCATTAGAAGGTATTTAACCTAACCCCGTTCTTCTTTTTCAGCCATTTCTGGATACACATAAGGATCCCTAAAAGAGGTTCATTTTTTCACCTAATCGATATACATCTGAACTCTTTGGTGTTATTATGGACACATCTTTATGACTTATTTACTCATCTCTTGTTAGCTAAATGTTACTAGTATTTTAGCATCTGCCTGGGGAGACGTCCCCTTTTATATATATTTTATTTTATTAAATTGTCATACTTTTTTACCCAAATTATTTATATTTGTGTCTGTGCCATTGTGATCTACTTAGAAATTATTAATCCAATTTATTACTAAAGAGTTTGTAGAGATCCGCATTTGATCTTAGCGTAGTAGCGCTGCCACTATTTGGTTATCTTTTTAACACATTGTTTCTATCGTTATACATCTAGGCTACACACAGCTCGTAATTATTTTAAAACCATAAGAATTTACTCAAATTAGAGTTTGTTTAGATCTGTATCTGACCTTAGCTTAGTAGCGCTGTCACTTTATTTTTCTAGACCTAGTGAAGATGTCATCTCTTCCTCCTTGGAGGTTACCTCTGAGGAAGGACCTTCTAACTCAGGGTCCTTTCCTCCATCCAAATCTCGTTTCTCTGAAGCTGAACGCTTAGTTCTGGCTAAGTGTGGGTTTTCTAATTCAGTCATTGATTCCATGCTTCAGACTCGCAAGCCTGTTACTTGTAAAATTTACCATAAGTTATGGCGTAAATACCTTTATTGGTGTGAATCGAATGGCTACTCTTGGAGTATGGTCAGGATTCCTAGAATTTCGTCTTTTCTCCAGGATGGTCTGGAGAAAGGATTGTCAGTCAGGTCTCTGAAAGGTCAGATTTCTGCATTATCTATTCTTTCACATAAGCGTCTGGCGGATGTGCCAGATGTCCAATCATTTTGTCAGGTCCTGGTCATAATCAGCCCTGTGTTTAAACCTGTTGCTCCTCTTCGAAGCCTTAACCTTGTTCTTAGAGTTTTGCTGCAGGCTCCGTTTAAACCAATGCATTCTATAGATATTAAGCTGTTATCTTAGAAGGTTTTGTTTCTTATCGCCATTTCTTCTGCTCGTAGAGTTTCCGAACTCTTGGCTTTGCAGTGCGATTCATCTTATCTTATTTTTCATGTGGATAAGACGGTCCTTCGTACTAAATTGGCGTTTCTCCCTAAGGTGGTTTTGGATAGAAATATGAATCAGGAAATTGCTGTTCCTTCTCTCTGTCCTAATCCTTCTTCTCATAAGGAACATCTGTTGCATAACTTGGATGTTGTGCGTGCTCTCAAATTTTACCTACTGGCTACTAAGGATTTTTTTTCAGTCTTCTGCCCTGTTTGTTTCTCTGGAAAGCATATGGGTCAGAAGGTCACTTTTACTTCTCTTTCCCTCTGGTTGCGAAGTATGATTTGTTTTGCTCATGAGACTGCTGGACAGCAGCCTCCTGAGAGAATTACAGCTCATTCCACTAGGGCGGTCTCCTCTTCTTGGGCTTTCAAAAATGAAGCTTTTGTGGAACAGATATGCAAGGCGGCAACATGGTCCTCTCTGCATACTTTTTACAAATTTGATACTTTTGCCTTGGCTGAGGCCTCTTTTGGGAAAAAGGTTATTCAAGCAGCGTGCCTTCTGTTTAGGTCTACTTGTATTGTTCTCCCTCCCTGTTCATTCCGTGTCCTCTAGCTTGGGTATTGGTTCCCACTAGTAATTGGAATGACGTTGTGGACTCTCCATGTCTTAGGAAAGAAAATAAAATTTATGCTTACCTGATAGATTTCTTTCTTTCTGGACATGGAGAATCCACGACCCCACCTTTAAGATTAGACAGTAATTTTTTACTAAACCTCAGGCACCTCTACACCTTTGTGTTATCTTCTTTTTCCATTTACCTTCGGCTGAATTTCTGGAGTGCTCTTTCCCTCCTCCTGCTAGCCTGGAATGAATATCCCACTAGTAATTGGAAGGACGTTGTGGACTCTCCATGTCCGGAAAGAAAGAAATTTATCAGGTAAGCATACATTTTATTTTTACTAATAAATTAATTCAAAATACCAAAATCAAAAATCATAATTTAAATTAAATCCTAACATTACATAAAAAATAAAACCTAAGATTAAATTTAAATACAAAATCTAAGATTACAAAAAATAAAAAAAATTTAAGATTACATAAAAAATAAACAAAATTATCCAAAAAAAAATTAAACCTAATCTAATACCCCCTATAAAAACAAAAAAGCCACCGCAAAATAAAAACAACCCATAATCTAACACTAAACTACCAATAGCCCTTAAAAGAGCTTAAGCAATCAGCTCTTTTACCTAAAAAAAAAAAGCTACAAATTTCCCTGAAGCAATTAGATCTTTTACCTTAAAAAAAGCTACAAATTAACCCTAACACTAACACTAACCCCAAAAAATGTACTCACCGTTCCTGAAGTCCGGACATGCACCTTCTGCCAGGCAGAGAAAAATCTTCATCCAGCGGGATCCATCTTCATCCATCGCGGGACCATCTTCTATCTTCTCGGAGGTGCGGAGTGGTCTTCCGGAGGTGCGCAGCGATCTTCGGAGGCGGCACGGTCACCCGACGTGGACGCTCCTCTTCATGCTATCGTCTGTCACACACTGAAAATTTAATGCAAGGTACCCGTTTTTAATTGGGGTACCTTGCATTCCTATTGGCTGAAAATTTCAAATCAGCCAATAGGATGAGAGCTGCTTAAAGCCTATTGGCTCCGCACACCTCCGGAAGACCGCTCCGCACCTCCGAAGTAGAAAGAAGATAGTCCCGCGATGGATGAAGATGGATCCGCCTGGATAAAGACTTTTCTCCTGAAAGAAGATAGATGTCCGGACTTCAGGAACGGTGAGTACATTTTTTGAGGTTAGTGTTAAGTTGGTTTTTTTTATATTTTGGGGTGTTGTTTTTTTTAGATTAGGGATTTTATTATATTTTAATGGGCAGCAAAAGAGCTGATTGCCCATACAAATTCCCCTTTAGGGGCAAAGGGTAGATTAGATTTTTATAGAGTTAGGTCTTTTTTATTTTGTAGTATTGGTAGTTTAGTGTTAGATTAGGGGGTGTTTTTTTGGGGGGTGGCCTTTTTTATAGGTTTAACATTTTTTATTTTGGATAATTTTGTATGTAATCTTAGATTTTTTAATTTTTTTGTAATCTTAGATTTTTTTATTTTATCTAATCTTAGATTTTGTATTTAAATTTAATCTTAGGTTTTATTTTTTATGTAATGTTAGGATTTTTTATTTTCATTTTAAATTATTATTTTTGACTTTGGTATTTTTAATTAATTAATTTGTAAAATAGTCTTTTTTTATTTTATGTAATTGGGGTTTATTTAGAGGGTGTTAGAATAGGGGGCTTAGTGATTAGATTAATACTTTGCGTTGTGGGGATGGTGGTTTAGGGGTTAATAGGTACTTTGGGTTGTGGGGGGTTGGCGGTTTAGGGGTTAATAGGTTAAAAAAGTACTTAGCGTTGTGGGGGGTTGGCAGTTTAGGGGTTAATACTGTAATTAGATACTTTGTGTTGGGGGATGGTCAGTTCAGGGGTTAATAGTTTAAATAGGTAGATTGCGTTGTGGGGGGATTAAGAGGTTAATACATTTTATTATTAGTTGCGATGTGGGGGGATTGTGGATATAGGGGTTTTGAAATGCCTGGTTTATTTTTGGGAGGCAGGTTAGATTTTAATGGGAACTAGGCTCCTTTTTCCTCTTTTACATCTAGTTGAGCTTGGTGTAATTTATCTCAATGTATCGACAGCCTCCAACAGTGTATTAACGTTTTGTGGTTTTATTGGAAACCTGGTATAGTTTATAGATTAGCGGCTTCCAATACTTTCTATGAGACGCGAAAATGTTTTCGGCAGCTGGAGTCCGGTTGCCGAAATTAAGATATAACGTGCCATTAGAAGCAGTCGATGAACGAAATTGCTTGCGTATTTATCGTTTTGCGAGCGCACACAAACCTAATTACAGCTCAATGGAAACAAGCCCTATGTGTTTTGTTATATAAACTAGCAAGCAGGTCTCAAACAAAAGAGGTATTTTAAATTTACTCAAGTGCAAAACTTAACTCTCCACTTGTCATATGTGCGCAATTGAAAGCATAAGGCGCACTAAAAAAAGTTTTGGCTGTGTTAAGATGTTTTGGATAACATTTAACCATCCACTTGTAATTCCAGATTGTGTGTTATTCTTTTGCCGAGAGCAAGATGACACACAGTGTGATATTGATTGCGCTCCACTTGTATTCTAGCCCATTGTTTATTCTTCTACAATAATACAGGTAGCAGCATCCTTGAAAAGGCATTATATATAACTTCTCCTAGAACATAAAGCATATCAGATACTGTTTCTTCACTTTGAAATTCGGAGAAACATTGCTTTGCTAACGTTGAACCAACACGCGGCTAAATTATAAGATATGGGCCAGTTTTGCTGAAGCCTATGATTGGCTTTGCCACTTGTAATCTGGGCCAATGTGGTTTTGTTTTCTAATATCTGTTTTTTTGTTGTTGTTTTTTTCAGAGCCCCTCTTAAATTGCTGTGTGACAATATGAAGTACCAGATTGTTTCCAGGGCCTTTTACGGGTGTAAGTGTTTGAAATTTATTTAATTTATGAAATATCTTGTTACTACGGTTGCATTATTCTCCTATTCTGCTGAAAAATGTTTGTTTTATTTCAATCAGAATATTCTGATCCCCAGTCAGCAAGCTTATTTAAAAGATAGCAAATGGGGTTTGTGTAGCAGTTTGTGCGTATTATACAGAATTAAAGTTAACAAAGCTTTTCTTGGACACATAGCTAAGATTCCAATCTGCCTGGTAAGGTTATTTGACAGGTTAACATGACCTGATAAGCTTATTTGAAAATAAGAGCCCTTGCAATACTTAAATTAAAATGGTTTTCTGCTTCTTTCTTTAAGTCATATATTAGTGATATAAATGAACTTCAGGGGAATAATATAAGCATTTAAACTGCCCTTTTTAATAAGATTTGCAGGATTTTCTATGAGGGATAACCTCTTGAGTATGTGGGCAGTTAGCGTCACATAAAGATGAACTGCTGCACTAATCAAAGAAATTACAAATAATAGTGTAGCAGAATGCAAGGGTTAAATAAACTACAAAAAACTGCAGTATGCATTGTTTTCAACATAAAAGGAATTAACCAGCTAATTGAAAAATTTTTATTTAAAAAAATTACATTTCTCCAACATTGGTGTGTCCGGTCCACGGCGTCATCCATAACTTGTGGGAATATTCTCTTCCCCAAAAGGAAATGGCAAAGAGCACAGCAAAAGCTGTCCATATAGTCCCTCCTAGGCTCCGCCCACCCCAGTCATTCTCTTTGCCGCTGAACAAGCAGCATCTAAGCCCTGCATACCTTTTGTCCCCCCTCCTATATTTAAGACCACGGAGATGGTGAAGAGTATGATGTTGAAATTCACACTTTATAAACTTTGGGGAACGTTTTTTTTTTGTCAGGCACTAGTTTAGACCACGCCCTCCCACAAGATAGGCCTTTCAAGGCCAAGAATAAGTCTAATTTTCGTTCCTTTCGCAATTTCAGGAACAGACCGGCCTCCAACTCTGCAGCCTCTAGACAAGAGGGTAATGCTTCACAAACCAAACCAGCTTGGAAACCGATGCAAGGCTGGAACAAGGGTAAGCAGGCCAAGAAGCCTGCTGCTGCTACCAAAACAGCATGAAGGAGTAGCCCCCGATCCGGGACCGGATCTAGTAGGGGGCAGACTCTCTCTCTTTGCTCAGGCTTGGGCAAGAGATGTTCAGGATCCCTGGGCACTAGAAATAGTTTCTCAGGGTAATCTTATGGAATTCAAGGAACTACCCCCAAGGGGAAGGTTCCACATGTCTCACTTATCTTCAAACCAAATAAAGAGACAGGCATTCTTACATTGTGTAGAAGACCTGTTAAAAATGGGAGTGATACACCCAGTTCCAACCGTGGAACAAGGAATGGGGTTTTACTCAAATCTGTTTGCAGTTCCCAAAAAAGAGGGAACTTTCAGACCAATTCTGGATTTAAAGATCCTAAACAAATTTCTCAGAGTGCCATCGTTCAAAATGGAAACTATTCGAACAATTTTACCTACAATCCAGGAGGGTCAATTTATGACTACTGTGGATCTAAAGGATGCGTATCTACATATTCCTATCCACAAAGATCATCATCAGTTCCTAAGGTTCGCCTTTCTGGACAAACATTACCAGTTTGTGGCTCTCCCATTCGGGCTAGCCACTGCTCCAAGGATTTTCACAAAGGTACTCGGGTCCCTTCTAGCGGTTCGAAGACCAAGGGGCATTGCAGTGGCACCTTACTTGGACGACATTCTGATACAAGCGTCGTCTCTTTCAAAGGCAAAGGCTCACACAGACATCGTTCTGGCCTTTCTCAGATCTCACGGATGGAAAGTGAAAATAGAAAAAAGTTCCCTGTCTCCGTCGACAAGAGTTCCTTTCTTGGGGACAATAATAGATTCTTTAGAAATGAAGATTTTCCTGACAGATGTCAGAAAGTCGAAACTTCTAAACGCTTGTCAAGTTCTTCACTCTGTTCCACGACCTTCCATAGCTCAGTGCATGGAAGTAGTAGGGTTGATGGTTGCAGCAATGGACATAGTTCCTTTTGCGCGAATTCATCTAAGACCATTACAACTGTGCATGCTGAAACAGTGGAATGGGGACTATACAGACTTGTCTCCAGTGATTCAAGTAGATCAGAAGACCAGAGACTCACTCCGTTGGTGGCTAACCCAGGATCACCTGTCCCAGGGAATGAGCTTCCGCAGACCAGAGTGGGTCATCGTCACGACCGACGCCAGTCTAGTGGGCTGGGGCGCGGTCTGGGACTCCCTGAAAGCTCAGGGGCTATGGTCTCGGGAAGAGTCTCTTCTCCCGATAAACATTCTGGAACTGAGAGCGATATTCAATACTCTCAGGGCTTGGCCTCAACTAGCAAACGCCAGATTCATAAGATTCCAATCAGACAACATGACGACTGTTGCTTACATCAACCATCAGGGGGGAACAAGGAGTTCCCTGGCGATGTGAGAAGTGACCAAAATCATAAAATGGGCGGAGGATCACTCCTGCTACCTATCTACGATCCACATCCCAGGAGTGGAAAACTGGGAGGCGGATTATCTGAGTCGTCAGACATTCCATCCGGGGGAGTGGGAACTCCACCCGGAGATATTTGCCCAGTTGACTCAATTATGGGGCATTCCAGACATTGATCTGATGGCGTCTCGTCAGAACTTCAAGGTTCCTTGCTACGGGTCCAGATCCAGGGATCCCAAGGCGACTCTAGTGGATGCATTAGTAGCGCCTTGGACCTTCAACCTAGCTTATGTGTTTCCACCGTTTCCTCTCATTCCCAGGCTGGTAGCCAGGATCAAGCAGGAGAGGGCCTCGGAGATCTTGATAGCTCCTGCGTGGCCATGCAGGACTTGGTATGCAGAACTGGTGAATATGTCATCGGCTCCACCATGGAAGCTACCTTTGAGACAGGATCTTCTAGTACAAGGTCCATTCGAACATCCAAATCTAGTTTCCCTCCAGCTGACGGCTTGGAAATTGAACGCTTGATTTTATCTAAGCGTGGGTTTTCGGATTCTGTAATAGATACTCTGGTACAAGCCAGAAAACCTGTAACTAGAAAAATTTACCATAAAATATGGAAAAGATATATCTTTTGGTGTGAATCCAAGGGATTCTCATGGAGTAAGATCAAAATTCCTAGGATCCTTTCCTTTCTCCAAGAAGGTTTGGATAAGGGATTATCAGCGAGTTCTCTAAAGGGACTGGCAGCTGTGCCTGATGTTCAAGCTTTTGTTCAGGCTTTGGTCAGGATCAAGCCTGTTTACAGATCTTTGACTCCTCCCTGGAGTCTTAATTTAGTTCTTTCAGTTCTTCAAGGGGTTACGTTTGAACCTCTACATTCCATAGATATCAAGATGTTATCTTGGAAAGTTCTGTTTTTGGTTGCTATTTCTTCTGCTAGAAGAGTTTCTGAGTTATCTGCTTTGCAGTGTAATCCGCCCTATCTGGTGTTCCATTCAGATAAGGTTGTTTTGCGTACTAAACCTGGTTTCCTTCCAAAGGTTGTTTCCAACAAGAATATTAACCAGGAAATAGTTGTGCCTTCTTTGTGTCCGAATCCAGTTTCAAAGAAGGAACGTTTGTTACACAATTTAGATGTAGTTCGTGCTTTAAAGTTCTATTTAGAAGCAACAAAGGATTTCAGACAAACGTCTTCTCTGTTTGTCGTTTATTCTGGCAAGAGGAGAGGTCAAAAAGCTACTGCTACCTCTCTTTCCTTTTGGCTGAAAAGCATCATCCGATTGGCTTACGAGACTGCCGGACGGCAGCCTCCTGAACGCATCACAGCTCACTCTACTAGGGCTGTGGCTTCCACATGGGCCTTCAAGAACAAGGCTTCTGTTGATCAGATATGTAAGGCAGCGACTTGGTCTTCCCTGCACACTTTTGCCAAATTCTACAAATTTGATACTTTTGCTTCTTCGGAGGCTATTTTTGGGAGAAAGGTTTTGCAAGCCGTGGTGCCTTCTGTTTAGGTAACCTGATTGGCTCCCTCCCTTCATCCGTGTCCAAAAGCTTTGGTATTGGTTCCCACAAGTTATGGATGACGCTGTGGACCGGACACACCAATGTTGGAGAAAACAGAATTTATGCTTACCTGATAAATTACTTTCTCCAACGGTGTGTCCGGTCCACGGCCCGCCCTGGTTTTTTAATCAGGTTTGATGAATTTCTTTCTTTAACTACAGTCACCACGGCACCTTATGGTTTCTCCTGTTTTTTCTCCTGTCCGTCGGTCGAATGACTGGGGTGGGCGGAGCCTAGGAGGGACTATATGGACAGCTTTTGCTGTGCTCTTTGCCATTTCCTGTTGGGGAAGAGAATATTCCCACAAGTTATAGATGACGCCGTGGACCGGACACACCGTTGGAGAAAGTAATTTATCAGGTAAGCATAAATTCTGTTTTTGCCAGTTTTTTCTAAACTGTAACTTCAACATGTGTTTAGTATACTGTACCTGTAATATGTATTATTACTGTTTAATGTGCCCTTAAATAAAAAAATATCCTTAAAGGGACATGAAACACAAATTTTTCTCTCATGATTCAGACGTGCTTCATTCTCTTGGTATCCGTTGTTGAAAGAGCAGCAATGCACTACTGGGAGCTAGCTGAAGACATCCACAGAGCCAATGAAACACTTTATGCTAGATCCTGTTCTTCACACTACTAATAGAAGGGTGCCCATGATCAGATTTCAGCCACAAGTAGCAGCTATTACTTTCTATAGAAGCTGCTACATCATCATATTTTATTTCTGCTGCAGTTGTGGGCAGCTGATTACACTTCTCATCAGGCCCCTTTTCACAAAAATGATGATGATAATAATAATAAAAACTAATTTTGACCTTGCCAATCCACAAATATCTTTAACTGCATCCCAACAAATGTGAACTGGCCTTAACATGATTCTCCCCACTACAATACATGCCTTATACCTTTAGTATCCCCTCTGCACGATCCCCCTCTTATGGAATATAAAGCAATGGGTACAACTGCAGTCAGCAGCTTTATGTGCCTTTCATATAAATCCCACCTACACAAACCCCTTCCCACCACTAAGCGCACTATTATCTAAAAACACTTACATGATTCACCTATGTTAACCTCCCTAAAATACAATACCTCTTTTTACAAACACCTAAACCCCCCCCAAAAAAATGGCTAGATTACGAGTTGTACGTTAAGGTAAAAAAGCTGCATTAACAGGTCTTAACGCTGCTTTTTTACGCCCGCTGCTATTACGAGTCTTGCAGGTATAGATGTACCGCACACTTTTTTGGCCTTACCGCAAATCAACTTACGTAAATTTTGTAAAGGCTTTTTTCTAAGGGACTTCCATAGCGCCGGTATTACGAGTTTGTCCTGGGAGGCCAAAAAGTGAGCAGTACACCCTCTACAGCCAAGATTCCTAACGCATTTTAAAGTCAGTAGTTATGAGTTTTATGCTACAAAGCTGTAGCATAAAACTCATAACTAAAGTGCTAAAAAGTACACTAACACCCATAAATTACATATTAACCCCTAAACTGAGGCCCTCCCTCATAGCAAACACTATAATAAACATATTAGCCCCTAAACCGCCGCACTCCCGCCTCGCAAACACTAGTTAAATATTATTAACCCCTATTCTGCCGCCCCCAATGTCACCGCTGCCACTATAATAAATGTATTAACCCTTTAAACATAAGTCTAACACCCCCTAACTTAAATATAATTTAAATAAATATAAATAAAAATTACTATCATTACCTAAATAATTCCTATTAAAAACTAAATACTTACCTATAAAATAAACCCTAAGCTAACTACAATATAACTAATAGTTACATTGTAGCTAGTTTAGGGTTTATTTTTATTTTACAGGCAAGTTTGTATTTATTTTAACTAGGTAGAATAGTTACTAGATAGTTATTAACTATTTACTAACTACCTAGCTAAAATAAATACAAATTGACCTGTAAAATAAAACCTAACATAAGTTACAATAACACCTAACACTACACTACATTTAAATAAATTCCCTACATTAAATACAATTAAATAAATGAAATAAAATTTGCTAAATTACCAAAAAACAAACAAACACTAAATTACAGAAAATAAAAAACAAATTACAAGATCTTTAAACTAATTACACCTAATCTAATAGCCCTATCAAAATAAAAAAAAGCCCACCCAAAATAAAATAAACGAGCCTAAACTAAACTACCAATAGCCCTTAAAAGGGCCTTTTGCGGGGCATTGCCCCAAAGAAATCAACTCTTTTAACTGTAAAAAAAAAATACAAACACCCCCCCAACATTAAAACCCACCACCCACACAACCAACCCCCCAAATAAAAGCCTAACTAAAAAAACCTAAGCTCCCCATTGCCCTGAAAAGGGTATTTGGAAGGGCATTTAGCTCTATTGCAGCCCAAAGCCCTAACCTACAAAATAAACCCACCCAATACACCCTTAAAAAATCCTAACACTAACCCCCGAAGATTAACTTACCGGGAGAAGTCTTCATCCAAGCGGCAAGATGTCCTCAACGAAGCCGGCAGAAGTGGTCCATCAGACGGGAAGAAGTGGTCCTTTTAAGGGCTATTGGTAGTTTAGTTTAGGCTAGGGGTTTTTTTTTATTTTGGGTGGGCTTTTTTTATTTTGATAGGGCTATTAGATTAGGTGTAATTAGTTTAAAGATCTTGTAATTTGTTTTTTATTTTCTGTAATTTAGTTGGGTGTTTTTTTTTGGTAATTTAGCTAATTTTATTTAATTTATTTAATTTTATTTAATGTAGGGAATTTATTTAATTGTAGTGTTAGGTGTTATTGTAACGTAGGTTAGGTTTTATTTTACAGGTCAATTTGTATTTATTTTAGCTAGGTAGTTATTAAATAGTTAATAACTATTTAGTAACTATTCTACCTAGTTAACATAAATACAAACTTGCCTGTAAAATAAAATTAAACCGTAAGATAGATACAATGTAACTATTAGTTATATTGTAGCTAGCTTAGGGTTTATTTTGCAGGTAAGTATTTAGTTTTAAATAGGAATTATTTAGTTAATGATAGTAATTTTTATTTATATTTATTTTAATTATATTTAAGTTAAGGGGTGTTAGGGTTAGACTTAGATTTAGGGGTTAATAAATATAATATAGTGGCGGCGACGTTGGGGGCGGCAGATTAGGGGTTAATAAATGTAGGTAGGTGGCGGCGATGTTAGGGGCGGCAGATTAGGGGTTAATAATATTTAACTAGTGTTTGCGATGCGGGAGTATGGCGGTTTAGGGGTTAATATGTTTATTATAGTGGCGGCGATGTTGGGAGCGGCAGATTAGGGGTTAATAAGTATAATGAAGGTGTCAGCTATCTCGGGGCGGCAGATTAGGGGTTAATAAGTGTAAGATTAGGGGTGTTTAGACTCAGGGTTCATGTTAGGGTGTTAGGTGTAAACATAAAATGAATGTGCTTCCCCATAGAAATCAATGGGGCTGCGTTACTGAGTTTTACGCTGCTTTTTTGCAGGTGTTAGACTTTTTCTCCGCCGGCTCTCCCCATTGATGTCTATGGGGAAATTGTGCACGAGCACGTATAACCAGCTCAACGCTCACTTAAGCAGCGCTGGTATTGGAGTGCAGTATGGAGCGCAATTTTGCTCTACGCTCACTTCTTGCCTGTTTTATAAAAACCCGTAATGACAGCACTGTAGGTAAGTGAGTGGTGAGAATAAACTGCAAGTTAGCAATGCACCCCTCTTACCACACAACTCGTAATTTAGGCAAAAGTAAGTAAACCCAAACATCTGTCACTTGAAGGGATATGAAAACCAAAGATTTTCTTTCATAATTAAGATAAAGCATACTATTTTAAACAACTTTCCAATTTACTTCAATTAGTATATTTGCTTTATTACTTTGGTATTTTTTGTTTAAGGAGCAGCATTGCATTTCAGGAAGCTAGCTGAAAACTTGGGTGAACCAATGACAAGAGGTATAAATGTGCAACCACCAATCAGCAGATAGTTCCCAGTAGTGCATCGCTGCTCCTGAGCCCACTTAGGAATTCTTTTCAACAGCAAAAAAATATCAAGAGAACAAAGCAAATTAGATAATAGAAGTAGAATATAAAGAAGAACAGAGGGGCACCTCATGTGCAGGATCATCAAACACAAATATGAACTTGATATAATATAGGCCAAATGGGTACTCACATATTTATAGAGCACACCAATGTGCTAGTAGGTGCAGACTGTAGCATTATCGGGATTTTCAGTGTGCTGCAATGGATATAAAGCATAGATAGAAGGCACTACATGTGCAGATCAATCAGATTATAACCATATATTTTGCTAATGTCAAATGGGTACTCACATATTCACCAAGCACACCAATGTGCTGGTAGATGCAGACTGACAGATTAATAGCAGGTGTGTCAGCTCACCCCACTTTAGTTCTCCTAATGAGCAGGATCCAGGTGCAGGGAAGTGCCAATAATGGTACTCCAATAGGAACTCAATGATCACATGCAGGTAAAGTCTTTCCACTCAATTTGGATTTTTGTAAAATATGGTATTTATTAAAAAGGTTTAAAAACAAATACAAAAGTGGAATAAGGGTATCCAAATGTCCCCCTATACATGCAATGTGTTTCTCGGCGCTATAAGGATGTTTCCTCAGGCGTAGTATACACCAATACACCTGCTTTATATAGCTCCTACCTAACCATATCCTCCCTTTTAGGGGGTGTGTTCTCTAATTGATTAGTTGCATACACCTGCATATTCAGGCTCTACACTCAGATTCTACCCATATGACCATTAAAGCTGTATGCCCTATCTTACATCACATATATGGATGGAGCATTCTCCTATATCCAAGAAGTATATTTTGTTCACATGGGACATTTCTTTGTAAAATCTGTATGTATACTTAATAAGGTTATTTGTATATTATACATTGTATCAGACATACTGTATACTGCCAACTATTAAGCAGATTTACTCTTTTACAAGCACCCCCTTAGATTGTATTATAGATAATAGAAGTAAATTGGAAAGTTGTTTAAAATGTAATGTACTATCTGAATTATGAAAGAACATTTTTGGGTTTCATGTCCCTTTAAAGAACAATTGAAGAGACTTCTTTCATCCTACTTCTCCAACCAATAGGAAGCTGGTCCCTTATGTTCCTCTTCAATGAGATCTGGTCATAATTCAGGATTTCCACTAATCTTTATCAGTCTATTAGAATAGTGGCAAGACTTAATTTTGATGGCGGTTCCACCCATCACAGTCTGATTTGTTTAAGAAGATGCTCCCATGCAGCAGCTGGTACAAAGCTGAAGTTAAAAACAATAGTTTATTTATTTTTTTATTGGGAGATCTTGATCATGGCATGCATGCAGTGCTGATCTCTGCAGTAGCTAAGGAGCTAATTAATAAGCTAGCTCGATTCTGTGTGCACATATAATCAGTGACCATGTACGTGCACTGGGCACATGCATGTGGCTTCAATAATGTGTTAAAAAAGAATAAAAAATCTCTTGGCCTTGCATTGCAAATTATTTTGAAGTAGTGTGTGAGGGTTGCGCAGACCCAGAATACAATTAAATTATATGCCCCTTTAAATAGGTGGATAAACTTGTAAACTGGAAGTAACCTTCATGACCATGAGTTCCATAATATAAGCACATGCAATATGAAAGACAATCTAGTGAATGCATGGAGGTGTCCCCCCTATAAAAACCTGGTCACCTTGTTTAATGGTCACCTAGGGAGATACAATGTAGAAAGGATCATGCTTTACAGTTTAAGTAATGTTTAAATCTAGTAAAAGAAGATATTATGGGTTCCATTTACCAAAGGTCGGCCGGACATGATTGGCTACTGCGAACATGTCCACCGGACCTTGCTGCTTGTGCAATGCTTCCCCCCTGCTCATAGGTCGCGAGCAGGGGCTGTCAATCATCACAATCAGATCAGGATGATTGCACTTCAGCACATTTTAGGTGACGGAGAGGTTAAGCAGCAGCAGTCTTAAGACCCCTGCTATTTCAGGCCCTGAAGCTCCTTTCCCAGCTTGATAAATGGGACCCTATAAGTTCTTTGCATAGAATAGTCAACATTTTATTTTCATTTCAAGCCAATTGGAAATGGTGCTTTACCAAACAATAGATTTAAATATTTTTAAAAAACAATAAAGTGGAAAAGTGACCATATAGCGATAGAAAAATGGTGCAAGGTCTGCCCATCCTGGTAATATAAAAGATGCATTCAGATGTGTTAGCAGTGATGCGAATGGAAAGGGATTACAATCGGTTACCATTAAGAGATCACCTTTAAACCCACAATTTTAAACATGCCAGTACTGTTTGTGAGTGAGACTTTTAATCAAATATGAAAAATACAATTAAAAACATGCAATTTGTGGATGTTGTCGTGAAGTGACTATAGAAGTATGCCGATTATGCCAAGATACATATGGCATTCATATGGATACTGAGTTAAAGGGACATGCCACCCACATTTTTTCTTTTATGATTTAGAAAGAGAATGCAATTTTAAACATCTTTCTAATTTACTTATATTATCTAATTTGTTTTATTCTCTTGATATTCTTTGATGAAAAGCATATCTAGATATGCTCACTAGCTGCTGATTGGTTGCTGCACATAGAAGCATTGTGTGATTGGCTCACCATGTGCATTGCTTTTTCTTCAACTAAGGATATTTAAAAAATGAAGCAAAATAAATAATGGAAGTAAATTGTAATGCTGTTTAAATTTCTATTTTCTATCTGAATCATGAAAGAAAGATTTTGGGTTTAGTGGCCCTTTAATGTCACACATGCAAATGAGTATTTTCCTTGCAGAGTGAATAAAGGGGTTACATGAATAGATTTTCCTGTAACCTTAAGAGATATTAATGGGCTACTGGATTAGTCTGTTTCCTAAAAACTTTGATTTTCAATTTCCAAAAACAGGCACTTAACAGGAAAAGAAATGGCCTTTTTGGGAGCTTTTCGTTTAAAAACTCGTTCATGATGGTGGGGTTTTAACAAACAAAACATTAGTGCATTGTGATCGCTCGAGAAACTCGCTGACCAATTTCTGGCAAAGCAAAAAGCCTTTTCGGGAGCAAATCAGCAATAGGCCTATATTAGTTGTTTAAATATTGAAGATTATTCTGATAAACAAAATAATTGTTTTTAAACATGGGCATTTCGGGAATTCTTGCAAATTATCACAAAAATATTTTTTTTAAACAGTAAATACATGATCGACATAATTATGCTAGCCTTAGAAAAATATGTAGATTTATTTTTTACCATTTTATCAGTTGTTTAAATATTGAAGATATATGTGTAATTGTTTAGTTTCTATAAAGTACTTTGCATCTATAAAGTAAGGGGTGCCGCCATATTTGGACTAGTTTTCAATTTATCTCATATGCTGAGAACATCTAGGGACATATATAAATTAGGCAATAAATAAAATAGAGTTTGTACAAACAAGGCTGTGAGGCCGAATTATCAAATGTCTGTCGGACCTGATCCAACAGTGCGGATCAGGTCCCACAGACATTGCTGAATGCGGAGAACAATACGCTCTCCGTATTCAGCATGCACCAGCAGCTCACAAGCTGCTGGTGCAACGCCGCCCCCTGCAGACTCGCAGCCAAACAGGTAAACTTAAAGGGACATTAAATTGATTAAATTGTTATTGTTTAAAGAGATAATCCCTTTATTACCCATTCCCCAGTTTTGCAACATTGTTATATTAATACACTTTTTACCTCTGTAGTTACCTTGTATCTAAGCCTCTGCAGACTGCCCCCTTATTTCAGTTCTTTTGACAGACTAGCATTTTAGCAAATCAGTGCAAACTCGTATCATTCCACCGGAGTGAGCACAATGTTATCTATATTGCACATGTGAACTAGCAGTGTCTAACTGAAAAACTGTCAAAATGCACTGATAAGAGGTAGCCTTCAACGACTTAGAAATCAGTTTATGAGCCTACATAGGTTTAGCTTTCAACAAAGAATACCAAGAGAACAAATGAAATTTGAAGATTAAAGTAAATTGGAAGGTTGTTAAAAATGGCATGCCCTATCTAAATCATGAAAGTTAAATTTTGACTAGACTGTCCCTTTAAATTCAAACACTGAGGTGCCCAAACTCAAAGGAATTTATAAATAATGAAAGTACAATACAATTTTTTTAACTACACACAATAAAACATTTTATATTACAATCTCATACAATCTTTAATTGTTTAATATATACACATACAGCAGACGCATAATGTAAATATAAATACCTCAATTTACATAATAAATACTGCGTACAAGATCTCATAGACAATGGTTTCTTTGTGTGACAAATATATAACTTATTTCTGTTTTTCTCCATTTATGACAGGGCTCGCCTACTGCAGACATCTGTCTACTGTTAGAACACACTTATCAGCGCTAGTTAATCATAGGATTGTATATCCAGACATGCCAGTTGATGCAAGCATTGGTTTAACAGTGGACATCTGGCAGAAGTATTTAGAGGACAGTACGGTGAGTCCTGCGCATTGTTCTATTGTCCTGCGCGTTGTTAGCAGACGCACCATTTCTTTCATGTAATTAGCAAGAGTCCATGAGCTAGTGACGTATGGGATATACATTCCTACCAGGAGGGGCAAAGTTTCCCAAACCTCAAAATGCCTATAAATACACCCCTCACCACACCCACAATTCAGTTTTACAAACTTTGCCTCCGATGGAGGTGGTGAAGTAAGTTTGTGCTAGATTCTACGTTGATATGCGCTCCGCAGCAAGTTGGAGCCCGGTTTTCCTCTCAGCGTGCAGTGAATGTCAGAGGGATGTGAGGAGAGTATTGCCTATTTGAATGCAGTGATCTCCTTCTACGGGGTCTATTTCATAGGTTCTCTGTTATCGGTCGTAGAGATTCATCTCTTACCTCCCTTTTCAGATAGACGATATACTCTCATATATACCATTACCTCTACTGATTCTCGTTTCAGTACTGGTTTGGCTTTCTACAAACATGTAGATGAGTGTCCTGGGGTAAGTAAATCTTATTTTCTGTAACACTCTAAGCTATGGTTGGGCACTTTGTTTATAAAGTTCTAAATATATGTATTCAAACATTTATTTGCCTTGACTCAGAATGTTCAACTTTCCTTATTTTTCAGACAGTCAGTTTCATATTTGGGATTATGCATTTGAATTATTCATTTTTTCTTACCTTCAAAAATGTGACTCTTTTTTCCCTGTGGGCTGTTAGGCTCGCGGGGGCTGAAAATGCTTCATTTTATTGCGTCATTTTTGGCGCGGACTTTTTTAACGCAAAAATTATTTTCCGTTTCCGGCGTCATACGTGTCGCCGGAAGTTGCGTCATTTTTTGACGTTATTTTGCGCCAAAAATGTCGGCGTTCCGGATGTGGCGTCATTTTTGCCGCCAAAAGCATTTAGGCGCCAAATAATGTGGGCGTCTTATTTGGCGCTAAAAAATATGGGCGTCGCTTTTGTCTCCACATTATTTAAGTCTCATTTTTCATTGCTTCTGGTTGCTAGAAGCTTGTTCTTTGGCATTTTTTCCCATTCCTGAAACTGTCATATAAGGAATTTGATCTATTTTGCTTTGCATCTGAGTCAGAAGATACTACAGGAAAATCGCTGTCTAGTGCTGGATCTACCAAAGCTAAGTGTATCTGCTGTAAACTTTTGGTAGCTATTCCTCCGGCTGTTGTTTGTATTAATTGTCATGACAAACTTGTTAATGCAGATAATATTTCCTTTAGTAATGTACCATTGTCTGTTGCAGTTCCTTCAACATCTAAGGTGCAGAATGTTCCTGATAACATAAGAGATTTTGTTTCTGAATCCATCAAGAAGGCTATGTCTGTTATTTCTCCTTCTAGTAAACGTAAAAATCTTTTAAAACTTCTCTCCCTACAGATTAATTTTTAAATGAACATCATCATTCTGATTCTGATGACTCTTCTGGTTCAGAGGATTCTGTTTCAGAGATTGATGCTGATAAATCTTCATATTTATTTAAAATGGAATTTATTCGTTCTTTACTTAAAGAAGTATTAATTGCTTTAGAAATAGAGGATTCTGGTCCTCTTGATACTAATTCTAAACGTTTAGATAAGGTATTTAAATCTCCTGTGGTTATTCCAGAAGTTTTTCCTGTTCCTAATGCTATTTCTGCAGTAATTTCCAAAGAATGGGATAAATTGGGTAATTCATTTACTCCTTCTAAACGTTTTAAGCAATTATATCCTGTACCGTCTGACAGGTTAGAATTTTGGGACAAAATCCCTAAAGTTGATGGGGCTATTTCTACCCTTGCTAAACGTACTACCATTCCTACGTCAGATGGTACTTCGTTTAAAGATCCTTTAGATAGGAAAATTGAATCCTTTCTAAGAAAAGCTTATCTGTGTTCAGGTAATCTTCTTAGACCTGCTATATCATTAGCTGATGTTGCTGCAGCTTCAACTTTTTGGTTGGAAACTTTAGCGCAACAAGTAGCAAATCATGATTCTCATGATATTATTCTTCTTCTTCAGCATGCTAATAATTTTATTTGTGATGCCATTTTTGATATTATTAGAGTTGATGTCAGGTTTATGTCTCTAGCTATTTTAGCTAGAAGAGCTTTATGGCTTAAGACTTGGAATGCTGATATGGCTTCTAAATCAACTCTACTTTCCATTTCTTTCCAGGGTAACAAATTATTTGGTTCTCAGTTGGATTCTATTATCTCAACTGTTACTGGTGGGAAAGGAACTTTTTTACCACAGGATAAAAAATCTAAAGGTAAAAACAGGGCTAATAATCGTTTTCGTTCCTTTCGTTTCAACAAAGAACAAAAGCCTGATCCTTCGTCCTCAGGAGCAGTTTCAGTTTGGAAACCATCTCCAGTCTGGAATAAATCCAAGCCTGCTAGAAAGGCAAAGCCTGCTTCTAAGTCCACATGAAGGTGCGGCCCTCATTCCAGCTCAGCTGGTAGGGGGCAGGTTAAGTTTTTTCAAAGAAATTTGGATCAATTCTGTTCACAATCTTTGGATTCAGAACATTGTTTCAGAAGGGTACAGAATTGGTTTCAAGATGAGACCTCCTGCAAAGAGATTTTTTCTTTCCCATGTCCCAGTAAATCCAGTGAAAGCTCAAGCATTTCTGAATTGTGTTTCAGATCTAGAGTTAGCTGGAGTAATTATGCCAGTTCCAGTTCCGGAACAGGGGATGGGGTTTTATTCAAATCTCTTCATTGTACCAAAGAAGGAGAATTCCTTCAGACCAGTTCTGGATCTAAAAATATTGAATCGTTATGTAAGAATACCAACGTTCAAGATGGTAACTGTAAGGACTATCTTGCCTTTTGTTCAGCAAGGGAATTATATGTCCACAATAGATTTACAGGATGCATATCTGCATATTCCGATTCATCCAGATCACTATCAGTTCCTGAAATTCTCTTTTCTGGACAAGCATTACCAGTTTGTGGCTCTACCGTTTGGCCTAGCTACAGCTCCAAGAATTTTTTCAAAGGTTCTCGGTGCCCTTCTGTCTGTAATCAGAGAACAGGGTATTGTGGTATTTCCTTATTTGGACGATATCTTGGTACTTGCTCAGTCTTTACATTTAGCAGAATCTCATACGAATCGACTTGTGTTGTTTCTTCAAGTTCATGGTTGGAGGATCAATTTACCAAAAAGTTCTTTGATTCCTCAGACAAGGGTAACCTTTCTGGGTTTCCAGATAGATTCAGTGTCCATGACTCTGTCTTTAACAGACAAGAGACGTCTAAAATTGATTGCAGCTTGTCGAAACCTTCAGTCACAATCATTCCCTTCGGTAGCCTTATGCATGGAAATTCTAGGTCTTATGACTGCTGCATCGGACGCGATCCCCTTTGCTCGTTTTCACATGCGACCTCTTCAGCTCTGTATGCTGAATCAATGGTGCAAGGATTACACAAAGATATCTCAATTAATATCTTTAAAACCGATTGTTCGACACTCTCTAACGTGGTGGACAGATCACCATCGTTTAATTCAGGGGGCTTCTTTTGTGCTTCCGACCTGGACTGTAATTTCAACAGATGCAAGTCTCACAGGTTGGGGAGCTGTGTGGGGATCTCTGACGGCACAAGGAGTTTGGGAATCTCAGGAGGTGAGATTACCGATCAATATTTTGGAACTCCGTGCAATTTTCAGAGCTCTTCAGTTTTGGCCTCTTCTGAAGAGAGAATCGTTCATTTGTTTTCAGACAGACAATGTCACAACTGTGGCATACATCAATCATCAAGGAGGGACTCACAGTCCTCTGGCTATGAAAGAAGTATCTCGAATTTTGGTTTGGGCGGAATCCAGCTCCTGTCTAATCTCTGCGGTTCATATCCCAGGTATAGACAATTGGGAAGCGGATTATCTCAGTCGCCAAACGTTGCATCCGGGCGAATGGTCTCTTCACCCAGAGGTATTTCTTCAAATTGTTCAAATGTGGGAACTTCCAGAAATAGATCTGATGGCGTCTCATCTAAACAAGAGACTTCCCAGGTATCTGTCCAGATCCCGGGATCCTCAGGCGGAGGCAGTGGATGCATTATCACTTCCTTGGAAGTATCATCCTGCCTATATCTTTCCGCCTCTAGTTCTTCTTCCAAGAGTAATCTCCAAGATTCTGAAGGAATGCTCGTTTGTTCTGCTGGTAGCTCCGGCATGGCCTCACAGGTTTTGGTATGCGGATCTTGTCCGGATGGCCTCTTGCCAACCGTGGACTCTTCCGTTAAGACCAGACCTTCTGTCTCAAGGTCCTTTTTTCCATCAGGATCTCAAATCCTTAAATTTAAAGGTATGGAGATTGAACGCTTGATTCTTGGTCAAAGAGGTTTCTCTGACTCTGTGATTAATACTATGTTACAGGCTCGTAAATCTGTATCTAGAGAGATATATTATAGAGTCTGGAAGACTTATATTTCTTGGTGTCTTTCTCATCATTTTTCTTGGCATTCTTTTAGAATACCGAGAATATTACAGTTTCTTCAGGATGGTTTAGATTAGGGTTTGTCCGCAAGTTCCTTGAAAGGACAAATCTCTGCTCTTTCTGTTCTTTTTCACAGAAAGATTGCTATTCTTCCTGATATTCATTGTTTTGTACAAGCTTTGGTTCGTATAAAACCTGTCATTAAGTCAATTTCTCCTCCTTGGAGTTTGAATTTGGTTCTGGGGGCTCTTCAAGCTCCTCCATTTGAACCTATGCATTCATTGGACATTAAATTACTTTCTTGGAAAGTTTTGTTCCTTTTGGCCATCTCTTCTGCCAGAAGAGTTTCTGAATTATCTGCTCTTTCTTGTGAGTCTCCTTTTCTGATTTTTCATCAGGATAAGGCGGTGTTGCGAACTTCTTTTGAATTTTTACCTAAAGTTGTGAATTCCAACAACATTAGTAGAGAAATTGTGGTTCCTTCATTATGTCCTAATCCTAAGAATTCTAAGGAGAAATCGTTGCATTCTTTGGATGTTGTTAGAGCTTTGAAATATTATGTTGAAGCTACTAAATCTTTCCGAAAGACTTCTAGTCTATTTGTCATCTTTTCCGGTTCTAGAAAAGGCCAGAAAGCTTCTGCCATTTCTTTGGCATCTTGGTTGAAATCTTTAATTCATCTTGCCTATGTTGAGTCGGGTAAAACTCCGCCTCAAAGGATTACAGCTCATTCTACTAGGTCAGTTTCTACTTCCTGGGTGTTTAGGAATGAAGCTTCGGTTGATCAGATTTGCAAAGCAGCAACTTGGTCCTCTTTGCATACTTTTACTAAATTCTACCATTTTGATGTATTTTCTTCTTCTGAAGCAGTTTTTGGTAGAAAAGTACTTCAGGCAGCGGTTTCAGTTTGAATCTTCTGCTTATGTTTTTCATTAAACTTTATTTTGGGTGTGGATTATTTTCAGCAGGAATTGGCTGTCTTTATTTTATCCCTCCCTCTCTAGTGACTCTTGTGTGGAAAGATCCACATCTTGGGTAATCATTATCCCATACGTCACTAGCTCATGGACTCTTGCTAATTACATGAAAGAAAACATAATTTATGTAAGAACTTACCTGATAATTTAATTTCTTTCATATTAGCAAGAGTCCATGAGGCCCGCCCTTTTTTGTGGTGGTTATGATTTTTTTGTATAAAGCACAATTATTCCAATTCCTTATTTTATATGCTTTCGCACTTTCTTATCACCCCACTTCTTGGCTATTCGTTAAACTGAATTGTGGGTGTGGTGAGGGGTGTATTTATAGGCATTTTGAGGTTTGGGAAACTTTGCCCCTCCTGGTAGGAATGTATATCCCATACGTCACTAGCTCATGGACTCTTGCTAATATGAAAGAAATTAATTTATCAGGTAAGTTCTTACATAAATTATGTTTTTTTGCATTGCTTATACTTGATAAAATTGTACCTTCAATCTCTCAAGTTAAAAAGTAATATAGGTTTCTAAATGAGCAGCATGCACCTTTTAGCTCTTAAAGGCTTACAAGGAAGCGAAAAAATATTAGCGAAATTGGGTTTGATCACATTACTTTAGAAAAATGTAGCAACTGATTTATCTACAAAAATCCACATAGACTTTAACAGTATTTTTCTGTTGAAAATTATTTTCTAAAGGATTGTGATCAACCCCATTAAAACCATTTAAATTTATTCAATAGCTCTTTTAGTTTTGCACTCTTATTACAAGTTCAAAGTAGTATATGAATTAGTGTGCAAGTGAGCTAACATCTAGATGTAAGATAGTGCGGGCATTCTGAATTCCCCACATAATAGACTTTTATGTGAGCACATATGAAACTCATACCTGTTATTGCTTGAGTGCTAAGCCTATGGTGCACTAATCCAAACGTGCGCTAATGATTGAAGGCCTTTAAATAAATGATTTTAAGGCAGACTTTAAAAATGTAAAAGGTTAAGAATAGTATGAGAGTCTTGTTCTATGAGTAGGGAAGAAAAAAAGTATTTGAATTTTTAGCCGTGCTTAGGATAACCCTATCCTTGCCCCGTGTAACAGTAAAATTACTCAGAGTTGCCAAACATTAATTTTGTATTGTAATATATTTTTTTAAATACTTACACATGCATAAACATATATGCATACAGACCTATATCTACCCACATACCAACACACATACATTATAATAATATAAAATATCTTTGCATAATAATATTAAAAAAAAAAATAAAAAAAAAAAAAAAAACACTAACATACTACAAAACATCAGTCACTAACAGTTGTGTTTACAAGATGTCATTTACTTCTTACGTTTCTGCTTTTTCCTTTAGCGTTTCGAAGAACAAGAGCTTTTACGTCTTATTTACTATGGGGGGATTCAGCATGAGATCAGGAAGGAAGTTTGGCCTTTTCTTCTTGGTCATTATCAGTTTGGGATGTCCCAAGCAGAGAGAAAAGAGGTTAGTTCTTGGTAAAATGATGGATATTGCTGCAGCTTTTATTAGATAAATATGCATCTCCTCTCACAAATGAAGTGGCACTTTATTCTTCAATTATGTATATGAAAATGAAGCTTTTAAACGTGCTGATATTATTTTGCCCTAAAAATATGATGCTTGAATTTAAATGTTAACTGATATACCAGCTATACGGTTCTGTCAGTTAACTTTTTTTTTGTGTGTGTGGTTAATGTCAGAAAGGCCATGTGAGGGCCTTATTAAATATTAACAACAGGAGCCCCCTCTCCTCAGTCAGCAGTGGCTGTGCAGTTGGTGTAATAAACATAATAATATTTTTGACTTCCATAGGGAGTTTATCCACTGCAGCTAAGGTTATAAATAATTCTTCCATCTTTTTATCATAAAAGTGTTCTTGCCCAAGCATCAAATCTATCACTATTCTAACCAAAGATGACCAATTATAATACTGCATGTTGGGAACGCCAGGCCACCATTATTACAAGTTAAAAACAATTTCTTAAAAATAATGTGTGGTTTCTTTCTTCGTCACAAAAAATCTCTAATAGCCCTATTTAATATATTTAGTTGTTTCTTAAAGGGACATGAAACCCACATTTTTTCTTTCATGATTTAGAAAGAGAATGCAATTTTAAACATCTTTCTAATTTACTTCTATTATTTAATTTGTTTTATTCTCTTGATATTATTTGCTGAAAAGCATATCTAGATATGCTCAGTAGCTGCTGATTGGTTGCTGCACATAGAAGCCTCGTGTGATTGGCTCACCATGTGCATTGCTTTTTCTTCAATTAAGGATATCTAAAAAATGAACTTGTTTACACATATGGACAATGTTTAGCTTATACCATTTCTTTGGATTTTTAGAATTTTGTATCCCTAAATAATTAAAAATTAGTTTAACCTTGAAAAGGAAAATATCAGAGTTTTGTAAGAGTTTTGCATTAACTTTATATCCAGATATAAGCCAAAACTTTTTAATGATATTCATTATAGTAGAAATAAGTGTTTCAGGATCCATTTACAAATAAATGCATATAATCTGCATACTAAACTACCCTTAAACATTCTTCCCTAATCTTAATACCAGGAAAAATCTGCCGTAATTAAGTAGCTAAAGGCTCAAGTGCAATGTTAAACAAAAGAGGGGATAGTGGGCATCCCTGTCATGTACCTCTGCTCAATTACAAGTTTAAAGATGTCAGATTGTTGACCACTAAGTAGGACCTCAGATTTGAATATATCTTCCTCACCAAATTAACAAATGAGCCAACAAAGCCAAATTCATGTAGAAATCTAAAAATATGTTGCAATTCCACCCTGTCAAAGGCCTTCTCTGCGACAAGAATCAAGAGAAAGGACTCTTTATTACCATGTTTTGTTTTTTCCAGTAATAATTAACAATATAATATAAGATTTTTCTAACATTTTTAACTGGAGAGCGAGCAAACCTTGTTCGCACCATCTCTTTGTAATGGCCTTTTTTTTATATCTAATTGTCCTCAGCAGGAGAGAGATAAATAGAAACCTTAAAGGGAATGTCTAGTCAAAATTAAACTTTCATGATGCAGATAGGGCATCTGCTTTTAAACAGCTTTCCAATGTACTTTTATCATCAATTTTGTTTTATTCTCTTTGTATTCTTTGTTGAAAATTAAACCTATGTAGGCTCAAACTAACTTCTAAGCTCTTGAATGCTGCCTCTGTGCATTTTGACAGTTTTTCACAGCTAGACAGTGCTAGTTTATGAGTACCACATAGATAATATTGTTCTCATGGAGTTATTTATGAGACAGTAGGTAATCACAAAGGTAAAAAGTATATTAAAATAACTGTGTTGGTTATGCAAAGCTGGGGAATGGGTAATAAATGCATTATCTATATTTTTAAATAATTCAAATGCTGGAGTAGACTGTCCCTTTAAGATCAAACATGGCAGCACTCATTACTTTATAGAAACTCAGTGGAATTTAGATAACTAACCATTTTCAGAGTTAAATTACAGGACAAGGGGAAATAAGTAATTTAAGCATATTGCAAAGTTATTTAACTACACATAATTTAAAAATTTTATATTACAATATCATACTGTTTAATAACCCTTTAAAGAAAACATTTTACAAATTAATATTTTAATTTAACAGAAATCTCTTATTTTTGTTCAACTAAAAGTTAAAATTCCCATATTCTTCCTCCTAATCTATCTAGGGCTAGATTACAAGTGGATCGCTAAATTATCACACGCCCGTGGGATAATTATCTAGCCATTACAAGTGGCTGGTTATTGCTACCGTGAGCTTGAGGTAGCAATAAACGTTTTGAAAATTAACCAGAGATTAGATCTCTGGTTCATTTTCTAAAAGTGCCCCAAATGCACGCCATATCAATGATTTAGAAAAGTCCACAAAAAATGTATGGCACACTTTGTACCTCTCTTCCAACGGATTGTAATAGACTACTCTGTTGTTATGATAAATATATATATATATATATATATATATATATATATATATATATATATATATATATATATATATATATATATATATATATATATATATATACATGTGTGTGTGTGTGTGATGCATATTGCATTTTAAAGAGTATTTTTGCTCTTTACAAATTAAACTAAGAAAAGGAAAGTGGAAACAAACATATATATTAAAAGGAATTAAGGGAATTGTGTAGAGATCTATCAATAAACATTATTACCTTATAGCAAAAGTACTTACAGAAGAATAACTGTTAAAGCATTGATCCTTGCTGCAATCAGGATTAGTTGCCAATAAAAAACTTATTCAGGTGCCATTGTAGATCATTTTACATACTTTTCATGCATTGCGCCCATATATTATTTTTATATATATATATATATATATAGTATGTTTGCTGTGCTTGCAATAAGAGAATAAAAGAATAGGTTGGAGTGCTGCTGCCCTTCTTTATATATATATATATATATATATATATATATATATATATATATATATATATATATATATATATATATATATATATATATATATATATATATATACATATATAATTTGCCAAGTTGTTTAGAAGCAAGGTATGAACTGATGAGTGAGAGCTTGAAATTGGATGGGGGGTTACCTTCTACTAAAGGAACACCAGCCACCTTGATCAAAATAAAGGGGAGCTAGGAATGTGTCTCTAAATCAGTCATGCAGTAAGAAACAAAGAAGTAGAAAAACATTCTGATCCAGGAATGTCAACATCCGCTTCCTTTGCCAGCCCCTTTTGCATGTGACACAGTCACTCCTAAATACAGGCCCTCCTGCCCAAAATGATGTCATCTGCATGGAACATACAAACCCCCCAACCCCGCACCACCTTGCCTTATCAGTATCCTCTCTTGTCCCTCATGACAGCTGACTGCATCGTGCTCTGCGGGGGATACAAGGGCGAAACAGACCGGGGAAGTATGGGAGATGTGTGTCCCTGGAATCTTGTAATAATTCAGTTTAAAATCAAATTTACAGGTGGATGATCAAATCCGTGCTTGCTATGAACAAACCATGGTGGAATGGCAGGGCTGTGAAGCCATTGTTAGGCAAAGAGAGAAGGAAACTCATGCAGCTGCCCTGTTAAAGTGCTCATCTGGTGCCAGTTTGGACATTCAAATCCAAAGAATGATGCACAGGGATTCTACAGTGAGCAATGAGGTTAGTTGATTAATTTCAATTCTTAACTGTATGAAAATGTATATCTTTCTAAACAGCTATTTATGGTTGGTTATTGGTAAACAAAATAAATAAATCGGAAGCAATATTAGATTATTAAAGGGACACTAAAGTCAAAATTAAACAATCATGATTTATATAGAATATGCAATTTTGAAAACACTTTCCTATTTACATACATTACCAAATTGTGCACAAATTTTTCTAAGCACATTTTCTGAAACAGAAGCACCTACTGAGAATGTGCAATAATTCACAGTATATACATATGAGTATGTTTTTCAGAATAAGTGATACTGAATTCTTTTTTATTTATTTATTTTTCTTTTGTTGATTATGCAATTCTACTGTATGAAATGGTCCTTTAAAGTGATGGTAAACTTTCCCCTTTGTATAAACAGATCTGGAATGTTAACATTATTTTAGATGGAGTTTAATACACTTTAATTTACTTTTTAATGTAGCACTGAAATTCAAATATCCCGCGCTCCAGTCGCCCACAGTCTTTTTTTTGTGAGCTAATGGTTTGAGCTATTTTCCAATCAGCGCCGTTTAGAGAATAGTTCAAACCGTTAGCTCACAAAAAAATTACTTTTGAAGTGGGCAGCAGGAGCGCAGGTTATTTAAATTTCAGAGCTACATTAAAAAGTTAGTTATAGCACATCTTTATTAAAACTGATTAATAAAGCTCCATCTAAAATATCACTATTATTATATATCTGTTTATACAAAGGGAAAAGTTTACCATCACGTTAATGATCAAGCAACTTGGGATTTATGTTTCACAAGGTTTAGCTGGATTAAAGATTCTTCTTATGTTTTACAGTCATCTCCAAGCTCCAGTTCCGACCAACAAAAACATGTGCGCTTGCAGAGTGACTCTAGTACAAGTACACAGGTAATACCACCATACTGACTTATGATTATGGATGCTCTCTCCAGCCTAGGATCCCTAGTAGGCCATAGTTTAAAATGATACTGCTGTCTAAGATTTAGGTCTGAAAAATGAGAAATTATTTTTTAATCCATTGTCAGGCATGGATCAAACTGATGTTTCATTCTTAGCTGATGAGAGTCCATAGCTTCATAACAGGGAGGATATATTCCAGCCCATCAGGAGGAGGTCAAGAACCCTTGCAGAACTTTAGCCCCTCCCACCTCCTTTCCCACCCCAGTTTATTCTTGGCATCCGAGGAGAGAGGTTGAAGATTTCAGAGGTGCTCTACTATAAAGAGTTTATTATTTTTCATATGATTTGTGGGCTCAGACCTGGATTGGGACCCAGTACCCCTTGGCAACTTCACTCCAAGAAGATTTAACCCCTTAGCGACACACGTCGTACAGGGTATGTCAAACACAAACTGGTATTTAAAGACCAACGATGTACCCTGTATGTGGGTTTTAAGCGCCTGGAAGCGATCCTGATCGCTTCCAGCTACTTTCAAGTTATTGCCGTGATGCCTCGATATTGAGGCATCACTGCAATACATTTCTTTTGCAAGATGTACCGAGTCCACGGATTCATCCTAATTTGTGGGATATTGTCCTTCCTGACAGGAAGTAGCAAAGAGAGCACCACAGCAGAGCTGTCTATATAGCTCCCCCCTTAACTCCACCCCCAGTCATTCTCTTTGCTGGCTCTAAGCAGGAAAGGTAAAGAGAAGAGGTGTTAAACTGTTAGTTTTATTTTATCTTCAATCAAGTGTTTGTTATTTTTAAATGGTACCGGTGTTGTACTATTTACTCTCAGGCAGGACATAGATGAAGTTTTCTGCCTGGAGGATGATGATCTTAGCATCTGTAACTAAGGTACACTGCTGTTCCCACAGAAGCTGAGGAGTACAGGAAAACTTCAGTGTGAGGAACGGTTTCTTGCTATTTAGCAATGAGGTATGTTCAGTCATATTTTCTGCAGAGACTGTGTTAACTCAGAAAGGCTAACAGTGTCCCCATTAGGGGAAGGGGAAGCAGTAATCCTAGTGTTATCAGAGGTTTTTACTAGCTTGCATAAAGGGTTAATTTTTTGTGGGCACTCAGTTTGTTATATGAATTTGGGACAAACGTTTTTGTGTCTGGGAGTAACGTTTTCTGTTTTATGGGACATTTGCTTAAGGGTTCTTTGGGGTTGTTTATAACCCACATGGCTTTCAGGCAGGGTTTGTTAGTTTTGTGTAGGCCCCAGCAACATCGAGTGAGGTGGGCGGGGCCTACATTTACAAGCAGCAAGCAACTTCTCCTGAGGTCCTGATAGTCTTCTGAGAGACTCTCTCCTTTGGTGGTTGTCACAGGATCAGCATGGGTTATTGTGACAACGGACGCTAGCCTACTGGGCTGGGGTGCATTCTGGAATTCCCTGAAAGCACAGGGTTTGTGGACTCAGGAGGAGGCCCTCCTACCGATAAATATTCTGGAATTAAGAGCGATATTCAATGCTCTTCAGGCATGGCCTCAGCTGGCTTCGGCCGGATTCATCAGGTTTCAGTCGGACAACATCACAACTGTAGCTTATATCAATCATCAGGGGAGAACAAGGAGTTCCTTGGCGATGATAGAAGTTTCCAGGATAATCCGATGGGCAGAGACTCACTCTTGCCATCTATCAGCGATCTATATCCCAGGGGTGGAGAACTGGGAGGCAGATTTTCTAAGTCGTCAGACTTTTCATCCGGGGGAGTGGGAGCTCGATCCAGAGGTGTTTGCTCAACTGGTTCAGCTATGGGGCACACCAGAATTGGATCTGATGGCGTCTCGTCAGAACGCCAAACTTCCTCATTACGGATCCAGGTCAAGGGATCCTCAGGCAGTACTGATAGATGCTCTAGCAATACCCTGGTCATTCAACCTGGCTTATGTGTTTCCACCATTCCCTCTCCTTCCGCGTCTGATTGCCAGAATCAAACAGGAGAGAGCTTCAGTGATTTTGATAGCGCCTGCGTGGCCACGCAGGACTTGGTATGCAGACCTGGTGGACATGTCATCTCTGCCACCATGGACTCTGCCACTGAGACGGGACCTTTTGATTCAAGGTCCATTCAAACATCCAAATCTAATTTCTCTGCAACTGACTGCTTGGAGATTGAACGCTTGATTTTATCAAAGCGGGGTTTCTCTGAGTCGGTCATAGATACCTTGATTCAGGCTCGAAAGCCTGTCACCAGGAAGATCTATCATAAGATATGGCATAAATATCTTTTTTGGTGTGAATCCAAAGGCTATTCATGGAGTAAGATCAGGATTCCTAGGATTTTGTCTTTTCTCCAAGAAGGATTGGAGAAAGGATTGTCCACTAGTTCCTTTAAAAAAAAAAAGGGACAGATATCTGCTTTGTCTATTCTGTTGCACAAGCGCCTGGCAGATGTCCCAGACGTTCGTTCGTGCCGATTGTTGGTGGGTGGGAGCAGCCGCTGGAAGGCAGTTGGGCGGCCCATCTCTGGCAATCTTCCGGCCAGCAGTCTGAAACGAGTGTCGGGTGCACGCAGGAGCACGCGCGCCCGTGATCCAGTATTGATATTAATTAAATAAAATTAATATACAGTTATATATATATATATATATATATATATATATATATATATATATATATATATATATATATATATACTGTATATATTATTATTATTTTTTAATTATCTCCTTAGCTTCCATTGTAAAAAGTGCTGTCAAGAGAGGAGGTGAAAAACAGCAAATTACTTTTGGCAATCCATAATGTCCATTTTTAAAACTAAAAAAAAAGTTGATGCTGAATATAGGAAATTTCAAGAGAGGTAGACAAGTGATTATTTTTTGTGTGGAGTTTTATAAGACTGCTACTTGCCTGATCTGCAATGAAAAAGTTGCTGTTCTTAAAGGGCCACTGTAAGTAAATATTTTCTATGCCTGTTACTAACTAAATACCCCAAATATGCTTTTTATCAATAGCATCTCATTAACATATCTCTACCATATATCAGAAATCTTGTCTGCAAATGTAATTGTTTTCCAAACCCACTCCGTGGGTATCCTTTGCTCTGTACCAATCCGTTTACAATACCTAGGTTTCAAAATGGTGCTTTAAACACAAAGTTATTGGTTTAAGTATTTTGAACACACAGTGCTGAAAATAGTGGGCAGGATAACGTGACATCATCGGCGAATAAAAGATATAACTTTTAGAACGTTATGAAACTTCGTTTTGGAGAAAATATAGGTCAGTAGGTTTTAATTAATGTTTATTAACTTTAATATGTTAGTTGTTTAGCTTAAAAATTATAACAGAAAGTAATCCTTTAAAAAAAATAACCTTAAATTGCATTATACTACTAAACATGCTGATCAGTATGCAAAGTATGGGGCAGAAGAAAAGGAGAGACAGATTGCCCAACTTCAGAAAGGCTGTAAATGCAGCAAAATCTCTTTAAGCTTGCAAAAAAGTAATGTGATGCAGCAGTTGAGGCTAGCTAAGTGGCAAGTGAGCAGGTGGCAAAAGCAGGGAAGCCATTTAGTGTTTTTTTAAAGAGACAGTAAACGTAAAAAAAATGTTATACAGTGTTCCCTCTAAATTCAGTTTTGTGAGTGGCCCAGCAGTGAAACAGTTAAAGGGACATGCCACCCAAATTTTTTCTTTTATGATTTAGAAAGAGAATGCAATTTTAAACATCTTTCTAATTTACTTATATTATCTAATTTGTTTTATTCTCTTGATATTCTTTGATGAAAGCATATCTAGATATGCTCACTAGCTGCTGATTGGTTGCTGCACATAGAAGCCTCGTGTGATTGGCTCACCATCTGCATTGCTTTTTCTTCAACTAAGGATATTTTAAAAATGAAGCAAAATAAATAATGGATGTAAATTGTAATGTTGGTTAAATTTATATTCTCTATCTGAATCATGAAAGAAAGATTTTGGGTTTAGTGGCCCTTTAATAAGGGAGCCACACATTTGCAGTCTGCATTGTATAGTGTGTGCTAATTGCTCTAATTAACTCTTTTCACTGCTGGGCCACTCACAAAACTGGCCTTAGAGGGAACACTGATGTTATATAATTCTGCACATAGTGCAGAATTATATAACATTATATTAGCCTTATCATTATAAAACCTTATTTGCCCTTTGAATTTTTTATAAATATGACAGGTTTTCAGACACGCTCTTCTGCTCTCTGCTGAGCGGGTCTGTTTTTTTTACACAGCGCATCGGGCCAGCTGTATAGTCGCAGCCCGGCCCGACCGCGCCATTATACACAGTGCAGCTCGCTCCTGCTGTCAGAGAGCGGGTCTGAAAACATGTCATATTTATAAAAAATTCAAAGGGCAAATAAGGTTTTATAACGATAAGGCTAATATAATGTTATTTAATTCTGCACTATGTGCAGAATTATATAACATTATTTTTTACATTTACTGTCCCTTTAAAGATTGAATGGTAAGCAAGCACTAACTAGTACTCTATATAATTTTGTTTTTGAAGTTTTACATTTTGCAAGTGGCCCCCATGGGAGAAGGGAACTTGTCCAGTGGCCCCCAGGTAGTCTTTGAAATCATACACAACTTTTATATACAATGAATATATTTAATGGAACATCTGGATTTTCTACATCCACAGGAATTTTTTTAAAAAAAGCAAACATAATGATGCAAAAAATATTGTGTGACATAATGATAAATTTGTGTTACTATTAAGCACTATGTTTTCCCTATGATCCCTTAAACTAATAAGAATTTATATCACCATTATATTCAATCCAGGACTCCTTAAATTATTAAGGGCCAGATTACGGGTTGAGGGGTAGTTTGTCGTGTTCAACCGTTAAAAACTCTAAAAGTATTTTTTTTACGCTAAGTGATTCGCACTCATATTACGAGTTGAAAGTAAAAAGATGCACTTTCGCATTCGCAAAGTTGCGGCAACAAATAGACTTTGAGAACTTGCGAACACAAAATCGCATTCCCCCATAGCCTTCAATGGAGCCGGAAAAAAAACCCCAAAAAACTAACACCCACAAGTCTCTCAAACACGACTGTGGTTATTTAAAAGTGCAATATAAACAAATAATATTGCATATTTCAGAATCCAGTGTTTTGCACATAGCAGAATTTGTTCTATTTATTCTTAAAGAGATATTAATATATATATCTGATGGATATATATATATATATATATATATATATATATTACCTATAGATATGCATGATTATATATAGGTGTAAATATATATAGATATATATAGGAATATCAATATAAAAATACTAAGAACATATTCTGCTATGTGCAGAACATTGGAATGTGAAATATTTACAGAAAATACACAGTATATCACATTAAATATGAATATTGCATAAATATGATATTACATATTTTCATCTACTTGACGGCAAAGGGCTCCAATGCACTTATATACTGCATATGTGTATATATGTATACATATGTATAAATGTGTATATATGTCTGTAAATATATAAATGCACTAATAAATACATAAATACATCATTATTAGATAGTGTTGTTATAAGTGTAACTGTAATTTTAAATGTATTTTGATGTGTTTTGTGACACATTTAATTCCAGCATAACAGTTAACCAAAGGTCTGAAGTCACGGTAATCATTCTAGCGTAAATCGCAATTGCGCTCACAAGTTCACCTTCACTGTCAACTTGTAATACAAGCGGAATGTAACTTGCATACAAACGGCCACGAAACCACAAGAAAAACTTGTAATCTAGCATTAAATACTTAAACCACTCTCATCTCCTATAGCAAGAGGTGACAATTACATATACCCTAAACTACCATTGTCTTCTACTGCAGTACATCTTCACCCCAGGCTTTCTTCCTGACCCCAATCCATGGACCTACCCTTCGCCTTACTATCACCCCTCCCCTATGGGAAGAATGCACATAAATGTATATACTTTTTTAAAATCCAGATTTGTTAAATGACTAAACCAGCAGGATTAAAGGGAATGTGGGGCAAGTAAAATTACAGAATTTAACCATCCCCTCTGAATTGTTGTTCATCAAATAAGCCACCACGGCAAGTAGTGGTTCCCCAATTTACTCAAGAAAGGTTACCAGTCTGATATAGTGTTCACTACAGACAGCCTTGTTCACATCCCTCACATATGGGATCCTAAATTTACTCTAACCAGACAAAGGTTAGATGCCCAAAATGTGGATTGCCAAGGATTTCTGATCCCTTAAGTATTGAGTTACCAGGAAGAAAAATGTCCCCCTCAGCACTATGGTTCTGTAAGGAGACAAACAAGGACAACGTGAGGTAAATTAAAGGGACAGTAAACCCAAAATCTTTCTTTCATGATTCAGATAGAGAATACAATTTTAAACAACATTCCAATTCACTTCTATTATTTAATTCGCTTTATTCTTTAGATATCTTTTGTTGAAGAGATAGCATTGCACATGGGAGCGCCAATCACATGAGGCAACTGTGCATCCAATCAGCATCTATTGAGCCTATCTAGATATGCTTTTCAGCAAAGGATATCAAGAGAATGAAGAAAATTAGATAATAGAAGTAAATTAGAAATGTGTTTAAAATGGCTTGCTCTTTCTGAATCACAAAAGAAAAAAAATTGTGTATTATGTCCCTTTAAGTAAAAATTATTTTCATTGTAATGTTTTTATTTCCCAGGTTTTTGAATCAGTTGAAGAAGTAGAACAAACAGAAACCAGAATTGAAGATAGCAAACCAGCAAAGGTTACCAACGGTACGGTCCTTAATGGAACTTCATCTCCAGATTCAGGTCATCCGTCCTCTCGGAATTTCTCTATTACATCTGGGTATTCAGAACACAGCTTCAGTACAGATGATACCGCTTCTATGGAGACAAATAAAAGCAACATGTACCTGCAAACAAAACCAGGAATTGTCAGTGGTAAAAAGGAGAACGGTTTGGACAATATCCTTTTAGATAACAAAATGGCAGAAGAAGAAAATCCAATTCAGGATAGCTTAAGCATAGAAGCAACAGCCAATGAAAGCTTGGATGATTTTCTTTCTATCAGTGAGAATGTAGAGGATATAATACTGGATAAGGATACTGCAGTACTTTCAGTTGTGGAAGCATGGCCTGACAGTGAAGCTGAGAAGGAGAGCCTAGTTGGAAGTGAAGACAATTTATCTGAAGAGCCAGAGATGGAGAGTTTGTATCCACAGCACAATTCATTGGTTGTAATTGATGCAACTGTGTCTGCAGTATCTCCTGTTTCATCCATAGGAGTTGCATATTCAGTGAGTACCTTGTAATATAATGATTTGCCTGAAATGGCCCAATGTCTTTAGCAGTAGATCAGCCATTATACTCAAACCATACAGGAGTTATTGAGGCATTTGTCAAGTAAAATTGATGATTGTATAGTTTAACAGGAGATGCTTTAACTTAATGTCAACAGTATCTTGTGCCTCACTACGTGAGTGGAATACAACACTGCCTCAGACCTTTTATTTTCGTAGTGACGCATTAAAGTTGTTGTGCAAAACTCAATGCGTAGTATCACAAAAAAAATATTCTGTGTTGAACCCAAAAAGATGCTAACAAGACCCCAAATCTTTAATAAACATTAACTGCCTATAAAACAAAGGGTAAAGTTCTATCTTTAATCTCTTATCCCAGGGCTCCCTTTTAAATATAAGTGAATCTCCCAAAACCACTGAGAAAAAATGTGCAAATTTAAGGGGTGGAAAAGGGGCGCTAGAAGCTAGGGATAAAGGTGAATACAAATAAAACGAGATTGCAGGTTATCTCTTGTACCGATGTAGGATATGTAGTATTCAACAACCCAAATAAATAATACTATCTATGTAAAGCTAGTACAACTTCAGTGGATACAGTATGATTATCATAAAAAATGTCTATTAGACACTAATGAATAAGAATAACACATGAATATAATTATATTTATAGTAAAAATCAAAGAGAAAAAAATGACAAAGTTAAATTCAATGTATGCATATATACTTGTAAACATGAATATCTAAAAAATATATTTTATATGTTGTGGCCACAACAAAAAATTAATTAAAAGCTAGCAAGATGGTTGGCTAGCGTATAGAACAAAAACAGACTTGACTAGGCGTCTATTGTAGATGTATACAAAGTGCGTGTAGCAAGACTTATTTAGTGTCTATTATTCGATGTATACAAAGTCATGTAGCAAAGTCTCTTTGTAAACACAGTTGATATTATCGAAGAAGGTAATACACTGTCCATGGAAAGTGTGAATGAATAGTTTCCAATGCGGCTATTATATATATATTATATTGAAATATTCAAAGGGAGATTATACACCAGCCGGGCTTACTCGGGGAATCTTACCATGGTCATCTTAGGTGTAGAACTCCGCCTTGAGTGATATTGGAGCAGTTATCGCCGCCAAAGTGACACGGGGAAGATCATCTTCTCTCTGTGCTGTTTGAGCGTCCTAGTGACCGAGGACGCTCTCCCCGGTGTCACTTTGGCGGCAATAACTGCTCCAATTTCCCTCCAGACGGAGTCCTACACCTAAGACGACCCTGGTAAGATTTCTCAGGTAAGACCGGCTGGTGTATAATCTCCCTCTTGAACATTTCAATATATAAGTTGCATTGGAAACTATTCCCCGGGTAAGCCTGGCTGGTGTATAATCTCCCTTTTGAATATTTCAATATATAAGCCGCATTGGAAACTATTCATTCACACTTTCCACAGACAGTGTATTACCTTCGATAATTTCAACTGTGTTTACAAAGAGACTTTGCTACATGACTTTGTATACATCGAATAATAGACACTAAATAAGTTGCTACATGCACTTTGTATACATCTACAATAGACGTCTATTCAAGTCTGTTTTTGTTCTATACGCTAGCCAATCATCTTGCTAGATTTTAATTAATGTTTTGTTGTGGCCACAACATATAAAATATATTTTTTAGATATTCATGTTTACAAGTATATATGCATACAATGAATTTAACTTTGTCATTTTTACTCTTTGATTTTTACTATAAATATAATTATATTCTTGTGTTATTCTTATTCATTAGAGTCTAACAGACATTTTTTATGATACACTATACTGTATCCACTGAAGTTTTTACTAGATTTACCTAGATAGTATTATTTAGTTGGGTTGTTGAATACTACATATCCTACATCGGTACAAGAGATAACCTGCAATCTCGTTTTATTTGTATACACCTTTATCCCTAGCTTCTAGCGCCCCTTTTCCACCCCCTTAAATCTTAACTTCCTATAACCCACAATAAACCATAACCAAAGCTTATTGCTAAATATTAAAATTTAACAATGATTATTTTGTTTTAAGGTATTTGAGTGGAAAGGGCTCCAAAGTGTATTTATATACCATATATACTGTATATATATACAGGGAGTGCAGACTTATTAGGCAAGTTGTATTTTTGAGGATTAATTTTATTATTGAACAACAACCATGTTCTCAATGAACCCAAAAAACTCATTAATATCAAAGCTGAATAGTTTTGGAAGTAGTTTTTAGTTTGTTTTTAGTTATAGCTATTTTAGGGGGATATCTGTGTGTGCAGGTGACTATTACTGTGCATAATTATTAGGCAACTTAACAAAAAACAAATATATACCCATTTCAATTATTTATTTTTACCAGTGAAACCAATATAACATCTCAACATTCACAAATATACATTTCTGACATTCAAAAACAAAACAAAAACAAATCAGTGACCAATATAGCCACCTTTCTTTGCAAGGACACTCAAAAGCCTGCCATCCATGGATTCTGTCAGTGTTTTGATCTGTTCACCATCAACATTGCGTGCAGCAGCAACCACAGCCTCCCAGACACTGTTCAGAGAGGTGTACTGTTTTCCCTCCTTGTAAATCTCACATTTGATGATGGACCACAGGTTCTCAATGGGGTTCAGATCAGGTGAACAAGGATGCCATGTCATTAGATTTTCTTCTTTTATACCCTTTCTTGCCAGCCACGCTGTGGAGTACTTGGACGCGTGTGATGGAGCATTGTCCTGCATGAAAATCATGTTTTTCTTGAAGGATGCAGACTTCTTCCTGTACCACTGCTTGAAGAAGGTGTCTCCCAGAAACTGGCAGTAGGACTGGGAGTTGAGCTTGACTCCATCCTCAACCCGAAAAGGCCCCACAAGCTCATCTTTGATGATACCAGCCCAAACCAGTACTCCACCTCCACCTTGCTGGCGTCTGAGTCGGACTGGAGCTCTCTGCCCTTTACCAATCCAGCCACGAGCCCATCCATCTGGCCCATCAAGACTCACTCTCATTTCATCAGTCCATAAAACCTTAGAAAAATCAGTCTTGAGATATTTCTTGGCCCAGTCTTGACGTTTCAGCTTTGGTGTCTTGTTCAGTGGTGGTCGTCTTTCAGCCTTTCTTACCTTGGCCATGTCTCTGAGTATTGCACACCTTGTGCTTTTGGGCACTCCAGTGATGTTGCAGCTCTGAAATATGGCCAAACTGGTGGCAAGTGGCATCTTGGCAGCTGCACGCTTGACTTTTCTCAGTTCATGGGCAGTTATTTTGCACCTTGGTTTTTCCACACGCTTCTTGCGACCCTGTTGACTATTTTGAATGAAACGCTTGATTGTTCGATGATCACGCTTCAGAAGCTTTGCAATTTTAAGAGTGCTGCATCCCTCTGCAAGATATCTCACTATTTTTGACTTTTCTGAGCCTGTCAAGTCCTTCTTTTGACCCATTTTGCCAAAGGAAAGGAAGTTGCCTAATAATTATGCACACCTGATATAGGGTGTTGATGTCATTAGACCACACCCCTTCTCATTACAGAGATGCACATCACCTAATATGCTTAATTGGTAGTAGGCTTTCGAGCCTATACAGCTTGGAGTAAGACAACATGCATAAAGAGGATGATGTGGTCAAAATACTCATTTGCCTAATAATTCTGCACTCCCTGTATATATATACAGGGAGTGCAGAATTATTAAGCAAGTTGTATTTTTGAGGATTAATTTTATTATTTAACAACAACCATGTTCTCAATGAACCCCAAAAACTCATTAATATCAAAGCTGAATAGTTTTGGAAGTAGTTTTTAGTTTGTTTTTAGTTATAGCTATTTTAGGGGGATATCTGTGTGTTCAGGTGACTATTACTGTGCATAATTATTAGGCAACTTAACAAAAAACAAATATATACCCATTTCAATTATTTATTTTTACCAGTGAAACCAATATAACATCTCAACATTCACAAATATACATTTCTGACATTCAAAAACAAAACAAAAACAAATCAGTGACCAATATAGCCACCTTTCTTTGCAAGGACACTCAAAAGCCTGTCATCCATGGATTCTGTCAGTGTTTTGATCTGTTCACCATCAACATTGCGTGCAGCAGCAACCACAGCCTCCCAGACACTGTTCAGAGAGGTGTACTTTTTTCCCTCCTTGTAAATCTCACATTTGATGATGGACCACAGGTTCTCAATGGGGTTCAGATCAAGTGAACAAGGAGGCCATGTCATTAGATTTTCTTCTTTTATACCCTTTCTTGCCAGCCACGCTATGGAGTACTTGGACCCGTGTGATGGAGCATTGTCCTGCATGAAAATCATGTTTTTCTTGAAGGATGCAGACTTCTTCCTGTACCACTGCTTGAAGAAGGTGTCTTCCAGAAACTGGCAGTAGGACTGGGAGTTGAGCTTGACTCCATCCTCAACCCGAAAAGGCCCCATAAGCTCATCTTTGATGATACCAGCCCAAACAAGTACTCCACCTCCACCTTGCTGGCGTCTGAGTCGGACTGGAGCTCTCTGCCCTTTACCAATCCAGCCACGGGCCCATCCATCTGGCCCATCAAGACTCACTCTCATTTCATCAGTCCATAAAACCTTAGAAAAATCAGTCTTGAGATATTTCTTGGCCCAGTGTTGACGTTTCAGCTTGTGTGTCTTGTTCAGTGGTGGTCGTCTTTCAGCCTTTCTTACCTTGGCCATGTCTCTGAGTATTGCACACCTTGTGCTTTTGGGCACTCCAGTGATGTTGCAGCTCTGAAATATGGCCAAACTGGTGGCAAGTGGCATCTTGGCAGCTGCACGCTTGACTTTTCTCAGTTCATGGGCAGTTATTTTGCGCCTTGGTTTTTCCACACGCTTCTTGCGACCCTGTTGACTATTTTGAATGAAACGCTTGATTGTTCGATGATCACGCTTCAGAAGCTTTGCAATTTTAAGAGTGCTGCATCCCTCTGCAAGATATCTCACTATTTTTGACTTTTCTGACCCTGTCAAGTCCTTCTTTTGACCCATTTTGCCAAAGGAAAGGAAGTTGCCTAATAATTATGCACACCTGATATAGGGTGTTGATGTCATTAGACCACACCCCTTCTCATTACAGAGATGCACATCACCTAATATGCTTAATTGGTAGTAGGCTTTCAAGCCTATACAGCTTGGAGTAAGACAACATGCATAAAGAGGATGATGTGGTCAAAATACTCATTTGCCTAATAATTCTGCACTCCCTGTATATATATATATATATATATATATCTGTGTGTGTGTGTGTGTGTGTTTATGTCTAAACATCTGTAAATTTGTTTATATCTGTATATATGTATATATATATATATATATATATATATATATATATATATATATATATATATATTTACACACCCATAAACATATTTAGACATATATATACTTAATGGTCCTTTCCATTCAAATTCCTTGTTGTATACCCATATACCTTTTAACCCATATAAAATAATTTAGGGTGGGCACAATAGTGTGCTACTTGTAATCTGGCCCATTCTGTTTAAAAAAGTGATCACTCCTGCTTATACAAAAAAATATCCTTAGTGATTAATCAAATTAGATAGTCAGGACTGTTGATTGACAGGTCACAGACATAAAAAGTTGCTATTGTTTGGTGACTTACCTATAGCATGGTCTTACTGAACAGTAGCTGTTTGAGTTTTATCAGTTTGTTAAAAAGGAGTCTGTTGCTGTACTGTCATACATTTGTTTAATTATAGCAGTTTGCATAGGATATAGCCCTTAGCCTTATTGGTATTAAAATATTAATACACCTTTGACCTATTGAATTGCTATTCATTATTATTCCCAACAACTTTATAGCAAGAACTCTTAGATATGTACACCATCAACCTCCACCGCATAGAAAAGGATGTGCAGAGATGCGATCGCAACTATTGGTATTTCACACCGTCCAATCTGGAGAAACTTCGCAATGTGATGTGCAGGTAATTATATTCATTATTTTATAAACTTAAATGTCATTGCTTTTTCAGTTCTAGTAATAGAAGCACATTCTGATATAACCTACATTTAGAGATTAACTTTGTATTAAAAAGTTATGTTGTGTTAAACTGATAGTGGATTCAATGTATGTTTGACTGCATGTATGGATATTGTCAGATTTATGTTGAATCTGTAGCTTTGTAAAAGCATGAAAAGGCACAAAATTGTGAAGAGTAGCATGAAAGACCTGGAGAAGAAGGAAGAAATTATGCAATGTTACTCATTTGTGGTACAACATGTATTGATGATGTACATTAATCTTTCATTTTAACCCTTTCAGCCAAATGGACGAAGTACCTACGTCCTACACTCTGGCACAGTTTGGGTTCCTGCTGCCAGCTTTGACAGAGGGAATCACAACCTAGGGGCATAAGGTATATGCCTTCATATGGTCAGGGCTGTCTTTAACGCGGAGCAAAAGGGAAAGCTGCCCTGGGCCCTTTCTAACGTGTGGGGCCCAAAGCAGCTGACCCTTGAGCCCGCTCAGCAGAGGCGGACTGCGCCTCTCTGATACTGTAAAATTGGCAGCACCACCTTGCTGTGAGTAAGCACTGCAGCAGGGGAGATATTACTTGTATACAGTGGCTGGGGCCGGGGGTGGGAGGAACAGGGGCCTCATGTGACACAGTCACTGTGTGCAAACTCCTGCTTGGTGCTGTCACTCCCCCTGACACTCATCACTTCCTCCCAGAGTGAGTCCCTCCCTGTCCTAGCATCCTATGCACGCAGCTGCGCATGCAGGAAGAGTAAGAGGGAAGCAGGGCCCGTGTGAAGAGCAAACTTTGTGCATCCGCTCAGATGCTCTGGAGACACAGAAGCACAAGTTAGTGCATCCAGCCCCTATATAGCGTAGCAGTGTGTTCTAGCAGTGGAACAGTGCTGTCCTGAATGCTGCCTCATGCATGTAGTTAATAGCTTATTTAGGATCCTGACTTGTGAGTGATTACTGATAGTGGCTGTGCATTGCAAATGGAGCATGTATGGTGCCAATAAGATGACATACTCTGTACCCCTGTGTATTTCTTCCATGTTAGCTCTTGCTGCTCTCTCAAGTGTCTGAATAAAATATAGATGAATATAAGGCTAAGGGCTTGAACGTGTAAACACTGCAGGAAACAACTTTAGCTTGCCATCATCAAAAATATATATTAATTTAATGTAAATTTCAGGAAGTCATTTTCCAAGGGTAACTGCATCCCTCTTTCCTCTTCCTAAACGCTGTTGGTGTTTTTGTTTTTTTTAACTAACTGTTTTATATGATCTCTTTTGTTAGCTAACAACACACACATCTCTAAGCCTTCTAGTAGATAATTTTCAAATTATTTAATACCAAAATCCTGAAAAATATAAATGTGTGTACTCCTTTAATATGTATCCAGGTGGTTACCATTTTAAGTTGGTAAATGGGAAAAAAGAAAATGTTCCATGCTTAGTAACCTCAGTGGCAAAATGTATTGGCATTTAAAGAGTGGCTTCAGTGTCACTACCCCTTATTACATGTAGTATGTGAGTTTATGTGAGTGTGTGTATGTTTGTGTGAGTACTTATGTATGGATAAGTGTGTATGTATGAGTGTGTTTGTGTACAAGTGCGTGTGTGTGGGTGTATGTGAGCTTAGTGCCATTGAAATATCTTTGCTACTTTAGCCAATGATTAAGACCTACTTAGAAAACTAACTGGTAAACTAAACACAGATTTTCGCTTGCACTAATGAGCTTTTGTAATTAATGTTCAGTGTATGTTGTTAAATGCAAAAACTTATTTTAGCACTATCTAGCTGGTGAAATAACGTTCTTGTATAGACATTTCTAGCTATTCAAATAGTATTCCAAAGTATAGAGGTGGTATTAGACCATACAATATGGGAGTAGAAATGTTTACAATAAAATATCAAAGTTACAAGCATATAGATAAAGTTACAGGTATATATATATATATATATATATATATATATATATATATATATATATATATATATATATATATATATATATATATATATATATATATATACCCCTTGCACACCTGTGTTAGTGCTACTCACCTTGTATATCAAATAAAGTCACCTGGCCTCAAGTTCCTGAGTCCTCGCTTTTTCCTTTGTATCCTATATATATATATATATATATATATATATATATATATATATATATATATATATATATATATATATATATATACAGTTGTGCTCATAAGTTTACATACCCTGGCAGAATTTATGATTTCTTAGCCGTTTTTCAGAGAATATGAATGATAACACAAAAAGTTTTCTTTCACTCATGGTTAGTGTTGGGCTGAAGCCATTTATTATCAATCAACTGTGTTTACTCTTTTTAAATCATAATGATAACAGAAACTACCCAAATGACCCAGATCAAAAGTTTACATACCCTGGTGATTTTGGCCTGATAACATGCGCACAAGTTGACACAAAGGGGGTTTGAATGGCTATTAAAGGTAACCATCCTCACCTGTTACCTGTTTGCTTGTAATTTGTTTGTGTGTATAAAAGGTCAATGAGTTTCTGGACTCCTGACAGACCCTTGCATCTTTCATCCAATGCTGCACAGACGATTCTGGATTCTGAGTCATGGGGAAAGCAAAAGAATTGTCAAAGTATCTGCGGGAATAGGTAGTTGAACTGTATAAAACAGGAAAGGGATATAAAAAGATATCCAAGGAATTGAGAATGCAAATCAGCAGTGTTCAAACTCTAATCAAGAAGTGGAAAATGAGGGGTTCTGTTTAAACCAAACCACGGTCAGGTAGACCAACTAAAATTTCCGCCACAACTGCCAGGAAAATTGTTCGGGATGCAAAGACAAACCCACAATTAACTTCAGGTGAAATACAGGACTCTCTGAAAACTTTTGGTGTGGCTGTTTCAAGATGCACAATAAGGAGGCACTTGAAGAAAGATGGGCTGCATGGTTGAGTCGCCAGAAGAAAGCCATTACTACGCAAATGCCACAAAGTATCCCGCTTACAATACGCCAAACAGCACAGAGACAAGTCTCAAACCTTCTGGCATAAAGTCATTTGGAGTGATGAGACCAAAATTGAGCTTTTTGGTCACAACCATAAACGCTACATTTGGAGAGGAGTCAACAAGGCCTATGATGAAAGGTACACCATTCCTACTGTGAAACACGGAGGTGGATCGCTGATGTTTTGGGGATGTGTGAGCTACAAAGGCACAGGAAATTTGGTCAGAATTGATGGCAAGATGAATGCAGTATGTTATCAAACAGAACGTCTCATTTTCCACTTCTTGATTAGAGTTTGAACACTGCTGATTTGCATTCTCAATTCCATGAGTGAAAGAAAAGTTTTTGTGTTATCATTCATATTCTCTTAAAAAAGGCCAAGAAATCATAAATTCTGCCAGGGTATGTAAACTTATGAGCACAACTGTATATATGTATATGCTGATAATATACAAGAAGCATGTTATACAGAGGACTTAAGGGCTGTGCTTATGTCATATTAGGGTGTTTGTTGAGCACTGGCTCAAGATAGTGTGCTGCTTGGGTCAGATAATGTAGTAACACCAACCCCATTCTCCCCATAGTAACATTACTGATTAGCATATCAACTTTATGTTACCAAGCCTTCCTACCTTTTTTTAACTTATGTTTTGGTTGAGTGCAAAATATAACTCACCACTTGTAAATTTAGCGATGTTTAATGAAGTCCTTACGTAAAGGGTTAGGGCTAAATTAAAGTTGCACCAAACACAACATAAATACATTAAAATTAAGTGTTACACTGATATATACATTATATGATAAATTGTAATCATATGAATATATATTAAAAAAAAACATCATTATATTGGTTAAAAGGCATGGGGGGCCCAAGGGTCCAATCAATATTAAAGATGTCCCTGCATATAGTGAGGGAACACTTATTGTGTTCAGTTACCATATGAAGTTAGGTTGCTGATCGTTACAGTCTGTGTCACTGTTTGTTATGAACTTTGTGCTGGAGCCGGTGGGAGGGAGGTTGGTAGGCGGCACAAAGTGGGAGGGGTAGAAAGGGGCGGGTCCCCACACTATGTCAAAAAATGTTTGTCAGGGAAGAAGGGGATATTGGTCCCTATACTACAGAAAAAATATTGGTTGGATGGGGGTGGTAAGGAGGTGTGAATTGTTTAGTTTGGCAGGGTGGGAATGCAGAATAAATTTGTTATTTTAGTTATAAAACATAAAGTATTATTATTGATTATTGTTGTTATATTTAAACCTCCTGAGCATACAGACAACACTGGTTTAACCCTTGATTTTCCTAAACTCACCTGCTGGGAAAGCAAGGCATTAAAGGGACAGTATATACCAATTTTTATATAACTGCATTGTAATAGACACTACTATGGAGAAGAATATGCACAAATATTGATATAAAAATCCAGTATAAAACCTTTTAAAAACTTAGCACTGTTGATGAGGTTAGACTGGGACACCAGCTGAAAGTGACTGAGAAAGCAGGGAGAACAGACCCCCATTTCACAAACAGCAGCAAGCAGGAATCTGTAGACGTCAAGCTTCATCTGATCCTTTGGGGCTTGGTTAGGAATCTGAAAATCAGCACAATCGTATTAAAAAAAATAAGCAAAACTATACAGTGTTACAAAAACACTCACAGATAGGCTATATAAGTGGATCATCTACAAAACATGTATGCAAAGACAAATCTAGTGTACAATATCCCTTTAATTAACACATTAGTTATTTAGCCCCCTCATTCCCCATAATAACAACTGCATTGGTAATTTAGTCCGCACCTCTCCCTAGCCAAAGAGATCATGATAAGGAAGGCATTTTAATATTTGTCAAGCCCTAGTACTGTATATATAAGGTCTCTATATCACTAATGATGACTTTTTATATTTACAATCTCAAGATATTACAATTATTTATTTAAATGCAGAGATAATAGCTACAAAACCTTAGGCATGATCAAATAGATGATATATTGTCAACACAAATATATATAAAGAAATAAAGATGTTGGAACATATTTTATTGCTTTTGTTTTCTATTTTTCCAGCTATGTGTGGCAGCACATTGAGATTGGATACGTGCAAGGGATGTGTGATCTACTGGCGCCTCTCTTGGTAATACTAGATGACGGTATGAAATTCTTTATGGGATCTTCTTGCTGTCCGTAGCCCAGTGAGTCTTAGGGTTGATTGAATTGAGGTCCTTTGGGTTGATACCATCGGAAAAGAAGGAAATCATAGTTTTTTGACATTCAATATTGCAAAAAATAATTAAAGGTGACACCAACAGATAGATAAATAAGCCAATAAATACATCACTTTTCTGTCATTTTTGTTATTTTAAAGGGACATGAAACCCAAATTTTTTATTTGTGAATTAGGTAGAACATATAATTTTAAACAACTTACTAGTTTACTTCTATTATCAAATTTGCTTAATTCTCTTGGTATCATTTGTTGAAGGAGCAGCAATGCACTACTGGTTACTAACTGAACACATGGGTGAGCCAATGACAATTGGTATATATATATGCAGCCACCAATCAGCAGCTAGATCCTAGGTTCTTTGCCGCTCCTGAGCTTTCCTAGATAAACCTTTCAGCAAAGGATAACAAGAGAAGGAAGCAAATTAAATAATAGAAGTAAATTGGAAAGTTGTTTAAAAATGTATGCTCTGTCTAAATCACGAATGTCTAACTTTCGCCTAGATTTAGAGTTTTGCGGCCAAAGGGGTGCGTTAGCTATGCGTGGTTTTTTTCCCCCGCACCTTTTAAACAACGCTGGTATTTAGAGTTCTCTGAAGGGCAGCGTTAGGCTCCAAAAAGGGAGCGTACAGGCATATTTACCGCCACTGCAACTCTCAATACCAGCGGTTTTACAATACCAACTCTCAATACCAGCGGTTTTACAATACAATACCAGTTGTAATGTTGGGGGGGGGTATTGTATGTTTTTTTACAGGCAAAAGAGCAGAATTCTTTGGGGCATGCCCCGCAAAAGGCCCTTTTAAGGGCTGGTAAGGTAAAAGAGCTGTAAAATATTTATTTTAGAATATGGTAGGGCATTTTTTTTATTTTGGGGGGCTTTGTTATTTTTTTAGGGGGCTTAGAGTAGGTGTAATTAGTTTAAAATTCTTGTAATCTTTTTTTATTTTTTGTAATTTAGTGTTTGTTTGTTTTTTGTAATTTAGTGTTTGTTTGTTTTTTTGTAATTTAGTTTAGTTGATTTAATTTTAGATAATTGTAGATAGTTTATTTAATTAATTTATTGATAGTGTAGTGTTAGGTTTAATTGTAACTTAGGTTAAGATTTATTTTACAGGTAATTTTGTAATTATTTTAACTAGGTAACTATTAAATAGTTATTAACTATTTAATAGCTATTGTACCTGGTTAAAATATATACAAAGTTGCCTGTAAAATAAATATTAATCCTAAAATAGCTACAATATAATTATTATTTATATTGTAGCTATATTAGGGTTTATTTTACAGGTAAATATTTAGATTTAAATAGGAATAATTTATTTAATAATATTTATTTTATTTCGTTAGATTTAAATTATATTTAACTTAGGGGGGTGTTAGGGTTAGGGTTAGACTTAGCTTTAGGGGTTAATACATTTATTAGAGTAGCGGCGAGGTCCGATCGGCAGATTAGGGGTTAATACTTGAAGGTTGGTGTCGGCGATGTTAGGGAGGGCAGATTAGGGGTTAATACTATTTATTATAGGGTTTTTGAGGCGGGAGTGAGGCGGATTAGGGGTTAATACATTTGTTATAGTAGCGGTGAGGTCCGGTTGGCAGATTAGGGGTTAATAATTGTAGGTAGGTAGCGGCGACGTTGGGGGGGGGCAGATTAGGGGTTAATAAATATTATGTAGGGGTCGGCGATGTTAGGTGCAGCAGATTAGGGGTACATAGGGATAATGTAGGTTGCGGCGGTGTGCGGTCGGCAGATTAGGGGTTAAAAAAATTTAATAGAGTGGCGGCGATGTGGGGGGGGCTCTGTTTAGGGGTGCAAAAGTAGTTTATGGGTGTTAGTGTACTTTAGAGCACAGTAGTTAAGAGCTTTATGAACCGGGGTTAGCCCATAAAACTCTTAACTCCTGACTTTCTTCTGCGGCTGGAGTCTTGTCGTTAGATTTCTAACGCTCACTTCAGCCAAGACTCTAAATACCGGCGTTAGAAAGATCCCATTGAAAAGATAGGATACGCAATTGACGTAAGGGGATCTGCGGTATGGAAAAGTTGCGGCTGGAAAGTGAGCGTTAGACCCTTACCTACAAGACTCTAAATACCAGCGGTAGACCAAAACTAGCGTTAGGACCCCCTAACGCTGGTTTTGACGGCTAACGCAGAACTCTAAGTCTAGGCGTATGACTTTACTGTCCCCTTATATTTTTCTATTGACTAAAGAAAATTGCTTTAGTTTTAATCACTCTGTCAAGATACACTAATGGGTGTCTTTATGCGGAAAATAAATAGAAAAACTTAATATTCTATGTCCTAATAAATTATTACAGAACTCGACAAACAAGCAATTTGTTTTGTTCAAAGGATCTAATAAATAATTTCAGACCAAAAAGATGATGGAAATACACAGTTTATTGTTGATTATAATAAAAATAGTAACACTTATGCAGTTTATTAATAAAAACAGAAGCAAATTCTATTCAGTGTACTAGTTGATTACATTCAGTTTATTATTTGCAAACATATTTTGCCTTCAGATTACAACCAGCAAGGATGGCACAGCCAGAAAGTTATGTCTAATTATAATGAAATAGGAGAACATGTTTCAAGTTATATAATACATAGGGCTCCATTTATTAATGCGTAGATAGACAGGTTCCCAATTAGAGAATGAGTACGCCCGTGATCACGGGTAGAGGGCAGCATCGCGCAGCCACTTGTGCAATGCTGCCCTCTGCTATCATGAACCCAATCATGTGAGAGATGGGACTTTCAAGCTCTCCGGTTGGACTAATCCGATCTGATGATCGCTGCTTCTTAATTATCAGCCGTGCTCCGAAACTGCATCTGCAGCTTGATAAATGGAGCCCATAATACCTCATTTCAACAGCTTTTAAATTCTATACCTTTAGTTTTGTCTATATATATATATATATATATATATATATATATCAATGCATCCACCCAATATCACCCCTTGTTAACAAAAACATGAAGGATACAAAAAGCGTAAGTAATACCTATAGTTTCCTCTATCTGGAAGTTAGAAGTTTAGTTAATGCTACAGAGAATGGTAAACACCCAAGACTATTTTCTGATACATTTCTATTGTCCATTTATTATTATTATTATTATTATCGGTTATTTGTAGAGCGCCAACAGATTCCGCAGCGCTATAAACAAAGGGGGAGTACAACAAAACAATTATAGGGTAGAGGGCCCTGCCAAGAGTTGCACTGTTGTAGTCAGCTCTTAAGAAGGTGATCTACAGACAGCTGGACTTTTAGGCTTACATGCTAAGAGGGTTCAGGGGATTGCAGTGGAGGAGAGGAACTGGTATTAGGAAAGGTTAGCGTAGGTTGTATGCGTCCCTGAACAGTAGAGTCTTTAGGGAGCACTTGAAGCTTTTAAAACTAGAAGAGAGTCTTGTGGAGCGAGGCAGAGAGTTCCATAAGATGGGAGCCAGTCTGGAGAAGTCCTGTAAACGGGAGTGTGATGAGGTGACAAGAGAGGAGGAGAGTAGGAGGTCATGAGCAGAGCGAAGGGGACGGGAGGGAGAGTATCTGGAGACAAGGTCTGAGATGTAGCGGGGAGCAGTGCAGTTGAGGGCTTTGTATGTAAGAGTGAGAGTTTTGTGTTTGATCCTAGAGGCAAGAGGAAGCCAGTGAAGGGATTGGCAGAGAGGCGCAGCAGATGAAGAGCGACGTGTAAGGAAGATGAGTCTGGCAGAGGCATTGATTATGGATTGTAAAGGAGCTAGGCGGTAGGAGGGGAGACCAGAGAGGACAGAGTTGCAGTAATCAAGGCGGGAAAGAATGAGAGAGTGGATTAAAATCTTAGTTGTGTCTTGTGTAAGGAAGTGTCTAATTTTAGAGATGTTTTTAAGGTGGAAGCGGCAGGCTGTGGCCAAGGACTGAATGTGAGGAGTGAAGGAAAGATTTGAGTCAAATGTGACCCCGAGACATCGGGCATGCGGGGTAGGGGTAATGATGGAGTTGTCGACAGTTATAGAGATATTGGGGGTGGAGATTTTGGAAGAAGGGGGGAAAATGAGGAGCTCAGTTTTGGAGAGATTTAGCTTGAGGTAGTGAGAGGACATCCAGGAAGAGATGTGAGAAAGACAGTTAGTGACACGGGTTAGCAAGGAAGGAGATAGTTCTGGTGCAGAGAAGTAGATTTGGGTGTCATCGGCATACAGATGATATTGGAAACTGTGGGACTTAATAAGGGAACCTAGTGATGACGTATAGATTGAGAAGAGAAGGGGACCGAGGACAGAGCCTTTTAGTATGTGACATTTTATTTCTAAAAATCACAAGGTTATATTCTTTGTTATGCTAAAGCTTTAACCCCTGCTTTACAATACTCCTGTTGATTTTTCATAAAACAAATGTCACAATGTAGGAAATTTAATTACCCTGATAAAATCTATCACATCGTAATAAAAACAAAATGTATGCTTAACTGATAAATTTCTTTCTCTTGTGGTGTATCCAGTCCACGGGTTCATCCATTACTTGTGGGATATTCTCCTTCCCAACAGGAAGTTGCAAGAGGACACCCACAGCAGAGCTGTCTATATAGCTCCTCCCCTAACTGCCACCCCCAGTCATTCGACCGAAGACAAGCAAGAAAAAGGAGAAACTATAGGGTGCAGTGGTGACTGTAGTTTAAAAATAAAAAACACCTGCCTTAAAATGACAGGGCGGGCCGTGGACTGGATACACTACAAGAGAAATAAATTTATCAGGTAAGCATAAATTATGTTTTTCTCTTGTAAGGTGTATCCAGTCCACGGGTTCATCCATTACTTGTGGGATACCAATACCAAAGCTTTAGGACACGGATAAAGGGAGGGACAAGGCAGGAACTTAAACGGAAGGCACCACTGCCTGCAAGACCTTTCTCCCAAAAATAGCCTCTGAGGAAGCAAAAGTATCAAATTTGTAGAATTTAGAAAAGTATGAAGCGAAGACCAAGTCGCCGCCTTACAAATCTGTTCAACAGAGGCCTCATTTTTAAAAGCCCATGTGGAAGCTACCGCTCTAGTGGAATGAGCTGTAATTCTTTCAGGAGGCTGCTGGCCACAGTGGCCAGTAGTCTCATAAGCTAAACGGATTATGCTTCTCAGCCAAAAACAAAGAGAAGATGCCGAAGCCTTTTGGCCTCTCCTCTGTCCAGAGTAGACAACAAACAATGCAGATGTTTGACGAAAATCCTTAGTAGCTTGTAAATAAAACTTTAAAGCACGAACCACGTCAAGATTGTGTAATAGACGTTCCTTCTTTGAAGAAGGATTAGGACACAGTGACGGAACTACAATCTCCTGATTGATATTCTTATTAGATACCACCTTAGGAAGAAATCCAGGTTTGGTACGCAACACTACCTTATCTGTATGGAATATCAGATAAGGGGAATCACACTGTAAGGCAGATAACTCTGAAACTCTTCGAGACGAAGAGATAGCTACCAAAAACAGAACTTTCCACGATAAAAGCTTGATATCTATGGAATGCAGAGGTTCAAACGGAACCCCTTGAAGAACTTTAAGAACTAAATTTAAACTCCATGGCGGAGCAACAGGTTTAAACACAGGCTTGATTCTAACTAAAGCCTGACAAAACGCCTGAACGTCTGGAACATCTGCCAGACGCTTGTGCAGAAGAATAGACAGAGCAGAAATCTGTCCCTTTAAGGAACTAGCTGACAATCCCTTCTCCAATCCTTCTTGGAGAAAAGATAATATCCTAGGAATCCTGACTTTACTCCATGAGTAACCCTTGGATTCACACCAATGAAGATATTTACACCATATCTTATGATAGATTTTCCTTGTGACAGGCTTTCGAGCCTGAATTAAGGTATCAATGACCGACTTGGAGAAACCACGTTTTGATAAAATCAAGCGTTCAACCTCCAAGCAGTCAGCCGCAGAGAAATTAGATTTGGATGTTTGAATGGACCTTGGAGTAGAAGGTCCTGCCTCAGCGGCAGAGTCCATGGTGGAAGGGATGACATGTCCACCAGATCTGCATACCAAGTCCTGCGTGGTCACGCAGGTGCTATCAAAAACACTGAAGCTCTCTCCTGCTTGATCTTGGCAATCAGACGAGGGAGGAGAGGAAATGGTGGGAACACATAAGCCAGGCTGAAGGACCAGGGCACTGCTAGAGCATATATCAGTGCTGCCTGGGGATCCCTTGACCTGGACCCGTAACAGGGAAGCTTGGCGTTCTGACGAGATGCCATCAGATCCACTTCTGGTTTGCCCCATAGTTGAATCAGCTGGGCAAATACCCCCCGGATGAAAAGTCTGCCGACTTAGAAAATCCGCCTCCCAGTTCTCTACTCCTGGGATATGGATAGCTGAGAGATGTCAAGAATGAACCTCTGCCCATAGAATTATATTTGAAACCTCCAACATTGCCAGGGGGCTTCTTGTCCCCCCCTGATGGTTGATATATTCTACAGTTGTGATATTGTCCGACTGAAATATGATGAACCTGACCGCAGCTAGTTGAGGCCAAGCCTGAAGAGCATTGAATATCGCTCTCAGTTCCAGAATGTTTATCGGAAGGAGGGCTTCCTCCTGAGTCCACGAACCCTGAGCCTTCAGGGAGTTCCAGACTGCGCCCCAGCCCAGAAGGCTGGCATCTGTCGTGACTATAGTCCACTCTGGCCTGCGGAAACTCATTCCCCTGGACAGATGGACCCGAGAGAACCACCAGAGAAGAGAATCCCTGGTCTCTTGATCCAGATTTAGCAGAGGGGACAAATCTGTAACATAGTAACATACATAGTAACATAGTAGATAAGGTTGAAAAAAGATTGAAGTCCATCGAGTTCAACCTATACAAATCTAAAATACTTACAAAAAGCTCCAGTTAAGCTTAAATAACCCCATTAAAATGTGACCCATTTAATACTAGCAATCATATCCATGAATTTTGTTTATATACAGAAATGTATCCAGACTATTTTTAAATGTATCTATGGTATTGGCATTCACTACCTCCTTTGGTAATGAGTTCCACAATTTTATTGCTCTTACAGTGAAAAAACGTTTCCGTTGCAGGAGATTAAATCTCCTTTCCTCCAACCTTAAATTATGACCTCTTGTCAGAACCAATTTTCTTGGAATAAAAAGAGCTTCTGCCATCTCTGTATATGGGCCTTGAATATATTTATATAAAGTAATCATGTCACCTCTCAAGCGCCTTTTTTCTAAAGAGAACAGACCCAGTTTGGCTAGCCTCTCCTCATAGGTTAATTTCTCCAATCCCCTTATTAGCTTTGTGGCCCTTCTCTGAACTTTTTCTAGTTCTGCAATATCTTTTTTAGCAATCGGTCCCCAGAACTGCACTCCAAACTCAAGGTGAGGTCTTACCAGGGCTTTATATAATGACAGAATTATGCTTTCCTCCCTTGAATCAATGCCTCTTTTAATACATGCTAGTATCTTATTAGCCTTTGAAGCCGCTGCCCTGCATTGTGCACTCATCTTTAGCTTGTTATCTATTACTACTCCCAAATCCCTTTCCTCCTGTGTTTGGCTAAGTCTTGTCCCATTTAAAAAATACATAGCCTGCTTATTTTTACTTCCAAAATGTAGAACCTTACATTTTTCCGTATTAAATCTCATTTTCCATTCACTTGCCCATAGTTCTAATTTTAGCAAATCCCTTTGCAAAGAGAGTTCATCCTGCTCTGACCTAATGACCTTACTTAACTTAGTATCATCCGCAAAAATAGAGATGTCGCTATTTAATCCTTGCTCCAAGTTATTTATAAAAATATTAAAAAGAACAGGGCCCAGTACTGATCCCTGGGGGACGCCACTGATTACCTTTGTCCAATCTGAGTAATCCCCATTCCATTGATTGAGCATGCAAAGTTGCAGTGGTCTGAGATGTAGGCGGGCAAACGGAACTATGTCCATTGCCGCTACCATTAGGCCGAGTATTTCCATACACTGAGCCACTGACGGCCGAGAAGTGGAATGAAGAGCACGGCAGGAAGTTAGAAGCTTTGATAACCTGACCTCTGTCAGAAATATTTTCATTTCTACTGAAACTATCAGTGTTCCTAGGAAGGAAACTCTTGTGAGAGGGGAGAGAGAACTCTTTTCTTCATTCACCTTCCGCCCTTGTGACCTCAGAACAATGTCCGTATGGGACTTGGCGATTTGAAAAGTCGACGCCTGTATCAGAATGTCGTCTAGGTAAGGAGCCACCGTTATGCCCCGTGGCCTTAGAACCGCCAGTAGGGACCCTAGAACCTTCGTAAAGATTCTTGGTGCCGTGGCTAACTTGAAGGGAAGAGCCACAAACTGGTAATGCCTGTCTAAGAAGGCAAACCTGAGGAACTGATGATGATCTCTGTGAATCAGAATGTGGAGATAAGCATCCTTTAAGTACACGGTAGTCATATATTGACCCTCCTGGATCATAGGGAGGATGGTTCGGATAGTCTCCATCTTGAAGGATGGGACCCTGAGAAATTTGTTTAGGATCTTGAGATCCAAGATTGGTCTGAAAGAATGCATCTCTCTTTATCTGGTTTACAGATAATTGTGAGAGATGAAATCTCCCCTTTTGAGATGAAGCTTTAAAGTCCAGAAGATATCCCTGGGAAACAATCTCTAATGCCCAGGGATCCTGGATGTCTCTTGCCCAAGCCTGGGCGGAGAGAGAGAGTCTGCCCCCCACTAGATACGGTCCTGGATCGGGGGCTACTCCTTCATGCTGTCTTAGAGGCAGCCGCAGGTTTCTTGGCCTGCTTCCCCTTATTCCAAGCCTGGTTAGGTCTCCAGACTGCTTTGGACTGGGCGAAATTTCCCTCTTGTTTTGCATTAGAGGAAACTGCAGCTGCACCACTCTTGAAGTTTCGAAAAGAACGAAAATTATTCTGTTTGGTCCTTAACTTATTGGACCTATCCTGAGGAAGGGCATGACCTTTTCCTCCAGTAATATCCAAAATGATCTCCTTTAGACCGGGCCCGAATAGGGTCTGTCCCTTGATGGGGATGTTGAGAAGCTTAGACTTTGAAGTAACGTCTGCTGACCAGGACTTAAGCCATAGCGCCCTACGCGCCAAAATGGCAAACCCTGAATTCTTAGCCGTTAGCTTGGCTAAATGAAAAATGGCATCAGAAATAAAGGCGTTAGCTAACTTAAGAGCTTTAATCCTGTCTAGAATATCGTCTCCACCTGTAGAGCCTCCTCAAGAGACTCAAACCAAAAAGCCGCTGCAGCAGTAACTGGGGCAATGCATGCAAGAGGCTGGAGAATAAAACCTTGATGTATAAAAATTTTCTTAAGGAGACCCTCCAATTTTTTATCCATAGGATCTAGGAAAGCACAACTGTCCTCGACGGGGATTTTTGTACGCTTAGCTAGGGTGGAGACTGCTCCCTCCACCTTAGGAACCGTCGTGGTGGCATCTATGGGAAACATCTTTTTAAAAGCAGGAGGGGGAGAGAACGGCACACCTGGTCTATCCCATTCCTTAGTAATAATTTCCGAAAACCTCTTAGGGACTGGAAAAACATCGGTGTAAACAGGTACTGCAAAGTATTTGTCCATTTTACACAATTTCTCTGGAACCACAATGGGGTCACAGTCATCCAGAGTCGCTAAATCCTCCCTAAGCAATAAGCGGAGGTGTTCAAGCTTAAATTTAAATGCTGTCATCTCAGAATTAGACTGAAGTAACGCCTTCCCTGAGTCTGAAATGTCACCCACAGATAGAAGCTCACCTGCCTTAGCTTCTGAGCATTGTGAGGGTATATCGGACACAGGCAATAAAGCGTCAGAAAGCTCTGTATTAATTCTAGCCCCAGAGCTGTCTCGCTTTCCTTGTAGCCCTGGTAGTTTGGAGAATACCTCTGTGAGGGTAGCATTCATAACTGCCATGTCCTGTAAGGTAAAAGAATTAGACGGGCTAGATGTAATTGGTGTCACTTGAGCGGGAGTTATAGGTTCTGACACATGGGGAGAGTTAGATGGCATAATCTCCCTCTTTTCAGTCAGAAAATCCCCTGGAGATAAATCTTTAAGCGCCATAATATGGTCTTTATAGTTTATAGAAATATCAGTACATTTGGTACACATTCTAAGAGGGGGTCCCACAATGGCTTCCAAACATATTGAACAAGGAGTTTCCTCTATGTCAGACATGTTTAACAGACTAGTAATGAGACAAGCAAGATTGGAAAACACTTTAATAAAGGTGAAACAAAGCAATTAAACAAAAACGTTACTGTGCCTTTAAGAGAAAAAAACTAGCACTTAAACTGCAAAACAGTGAAAAAATACAGTAAAATCTTTGAAATGTTTACGGTGTGAATAAGGGACTAAAGCAGCATTGCACCCACTTGCAAATGAATGATTAACCCCTTAGGCCCCAAACCGGATTGCAAAACGTTAAAAAAACGTTAAAAATCAATTGATCACCATGCCACAGCTCTGCAGAGGCTCCTACCTGCCCTTAAATACGATTTTGTGCAGAAATAACCCCTTTGAAATGGTTCTCAGATGCCAGAGGACTCTTCTAGGGAAGCTGGATGTCTCAGTCTGTATCTGACTGTATCTGACTAGCCATGTGGAAACTAGGCCCCAAATAAAGACTTAGCTCCCTCAGAGAAAAAAACGTCCTATTTATTTGAAATCATGTAAACGTTTTGTCACTAAGCAATATGAATATTAACATGAGTATTACCCTGTTATGTAAGCATTATCCCAGTCGCTGTTAAATCACTGCATCAGGCTTACCTCAAATACACAAGGCTCTGTCAACATTTTTTAGAACTTATTCCTCTCTCTAGAAATACAAATACTGAACATACCTCAAAGCAGGTAATCTGCAGGCTGTTCCCCCAACTGAAGTTTTCCCATATTCATCAGTTATGTGTGAGAACAGCAATGGACCTTAGTTACAAACCACTAAGATCATCAAATCTCCAGGCAGAATTCTTCTTCTAATTTCTGCCTGAGAGAAAAACAGTACAACGCCGGTACCGTTTAAAAATCACCACATATCTCTTGATACTTCCTTTCTTGTCGAGAGTTGCAAGAGAATGACTGGGGGTGGCAGTTAGGGGAGGAGCTATATAGACAGCTCTGCTGTGGGTGTCCTCTTGCAACTTCCTGTTGGGAAGGAGAATATCCCACAAGTAATGGATGAACCCGTGGACTGGATACACCTTTACAAGAGAAAACATAATTTATTTTTAGCTGATAAATGAATTTCTTTCATGATGGTGAGTGTCCACAATCCATTACTCCTGGGATTTATCTTCCTTGCCACTAGGAGGAGGCAAAGATTCCCAAACCCCAAGAGCTCTATAAAACACATCTCACTTTCCCAGGAGTAATGGATCGTGGACTCTTTACCACCTGCATGAAAGAACCCCATGTTGTCAATATATTTTCCCAACAACTTTTATTTTGAGTAACTAGTACCGCAGACTTTAAACCTTGCACAGTTTGCTTAATGCATCTACCGCCTCTCCAGTTAACCCTACTAAACACAGCATAAGTAATATATATTGGGCTAGATTACAAGTGGCGCACTAATGTTAGCGCGGGTTGCGATAAGTAATATCATGACCGCGATAACTAGCACGGATATCACAAGTCGAAAATAAGCGGTTGGGCTTTAGTGCATACAAAATTTTTATATATATATATATATATATATATATATATATATATATATATATATATATATGTGTGTGTGTGTGTGTGTTATGTGTTTATATGCGTAAATATGTATATACATATAATAGACTTTTAAGACATTTCCAGCAAAATACCTTGAAACATGAAATATCATTTTAATTCAATTTTAATATATTTTAATTTGTTTATTGTGTTTTGAATAGAAATACTTTACATTCCAGTGTTCTTCACTTAGAAATAAATATTCTTTTTATTTTTAAATATTGATTGCTATATATATATTGTACCTATACCTGTATATATTTATATAGATATATAGGTATAGATATATATTTTGCAAAAAATAATTATTTATATACTAGGCGATAAGCCTGCCCAGAGGGCAGTCTATATTTAAAAACTACATCCCCCCAAGCTAAAGTTACAAAAAAACGAAAACTAAAATTACAGAAAAAAAGGTATCCAAAATAAAAAAATTAAACCTAAACTAATACCCCTATAAAAATAAAAAATCCCCCCAAAATAAAAACACCCCCTAATCTAATGCTAAACTACCAATAACCCTTAAAAGGGCATTTTTTAGGGCGTTGTCTTAAGTTAAACAGCTCTTTTACCTCTGAAAAATACTAAATCCCCCCTAACAGTAAAAAAAACCCACCCACCAAACCCCCAAAATAAAAAAACTAACACTAAAAAAAACTACCCATTGCCGCTAATGGGGCATTTGTATGTGCATTGCCCTTAAAAGGACATTCAGCTCTTTTTTAAGCCCCAAAAAACACTAATCTAAAAAAAAAACTACCCCAAAAATTAAAATAAAAAAGCCTAAACCTAAGCCCCAAATAGGTACTCACTGTTCCTGAAGTCCGGCGGAGAAGGTCTTCTTCCAGACGGATCCATCATCTTCTATCTTCATCTGGAGTGAAGGGAGCATGGAGCGGAGGTTCAGAGTTGTGTTCCCGATGCCTGGATCCTCAACGGCGATCATCGGTGGCGGCGGTCCTCAGGGGCGGTCTTCGGCGGAGGCATTCCTTGGCGGCATGGAGGCTCCACTTCATCCAATGTCCGTTGTAGACTGAAGATTGAAAACAAGGTACCGCAATCAGCCAATAGGATTAGAGCTTCTGAAATCCTAATGGCTGTTCAAATCAGCCAATAAGATTTCATTAGCTCTCATCCTTTTGGCTGATTTTAAAATATCAGCCAATAGGAATGCAAGATACCCCAATAAATATGGGGTACCTTGCATTCAATCTTCAGTGTGCGGCGGACGATCACATGAAGAGGAGCATCCATGCTGCCGAGGACTGCCACCGGGGATCGCCACATCTGGGAAGACTGCTCCACACCTCCGCTCCGCGCTGCCTTTGTTGTGGATGAAGATAGAAGATGATGGACTTGCTTGGAAGAATACTTTCTCCGCTGGACTTCAGGAACCGTGAGTACCTATTTGGGGCTTAGTGGTTTTTTTTTGTTTTTTTTTGGTTGTTTTTATTTTTAATATTAGGGATTTGGGCAATTGAAAAAGAGCTGAATGCCCATTTAAGGGCAGTAAAATAGCTGAATGCCCTTTTAAGGGCAATGCCCATACAAATGCCACTTTAGGGGCAATGGGTAGTTTAGGTTTTTTTAGTGTTAGGTTTTTTCTATTTTGGGGGGTTTGGTGGGTGGGGGGTTTTACTGTTAGGGGGATTTGGTTTATTTTTAATGTAAAAGAGTTGATTTCTTTGATGTAATTGGCAAGAGTCCATGAGCTAGTGATGTATGGGATATACAATCCTACCAGGAGGGGCAAAGTTTCCCAAACCTCAAAATGCCTATAAATACACCCCTCACCACACCCACAATTCAGTTTTTCAAACGTTGCCTCCTATGGAGGTGGTGAAGTAAGTTTGTGCTAAGATTTCTACTTTGATATGAGCTTTTCAGCAATTTGAAGCCAGATTCCTCTCAGAGTACAGTGAATGTCAGAGGGATGTGAAGGGAGTATCACCTATTGAATGCAATGGTTTTCCTCACAGGGATCTATTTCAAAGGTTCTCTGTTATCGGTCGTAGAGATTCATCTCCTACCTCCCTTTTCAGATCGACGATATACTCTCATATTCCATTACCTCTACTGATAACCGTTTCAGTACTGGTTTGGCTATCTGCTATATGTTGATGGGTGTCTTTTGGTAAGTATGTTTCTCTTGTAAGGTGTATCCAGTCCACGGATCATCCATTACTTGTTGGATATTCTCCTTCCCAACAGGAAGCTGCAAGAGGATCACCCACAGCAGAGCTGTCTTTATAGCTCCTCCTCTAACTGCCACTCCCAGTCATTCTCTTGCAGCTCTCGACAAGAAAGGCTAGAGAGATGTGGTGTTTTTATTTAGTTTATCTTCAATCAAAAGTTTGTTATTTTCAAATGGTACCGGAGTTGTACTATTTTAGCCTCAGGCAGAAAGTAGAAGAAGAGTCTGCCTGTGGTTTTTGATGATCTTAGCAGGTTGTAACTAAGATCCATTGCTGTTTTCACACATAACTGAAGAGAGAGGTAACTTCAGCTGGGGAAATGGCGTGCAGGGTCTCCTGCAATGAGGTATGTGCAGTTTAAATTTTTCTAGAGAAAAGAATATGCTAGAATATGCTGTTAATACCGGATTTATTTAAGGTAAGCCTGATTACAGTGATTTAATAACGACTAGTATCATGCTTGCTGTAAAAGGTAATATTCTTATTACTTTCTCACATTACTGATAAATAAAACGTTTGCTGGAAGTGTTTAAACGTTTTTTTATACATATTGGTGATAAAACTTTATTGGGGCCCAGTTTTTTCCACATGGCTGGCTAGATTTTGCCTAGGGATAGTTTTGTTAGGCCCTCTCACTGTGAATACAGGTTGGGAGGGGCCTATTTTCGCGCCTAAATGCACATTAGATTTTGCAGCTTGAGACATCCAGTTTCCCTGAAGGAGTCCCCTGAACACTTAGGACCTTTCTAAAGGGTTTTTGTGCCTTTCACAGTCGTTATATGGGCAGGTAGGGCCACAGCAGAGCTGTGGCAGTTTGTTGTGACTGTTGAAAAACGTTTATATCGTTTTTTTGATCCGGTTTTGAAACTGTAAAAATTTCGTAAAATTTACTGCTTTTTATCACTGTTTTTCAATGTCTGACAAAATTTGTTTCTCTTAAAGGCACAGTACCGTTTTTATTTTTTGCTTGTTTACATTTATCAAAGTGTTTTCCAAGCTTGCTGGTCTCATTGCTAGTCTGTTTAAACATGTCTGACATAGAGGAAACTCCTTGTTCATTATGTTTAGAAGCCATTGTGGAACCCCCTCTTAGAATGTGTACCAAATCTACTGATTTTACTTTAAGTTATAAAGATCATATTCTGTCTTTAAAAGATTTATCACCAGAGGAAACTGACAAGGGGGAAGTTATGCCGACTAACTTGCCCCACGTGTCAGAACCTTTGACTCCCGCTCAAGGAACTCCAGCTCAAGAGGCGCCAAGTATATCTAGCGCACCCATGGGGTTTACATTTCAAGACATGGCGGCAGTTATGGATCATACCCTTACAGCGGTATTGTCCAAACTACCAGGGTTACAAGGAAAGCGAGACAGCTCTGGGGCTAGAAAAAATACAGGGCACTCTGACGCTTTAGTAGCTATGTCTGATATCTCCTCACAATATGCAGAAGCTGAGGCAGGAGAGCTTCTTTCTGTGGGTGATTTTTTTCTGACTCAGGGAAGATGCTTCAACCTGATTCTGATATGTCAACATTTAAATTTAAGCTTGAACACCTCCGCGTGTTGCTCAGGGAGGTTTTAGCTACTCTGGATGACTGTGACACCATTATAGTGCCAGAGAAATTGTGTAGATTGGATAAATACTATGCAGTGCCTGTTTACACTGATGTTTTTCCAATACCTAAAAGGTTTTCAGAAATTATTACTAAGGAATGGGATAGATCAGGTGTACCGTTCTCTCCCCCCTCCTATTTTTAAGAAAATGTTTCCAATAGATGCCGCTACACGGGACTTATGGCAAACGGTCCCTAAGGTGGAGGGAGCAGTTTCTACCCTAGCTAAGCGTACAACTATCCCCGTCGAGGACAGTTGTGCTTTCCTAGATCCAATGGATAAAAAGTTAGAGGGTTACCTTAAGAAAATGTTTATTCAACAAGGTTTAACTAAACTAACGGCTAAGAACTCAGGTTTTGCTATTCAGGCACGTAGGGTGCTATGGCTTAAATCCTGGTCAGCTGACGTTACTTCAAAGTCTAAGCTTCTCAATATTCCCTTCAAGGGGCAGACCCTATTCGGGCCTGGACTGAAGGAGATCATTTCTGATATTACTGGAGGAAAAGGTCATGCCCTTCCTCAGGATAGGTCTAACAAATTAAGGACCAAACAAACTAATTTTCATGCCTTTCGAAACTTTAAGATGAGCGCGGCATCATCTTCCTCTAATACAAAACAAGAGGGAACTTTTGCCCAGTCCAAGCCGGTCTGGAGACCTACCCAGCTTGAGCTAGTGACGTATGGGATATACAATCCTACCAGGAGGGGCAAAGTTTCCCAAACCTCAAAATGCCTATAAATACACTCCTCACCACACCCACAATTCAGCTTTTTAAACGTTGCCTCCTATGGAGGTCACGAAGTAAGTTTGTGCTAAGATTTCTACGTTGATATGCGCTTTTCAGCATTTTGAAGCCAGATTCCTCTCAGAGTACAGTGAATGTCAGAGGGATGTGAAGGGAGTATGACCTATTGAATGCAATGGTTTTCCTCACGGAGATCTATTTCATAGGTTCTCTGTTATCGGTCGTAGAGATTCATCTCCTACCTCCCTTTTCAGATCGACGATATACTCTCATATTCCATTACCTCTACTGATAACCGTTTCAGTACTGGTTTGGCTATCTGCTATATGTGGATGGGTGTCTTTTGGTAAGTATGTTTTCATTACTTAAGACATTCTCAGCTATGGTTTGGCATTTTATGTATTAATATAAGTTCTAAATATATGTATTGTACTTATATTTGTCATGATTCAGGTTTTCAGTATATTTCCTTTTTGCAGACTGTCAGTTTCATATCTGGGAAATGCTTTTTTATGAAAAAAAAATTATTACCTGGGGTATAGTCTCTTTTTCAAATTGACTGTCTTTTAAATTCGCGGGCAGAATTAGGCTCGTGAGGGCGCAAAATGACAAAGTTTTTTTGCCGCAAAGTTATGTTTGTTGATGCAAATTCGTCATTTCCGGCGTCATAGTTGACGCCGTGTCCTTCACAAGGTTGCATCATCTGTGACTCGAGTGTGTCATTTCCGGACGTTTTTTGGCACCAAAAAATATTTTTCTGTTTGTTGTGCATCATATTTGCCGACAAATATTTTCATTATTTAAGACCCCATTCCTTTTTGCCTCTTGCCTTTTTCTATGTCTGTTTGCATTTTTTACCATTCCTGAAACTGCCATATAAGGAAATTGATAATTTTGCTTTATATGTTGTTTTTTTCTCTTACATTTGCAAGATGTCTCAATCTGATCCTGTCTCAGAAATCACTGTTGGAATCGTGCTGCCTGATAACAGTTCTACCAAAGCTAAGTGCATTTGTTGTAAATGTGTGGAGATTATACCTCCAGCTGTGGTTTGTAATAGTTGTCATGATAAATTTTTACATGCAGAGAATGTATCCATCAGTAGTAGTTCATTACCTGTTGCTGTTCCCTCAACATCTAATTCACAAGATATACCTGTTAATTCAAAATAATTTATTTCTGATTCTATTCAGAAGGCTTTGTCTGCCATTCTGCCTTCTAATAAACGTAAAAGGTCTTTTAAAACTTCTCATAGAGTTGATGAAATTTCAAATGATCGGTAACATACTGATTTATCCTTCTCTGATGAGGATCTATCTGATTCAGAAGATCCTGCCTCAGATATTGACACTGACAAATCCTCTTATTTATTTAAAATGGAGTATATTCGTTCTTTATTAAAAGAAGTGTTGATTACATTAGATATGGAGGAAACCAGTCCTCTTGATATTAAAACTAGTAAACATTTAAATTCTGTTTATAAACCTTCTGTGGTTATTCCAGAGGTTTTTCCTGTTCCTGATGCTATTTCTGATATGATTTCTAACGAATGGAATAGGACCGGTACTTCTTTTATTCCTTCTTCAAGGTTTAAAAAAATGGTATCCTTTGCCAGCAGTTAGATTGGAGTTTTGGGAAAAGATCCCCAAGGTTGATGGGGCTATCTCTACTCTTGCTAAACGTACTACTATTCCTACAGAAGATAGTACTTCTTTTAAAGATCCTTTAGATAGGAAACTTGAATCTTATCTAAGGAAAGCTTATTTATATTCAGGTCATTTTCTTAGGCCTGCAATTTCTTTGGCTGATGTTGCAGCTGCTTCAACTTTTTGGTTGGAAATTTTTGCGCAAGAAGTATATGATCATGATTTGTCTAGCATTGTTAAGTTGATTCAACATGCTAATTATTTCGTTTGCCAGTTTTGATATCATCAAAATTGATGTTAGATATATGTCTTTAGCTATTTTAGCTAGAAGAGCTTTGTGCCTCAAATCTTGGAATGCTGATATGACTTCTAAGTCCAGATTGCTTTCTCTTTCTTTCCAAGGTAATAAATTATTTGGTTCTCAGTTGGATTCAATAATTTCAACTGTCACTGGGGGGAAGGGAGTTTTCTTGCCTCAGGATAAAATCTAAAAGCAATCTAAAATCTAAAAGCAAATCTAAAGCTTCTAACCATTTTCGTTCCTTTCGACATAATAAGGAACAGAAATCTAATCCTTCCCCAAAGGAATCTGTTTCCAATTGGAAACCTTCCTCAAATTTGAATAATTCCAAGCCATTTAAGAGATCAAAGCCAGCCCCCAAGTCCGCATGAAGGTGCAGCCCTCATTCCAGCTCAGCTGGTAGGGGGCAGATTAAAATTTTTCAAAGATGTTTGGATCAGTTCGGTCCAAAATCATTGGATTCAGAGTATTATCTCTCAGGGGTACAGAATAGGATTCAGAGTAAGACCACCTGTGAGAAGACTTTTTCTCTCACGCATTCCAGCGAACCCAGTAAAGGCTCAGGCTTTCCTGAAGTGTGTTTCAGACCTGGAGTTATCAGGGGTAATCATGCCAGTTCTGTTTCAGGAACAGGGTCTGGGGTTTTATTCAAATCTATTCATTGTCCCAAAGAAAGAAAATTAATTCAGACCAGTTTTGGATCTAAAGATTTTGAATCGATATGTAAGAGTACCAACTTTTAAGATGGTGACTATAAGGACTATTCTGCCTTTTGTTCAGCAAGGGCATTATATGTCCACAATAGACTTAGAGGATGCATATCTTCATGTTCCGATTCATCCGGATCACTATCAGTTCCTGAGATTCTTTTTTCTAGACAAGCATTACCAATTTGTTGCTCTTCCTTTTGGCCTAGTGACAGCTCCAAGAATCTTTTCAAAGGTTCTCGGTGCCCTAATCTCTGAAATCAGAGAGCGGGGTATTGCAGTGTTTCCTTATTTGGACGATATCTTGGTACTCGCTCAGTCTTTACGTTCTGCAGAATCTCACGTGAATCAACTAGTGTTGTTTCTTCAAAGACATGGTTGGAGGATCAATTTACCAAAAAGTTCTTTGATTCCTCAGACAAAGGTAACCTTTTTAGGTTTCCAGATAGATTCAGTGTTCATGACTTTGGGGCATATTTATCAAGCTCCGAATGGAGCTTGATGCCCCGTGTTTCTGCAGGCTCACCAGAAACAGCAGTTATGAAGCAGCGGTCACAAAGACCGCTGCTCCATAACCTGTCCGCCTGCTTTGAGCAGGTGGACAGACATCGCCGCAATTCAACCTGATCAAGTACAATCGAGTTGATTGACACACCCCTGCTGGCGGCCGATTGGCCGCGAGTCTGCAGGGGGCGGCGTTGCACCAGCAGTTCTTGTGAGCTGCTGGTGCAATGCTGAATACAGCAAGCGTATTGCTCGCCGTATTCAGCGAGGTCTGTCGGACCTGATCCGCACTGTCGGATCAGGTCCGACAGACCTTTATAAATAGAGGCCTTTGTCTCTAACAGACAAGAGACATTTGAAATTGGTTGCAGCCTGTCGGAACCTTCAGTTTCAGTCATTCCCTTCAGTAGCTATGTGCATGGAAGTTTTAGGTCTCATGACTGCAGCATCGGACGCAATCCCCTTTGCTCATTTTCATATGAGACCTCTCCAGCTTTGTATGCTGAATCAATGGTGCAGGGATTATACAAGGATATCACAATTAATATCCTTAAATCCCAATGTTCGACTTTCTCTGACTTGGTGGTTAGATCACCATCGTATAATTCTAGGGGCCTCTTTTGTTTGTCCAACTTGGACTGTGATTACAACAGATGCGAGTCTTTCAGGTTGGCGAGCTGTTTTGGGATCTCTGACAGCACAAGGGGTTTGGAAATCTCAAGAGGCGAGATTACTAATCAATATTTTGGAACTCTGTGCAATTCTCAGGGCTTTTCAGTTTTGACCTCTGTTGAAGAGAGAACCGTTCATTTTGTTTTCAGACAGACAATATCACAACTTGGCATATGTCAATCATCAGGGTGGGACTCACAAATCTCAAGCTATGAAAGAAGTATCTCGGATACTTGTTTGGGCGGAATCCAGCTCCTGTCTAATTTCTGTGGTTCATATCCCAGGTACAGACAATTGGGAAGCGGATTATCTCAGTTGTCAGACTTTACATCCGGGAGAATGGTCTCTCCAGCCAGATGTGTTTTCTCAAATTGTTCAGATGTGGGGGCTTCCAGAAATAGATCTGATAGCATCTCATCTAAACAAAAAGCTTCCCAGGTACCGGTCCAGGTCCAGGGATCCTCAGGCGGAAGCAGTGGATGCGTTGACACTTCTGTGGTGTTATCAACCTGCTTATATTTTCCCGCCTCTAGTTCTTCTTCCAAGAGTGATCTCCAAAATCATCATTAAGCAATCGTTTGTGCTGCTGGTGGCTCCAGCTTGGCCTCACAGGTTTTGGTATGCGGATCTTGTTTGGATGTCCAGTTGCCAACCTTGGCCACTTCCGTTAAGGCCAGACCTTCTTTCTCAAGGTCCGTTTTTCCATCAGGATCTCAAATCATTAAATTTAAAGGTATGGAAATTGAACGCTTAGTGCTTAGTCATAGAGGTTTCTCTGACTCAGTGATTAATACTATTGCAGGCTCGTAAATCTGTCTCTAGAAGGATTTATTATCGAGTATGGAAGACTTACATTTCATGGTGTTCTTCTCATAAATTCTCTTGGCATTCTTTTAGAATTCCTAGAATTTTAAAGTTTCTTCAGGATGGTTTGGATAAAGGTTTGTCTGCAAGTTCCTTGAAAGGACAAATCTCTGCTCTTTCTGTTTTATTCCACAGGAAAATTGCCAAACTTGATATTCATTGTTTTGTACAGGCTTTGGTTCATATCAAGCCTGTCATTAAATCAATCTCTCCTCCTTGGAGTCTTAATTTGGTTTTGAAGGCTTTACAGGCTCCTCCAGTTGAGCATATGCTTTCCTTGGACATTAAACTACTTTCTTGGAAAGTGTTGTTCCTTTTGGCCATCTCTTCTGCTAGAAGAGTTTCTGAATTATCTGCTCTTTCTTGTGAATCTCCTTTTCTGATTTTTCATCAGGATAAGGCAGTTTTGCGGACTTTATTTAAATTCTTACCTGAGGTTGTGAATTCTAACAACATTAATAGAGAAATTGTTGTCACTTCTTTGTGTCCTAATCCTAAGAATTCTTTGGAGATATCTTTACATTCTTTGGATGTGGTGAGAGCTCTGAAATATTATGTTGAAGCCACTAAAGATTTCAGGAAGACTTCTAGTCTATTTGTTATCTTTTCTGATTCCAGGAAAGGTCAGAAGGCTTCTTCCGTTTCTTTGGCATCATGGTTAAAGCTTTTGATTCATCAAGCTTATTTGGAGACGGGTAAAACCCCGCCTCAGAGAATTACAGCTCATTCTACTAGATCAGTTTCCACTTCTTGGGCTTTTAAGAATGAAGCTTCAGTTGATCAGATTTGCAAAGCAGCAACTTGGTCTTCTTTACATACATTTACTAAATTCTACCATTTTGATGTATTTGATTCTTCTGAAGCAGTTTTTGGTAGAAAAGTTCTTCAGGCAGCTGTTTCAGTTTAATTCTGCTTATGATTTAAGTTTTTATTTTTATTTTTGAGAATAAACTTATATTTGGTTTGTGGATAGCTGTTTTTATTTTGTCCCTCCCTGTCTAGTGACTCTTTCGTGGAAATTCCACATCTTGGGTATTGTTATCCCATACATCACTAGCTCATGGACTCTTGCCAATTACATGAAAGAAAACATATTTTATGTAAGAACTTACCTGATAAATTCATTTCTTTCATATTGGCAAGAGTCCATGAGGCCCACCCTTTTTTATGGTGGTTATGATTTTTTTTGTATAAAGCACAATTATTTTCAAATTCCTTTGTTGATGCTTTTTACTCCTTTCTTTATTACCCCACTACTACCCCACTACTTGGCTATTCGTTAAACTGAATTGTGGTTGTGGTGTGGGGTGTATTTAAAGGCATTTTCAAGTTTGGGAAACTTTGCCCCTCCTGGTAGGATTGTATATCCCATACGTCACTAGCTCATGGACTCTTGCCAATATGAAAGCAATGAATTTATCAGGTAAGTTCTTACATAAAAAAAAAAAACTTTTAATGGCTATTGGTAGTTTATTCTTAGGGGTGTTTTTATTTATTGGGGGGCTTTTTTATTTTCAAAGGGATTAGGTTAAATTTTTTTATTTTGGATAATATGGTTTATTATTTTGTGTAATGTTAGACGTTTTTATTTTTTGTAATTTTAGATTAGTTTAAACATAAGGGGCTTAGTGATTAGTTATTTGCGTTGTGGGGTTTGGCGGTTTAGAGGTTAATGGATTTATTATTTCAATTGTAATTTGGATTAATGGCGGTTTAAGGGTTAATAGATGTATTAGGTAGTTTGCAATGTTGGGGTTGGCGGATTTAGGGGTTAATAATTTTATTAGGTAGTTGGTTGGGTTTTCTTTCTTAATACTTATTGCGGGCGGTTAGGTCTTTTTTTTTTAATACTTATTGCGTGCGGATTGTTTGTTTTTTTTAATACTTATTGCGGGCGGTTAGGTTTTTTTCTTAATACTTATTGCAGGCAATTAGGTCTTTTTTTTTATACTTATTGCGGATGGATATTTTTTTTTTAATACTTATTGCGGGCGGTTAGGTTTTTGTCTTAATAATTATTGTGGGCGATTAGGTTTTTTTCTTAATACTTATTGCAGGCGGTTTGTTTGTTTTTTTAATACTTATTGCGGGCGGTTAGGTTTTTTCTTTTAATGCTTATTGCGGGTGGTTAGTTTTTTTTCTTTGATGTAATTGGCAAGAGTCCATGAGCTAGTGACGTATGGGATATACAATCCTACCAGGAGGGGCAAAGTTTCCCAAACCTCAAAATGCCTATAAATACACCCCTCACCACACCCACAATTCAGTTTTACAAATATTGCCTCCTATGGAGGTGGTGAAGTAAGTTTGTGCTTGATTTTGTACGTTGATATTCGCTTCTCAGCATTTTGAAGCCTGATTCCTCTCAGAGTACAGTGAATGTTAGAGGGATGTGAAGGGAGTATCACCTATTGAATTCTATGGTTTTCCTCGCAGGAAATCTTTTTCATAGGTTCTCAATTATTGGTCGTAGAGATTCATCTGCTACCTCACTTTTTCAGATCGAAGATATACTCTCATATTCAAATTACTTCTACTGATAACTGTTTCAGTACTGGTTTGGCTATCTGCTATATGTGGATGGGTGTCTTTCGGTAAGTATGTTTTCATTATCTAGGACACTCTCAGCTAAGGTGTGGCACTTTATGTATTAATATCAAGTTCTAAATATATGTATTGTACTTATATTTGCCATGAATCAGGTTTATGTATGTTTCCTTTTGCAGACTATTAGTTTCATATTTGGGAAAAAAAACATATTTAGGAAAATATTTTTCTTACCTGGGGTATAGTCTTTTTTTCAAATTGACTGCTTTTTCATTAACTTTTCGCGGGAAAAATTTGGCTCGCGAGGTCACAAAATGCTGATGTTTATTGCGTCATTCTTGGCGCAAGAATTTTTTGGTGCGAAGATACGTCCGGTGACGCAAATTCGTCATTTCCGGCGTCTTAGTTGACGGTGAGTTTACTTGCACAAGGTTGCGCCTGCAATTATTTCATTATTTAAAACCCCATTCCTATATGCCTCTTACCTTTTTCTATGTCAGAGGGCTATGCTGTTTGCATTTTTCCCATTCCTGAAACTGCCATATAAGGAAATTTAAAATTTTGCTTTATATGTTGTTGTTTTTTCATACATTTGCAAGATTTCTAAATCTGATCCTGTCTCAGAAACCCCTGTTGGAACCCTGCTGCCTGATAACAGTCCTACCAAAGCTAAGTGGATCTGTTGTAAATTTGTAGAGATTATGGCCTCTAGTTATCAACCTGTCAACTTTCCTGCATTCACCGGCCCCAATACGCTCACCTAAGCTCGCCTAACATCGCCACGCGGACCTGAATACGTTCGCCAAATGTATCAAGAAAGCTGTCAAAAAGCAGTGCACCAAGTACGGTGCGATGAGCAGCGGACTGTTGTTAACTGACAGTCATCGATCTTGCTGCTCATCGGCTTATTCGCAGCTTTCTTGCTAGCCTGTCACTAAGCACCCACACTATACTATACTGTTTTACCCCCTAAACCACCGCTCCTGGACCCCGCCGCAACTATAATAAATATATGAACCCCTAAACCGCCGCTCCCGGACCCCGCCGCCTTTATAATAAATATATGAACCCCTAAACCGCTGCTCCCGGACCCTGCCGCCACCTACATTATACCTATTAACCTCTAATCTTCCACCCCCTATACCGCCCCCACCTACATAAAGTTATTAACCCCTATCCTGCCGATCCCGGACCCCGCCGCAACTAAATAAAATGTTTAACCCCTAAACCGCCACTCCTGGACCCTGCCGCCACCTACATTATACCTATTAACCTCTAATCCTCTACCCCCTATACCGCCGCCACCTACATAAAGTTATTAACCCCTATCCTGCCGATCCCGGACCCCGCCGCAACTAAATAAAATGTTTAACCCCTAAACTGCCGCTCCCGGACCCCGCCAACAGCCTACATTATACCTATTAACCCATAATCTTCCGCCCCCTATACCGCCGCCACTTACATAAAGTTATTAACCCCTATCCTGCCGATCCCGGACCCCGCCGCAACTAAATAAAATGTTTAACCCCTAAACCGTCACTCCAGGAGCCCACCACCACCAACATTACATTTATTAACCCCTAATCTGCCCCCCAGTACACCGCAGCCACTATATTAAATGAATTAACCCCTAAACCTAAGTCTAACCCTAACACCCCCCTAACTTAAATATTATTTAAATTAATCTAAATAAATATTCCTATAATTAAATAAATTATTCCTATTTAAAACTAAATACCTATAAAATAAACCCTAAGCTAGCTACTATATAACTAATAGTTACATTGTAGCCATCTTATGATTTATTTTTATTTTACAGGCAACTTTGTATGTATTTTAACTAGGTACAATAGTTATTAAATAGTTATTAACTATTTAATAAACTACCTAGCTAAAATAAGTACAAAAATACCTGTAAAATAAACCCTAACCTAAGTTACAATTACACCTAACACTATACTACCATTAAATAAATTAAATTAATTAAATACAATTACCTACAATTAAATTAAAATAACTAAAATTAACTAAAGTACAAAAAAAACACTAAATTACAGAAAATAAAAAAATTACAAGAAGTTTAAATTACAAATTTAATTACACCTAATCTAAGCCCCCCAAAATAATAAAATTCCCTACCCTAAACTAAATTACAAATAGCCCTTAAAAGGGCCTTTTGAGGGGCATTGCCCCAAAGTAATCAGCTCTTTTACCTGTAAAAAAAATTACAATACCCCCCCAACATTAAAACCCACCACCCACACACCCAACCTTACTCTAAAACCCACCCAAACCCCCCCTTAAAAAAACCTAACACTACCCCATTGAAGATCACCCTACCTTGAGCCGTCTTCACCCAGCCGGACCTAAGTCCTCAACGAATCCGGGCGAAGTGATCCTCCAGATGGGCAGTCTTCATCCAATCCGGCCAGAAGAGGTCCTCCAGATAGGCAGAAATCTTCATCCAAGCGGCATTTTTTATCTTCTTCCATCCGGCAAGGAGCTGCACCATCTTAAAGACATCCGACGCGGAGCATCCATCGATCCAGACGACTAAACAAAGAATGACGGTTCCTTTAAATGACGTCATCCAAGATGGCGTCCCTTGAATTCCGATTGGCTGATAGTATTCTATCAGCCAATCGGAATTAAGGTAGGAAAAATCCGATTGGCTGATGAAATCAGCCAATCGGATTGACCTTGCATTCTATTGGTTGATTGGAACAGCCAATAGAATGCGAGGTCAATCCTATTGGCTGATTGGCTCAGCCAATTGGATTGAACTTCAATCTGATTGGCTGATTTCATCCGCCAATCTGATTTTTCCTACCTTATTCCGATTGGCTGATAGAATTCTATCAGCCTATCGGAATTCAAGGGACGCCATCTTGGGTGACGGCGTTTAAAGGAACCGTCATTCTTCGTTTAGTCATCGGGATCGATGGATGCTCCGCGTCGGATGTCTTCAAGATGGTGCCGCTCCTCGCCGGATGGAGGAAGATACCGCTTGGATGAAGACTTCTGCCCATCTGGAGGACAACTTCGCCCGGATTCGTTGAGGACTTAGGCCTGGCTGGGTGAAGACGGCTCAAGGTAGGGTGATCTTCAATGGGGTAGTGTTAGGTTTTTTTAAGGGGGGTTTGGTAGGGGTTTTAGAGTAAGGTTGGGTGTGTGGGTGGTGGGTTTTAATGTTGGGGGGGTGTATTTCTTTTTTTACAGGTAAAAGAGCTGATTACTTTGGGGAAATGCCCCGCAAAAAGTCCTTTTAAGGGCTATTTGTAATTTAGTTTAGGGTAGGGAATTTTATTATTTTGGGGGGCTTTTTTATTTTATTAGGGGGCTTAGATTAGGTTTAATTAGTTTAAACTTCTAGTAATTTTTTTTTATTTTCTGTAATTTAGAGGGTTTTTTTTTTTTTACTTTAGTTAATTTTAGTTATTTTAATTTAATTGTAGGTAATTGTATTTAATTAATTTAATTTATTTAATGGTAGTATAGTGTTAGGTGTAATTGTAACTTAGGTTAGGGTTTATTTTACAAGTAATTTTGTACTTATTTTAGCTAGGTAGTTATTAAATAGTTAATAACTATTTAATAACTATTCTACCTATTTAAAATAAATACAAAGTTGCCAGTAAAATAAAAATAAATCCTAAGCTAGCTACAATGTAACTATTAGTTATATTGTAGCTAGCTTAGGGTTTATTTTATAGGTAAGTATTTAGTTTTAAATAGGAATAATTTATTTAATTATAAGAATATTTATTTAGATTAATTTAAATAATATTTAAATTAGGGGGTGTTGGGATTAGACTTAGGTTTAGGGGTTAATTCATTTAATATAGTGGCGGCACTGTAGGGGGGCAGGATAGGGGTTAATAAATGTAATGTAGGTGACGGCGGGTTCCGGGAGCGGCGGTTTAGGGGTTAAACAATTATTTTATTTGTGGCGGGGTCCGGGATCAGCAGGATAGGGGTTAATAACTTTATGTAGGTGGCGGCGGTATAGGGGGCGGCAGATTATGGGTTAATAGGTATAATGGAGGTGTCGGCGGGGTCCGGGAGCGGCGGTTTAGGGGTTAATAAATGTATTATAGTTGCGGCGGGGTCCAGGAGCGGTGGTTTAGGGGTTAATAGGTATAATGTAGGTGGTGGCGGTGGCGGTCGGCGGTTTAGGGGTTAATAAGTATAAAGTAGGTGGCGACGGTGTAGGGGGGGCAGATTAGGGGTGTTTAGACTCGGGGTACATGTTAGGGTGTTAGGTGCAGACACTTCCCATAGGAATCAATGGGATATCGGGCAGCAGTGAACATGAGCTCTCGCTGCTGTCAGACTCCCATTGATTCCTATGGGATCCGCCGCCTCCAGGGCGGCGGATTGAACAGCAGGTACGCTGGACCGGAATAGTGGCGAGCGTACCTGGTTGTTCTTTGATAACTAGCAAAAGTAGTCAGATAGTGCCTAACTTGCGTTTGGAACATCTGGAGTGACGTAACCATCGATCTGTGTCGGACTGAGTCCGGCGGATCGTATGTTACGTCACTAGATTCTACTTTTGCCGGTCTGTAGGGCTTGATAACTATGGCGAATCAGCCTTGCCACAAATACGCTGCAGAATTTCAGTGTATTTCCGGTTGACGGCTTGATAACTAGAGGCCTTTATCTCCAGCTGTGGTATGTAATAATTGTCATGATAAGCTTTTACATGCAGAGAATGTATCCATCAGTAATAGTGCAATGCCTGTTGTTCCTTCAACATCTAATGTACATGATTCCCTGTGAATATAAAAGATTTTATTGCTGATGTGATTCAGAAGGCTTTGTCTGCTATCCCGCCTTCTAATAAACGTAAAAGGTCTTTTAAAACTTCTCATAAAGTTGATGAAATTTCATATGATCGACAACATACTGAATTATCCTCCTCTGATGAGGATCTATTTGATTCAGAAGATCCTACCTCAGATACTGACACTGACAAATCTACTTATTTATTTAAAATGGAGTATATTCGTTCCTTGTTAAAAGACGTGTTGATTACATTGGATATTGAGGAAACTAGTCCTCTTGATTCTAAAACTAGTAAATGTTTAAATTCTGTTTATAAACCTCCTGTGGTTACTCCAGAGGTTTTTCCAGTTCCTGATGCTATTTCTGATATGATTTCTAAGGAATGCAATAGGCCTGGTACATCTTTTATTCCTTCTTCATGGTTTAAAAAATTGTATTCTTTGCCAGCAGTTACATTGGAGTTTAGGGGAAAGGTCCCCAAAGTTGATGGGGCTATCTCTACTCTTGCTAAACGTACTACTATTCCTATGGAAGATAGTACTTCTTTTAAAGATCCTTTAGATAGGAAACTTGAATCTTATCTAAGTAAAGCTTATTTATATTCTGGCTATCTTCTCAGGCCTGCCATTTCTATGGCTGATGTTGCAGCTGCATCAACTTTTTGGTTGGAAAGTTTAGTGCAACAGGAAACGGATCCTGATTTGTCTAACATTGTTCACTTGCTTAAACATGCTAATCATTTTATCTGTGATGCCATTTTTGATATCATCAAAATTGATGTTAAATCTATGTCTTTAGCTATTTTAGCTAGAAGAGCTTTGTGGCTCAAATATGGAATGCTGACATGGTATCTAAGTCTAGATTACTATCTCTTTCTTTCCAAGGTAATAATTTATTTGGTTCTCAGTTGGAATCGATTATTTCAACTGTCACTGGGAGAAGGGAGTTTTTTAGCCTCAGTATAATAGACCTAAGGGTAAATCTAAAATTTCTAACCGTTTTAGTTCCTTTCAACAAAATAAGGAACAGAAACCCAATACTTCTCCCAAAGAATCTGGTTCCAATTGGAAACCTTCTTCAAGTTGGATTAAAATCCAAGCCGTTTAAGAAACCAAAGCCAGCCCCCAAGTCTGCATGAAGGTGCGCCCCTCATTCCAGCTCAGCTGGTAGGGGGCAAATGAAGATTTTTTCCAAAACATTTGGGCAGATTCTATCCAAAATCAATGGATTCAGAGCATTGTCTCTCAAGGGTACAGAATAGGATTCAGAGTATAACCTCCTGTGAGAAGATTTTTTCTTTCACGCATGCCAGCAAATCCAGTAAAGGCTCAGGCTTTTCTGAAGTGTGTTTCAGACCTGGAGCTTTCAGGGGTAATCATACCAGTTCCGTTTCAGGAACAGGATCTGGGGTTTAATTCAAATCTATTCATTGTCCCAAAGAAAGAAAATTAATTCAGGCCAGTTCTGGATCTGAAAATCTTTAATTGTTTTTTAAGAGTGCCAACTTTCAAAATAAGGACTATTCTGCCTTTTGTTCAGCAAGGGCATTATATGTCCACGATAGACTTACAGGATGCATATCTTCATATTCCGATTCATCCAGACCACTATCAGTTCCTGAGATTCTCTTTTCTAGACAAGCATTACCAATTTGCCGCTCTTCCATTTGGCCTAGCGACAGCTCCAAGAATCTTTTCAAAGGTTCTCGGTGCCCTACTCTCTGTAATCAGAGAACGGGGTATTGCGGTGTTAACTTATTTGAGCGATATCTTGGTACTTGCTCAGTCTTTACATTCTGCAGAATCTCACACAAATCAACTAGTGTTGTTTCTTCAAAGATATGGTTGGAGGATCAATTTACCAAAAATTTCCTTGATTCCTCAGACATGGGTCACCTTTTTAGGTTTCCAGATAGATTCAGTGTCCATAACTCTGTCTCTAACAGACAAGAGACGATTCAAATTGGTTTCAGCTTGTCGGAACCTTCAGTCTCAATCATTCCTTTCAGTAGCTATGTGCATGGAAGTTTTAGGTCTCATGACTGCAGCATCGGACGCGATCCCCTTTGCTCATTTTCATATGAGACCTCTCCAGCTTTGTATGCTGAATCAATGGTGCGGGGATTATTCAAAGATATCACAATTAATATCCTTAAATCCCAATGTTCGACTCTCTCTGACTTGGTGGTTAGATCGCCATCGTCTTTTGTTCGTCCAACCTGGACTGTGATCACAAGTGCAAGTCTTTCAGGTTGGGGGAGCTGTCTGGAGATCTCTGACAGCACAGGGGGTTTGGAAATCTCAAGAGGCGAGGTTACCAATCAATATTTTAGAACTCCGTGCTATTTTCAGGGCTCTTCAGGTTTGGCCTCTGTTGAAGAGAGAACCATTCATTTGTTTTCAGACAGACCAATATCACAACTGTGGCATATGTCAATCATCAGGGGTGGGACGATACAGTCCCCTAGCTATGAAAGAAGTATCTTGGATACTTTTTTGAGCGGAATCCAGCTCCTGTCTAATTTCTGCGGTACATATCCCAGGTGTAGAAAATTGGGAAGCGGATTATCTCAGCCATCAGACTTTACATCCGGGGGAGTGGTTGCTCCATCCAGGTGTGTTTTCTCAGATTCTTCAGATGTGGGGTTTTCCAGAAATAGATCTGATGGCTTCCCATCTAAACAAGAAACTTCCCAGGTACCTGTCCAGGTCCAGGGATCCTCAGGCGGAGGCAATGGATGCATTAGCAGTTCCTTGGTGTTACCAACCTGCTTATATTTTCCCGCCTCTTGTTATTCTTCCAAGAGTGATTTCCAAGATCATAATGGAACAATCGCTTGTGTTTCTGGTAGCTCCAGCATGGCCTCACAGGTTTTAGTATGCGGATCTTGTCCGGATGTCCAGTTGCCAACCTTGGATCTCAAATCAATAAATTTGAAGGTATGGAAATTAAACGCCTAGTGCTTAGTCATAGAGGTTTCTCTTTCTCAGTGATTAATACTATGTTACAGGCTCATAAATCTGTTTTATTATCGAGTTTGGAAGACTTATATTTCATGGTGTTTTTCTCATAAATTCTCCTGGCATTCTTTTAGAATTCCTAGAATTTTACAGTTTCTTCAGGATGGATGGCTTGGATAAAGGTTTGTCTGCAAGTTCCTTTAAGGGACCAATCTCTGCTCTTTCTGTTTTATTTCACAGAAAAATTGCTAAGCTTCCTTATATTCACTGTTTTGTACAGGCTTTGGTCCGTATCAAGCCTGTCATTAAATCAATCTCTCCTCCTTGGAGTCTTAATTTAGTTTTGAAGGATTTACAGGTACTTAATTAAGTAGCAAGATTTGTATAGTTTTATTCAGCCTGAGGAAACAGTACATGATACTGAGAAACGCGTTGCTGTGTTTTTAATGTGTTTAAATAAACACTTTTATTGATACAAACTTGCTACATCGCTTCTTATTTGGATATCCCTGTTTGGAGTAACTCTCCAATTGCTGGAGGGTGGAATAGTGCCTTCCCTGACATCCATACATCATAACCTTTGCTGGTGACTACCATCTTGGCTGTTGGGAGATTTAGCCTGAGAGGAGAGTTTACCGGACAACTCTGAGGTTCCGGTTTGCCCAGTCAGCACCACATCTTGGTGCTTTCTTACACGTGAGTGCATTTGAGCTACAACTTTAAATTTGGTATACCATAAGGAATTATGCTATGTGGCGCCTTCTCTGTTTCTTTATATATCATTTAAATTTATACCTAAGGTTCTGAATTCTAACAGAAATTGTTGTTCCCTCTTTGTGTCCTAATCCTAAGAATTCTTTGGAGAGATCCTTACATTCTTTGGATGTTGTAAAAGGTTTGAAATATTATATTGAAGCTACTAAAGATTTCAGGACGACTTCTAGTCTATTTGTTGTCTTTTCTGGTTCTAGGAAAGGTCAGAAAGCTTCTGCCATTTCCTTGGCATCTTGGTTATAGCATTTGATTCATCAGGCATTTTTGGGGTCGGGTCAGGCCCCACCCTCAGAGAATTACAGCTCATTCTACTAGATCAGTCTCCAACTGTGGGCTTTTAAGAATGAAGCTTCAGTTGATCAGATTTGCAAAGCAGCAACTTGGTCTTCTTTGCATACATTTACTAAATTCTACCGTTTTGATGCATTTGCTTCTTCGGATGCAGTTTTTGGTAGAAAAGTTCTTCATACAGCGGTTTTAGTTTGATTACTCTGCTTATGTTTAAGTTTTTTACTTTTCAACTATGAGAAAAAACGTATATTTTTTTTGGATGTGGATTCATTTTTTCAGCGGAAAATGGCTATTATTATTTTTATCCTCCCTCTCTAGTGACTCTTCTGTGGAGTTCCACATCTTGGGTATTACTATCCCATACATCACTAGTTCATAGACTTTTGCCAATTACATGAAAGAAGACATAATTTATGTAAGAACTTAACTGATAAATTATTTTCTTTCATATTGGCAAGAGTCCATGAGACCCACCCTTTTTATGGTGGTTATGATTTTTGTATAAAGCACAATTATATTTCCAGTTCCTTTTTTTTTATGCTTTTTACTCCTTTCTTTATCACCCCACTACTTGGCTATTCATTAAACTGAATTGTGGGTGTGGGTGAGGGGTGTATCTTATAGGCATTTTGAGGTTTGGGAAACTTTGCCCTCCTGGTAGGATTGTATATCCCATACGTCACTAGCTCATGGACTCTTGCCAATATGAAAGAAATTAATTTATCAGGTAAGTTCTTACATAAATATGTTTTTTTTTTGTAATGCTCCTTTTGCCTTTGCTGCATTCCGGTGGATTGCGAAAATTTCTGGGTTGTGAAAGAATCCAGGGCGGTTAGGTTTTTTTCTTAATACTTGTTGCAGACGGTTAGTTTTTTTTTTTTTTTAATTTATTGCGGGCGGTTAGTTTTTTTTTGTAATATTTATTGCGGGCGGTTAGTTTTTTTTCTTAATACTTATTGTGGATGGTTAGGTTTGTTTCTTAAAGGGACACTAAACACAATTTTTTCTTTAATGATTCAGATAGAGCATGCAATTTTAAGCAACTTTCTAGTTTACTCCTATTATCAATTTTTCTTCATTCTCTTGCTATCTTTATTTTAAAAGCAGGAATGTGCTGCATAGGAGCCAGCCCATTTTTGGTTGAGAACCTGGGTTATGCTTGCTTATTGGTGGGTAAATGTCAGCCTCCAATAAGCAAGCGCTATCTATGGTGCTGAACCTAAAATGGGCTGGCTGCTAAGATTTACATTCATGATTTTCAAATATAGATAGCAAGAAAACAAAGACAAATTGATAATAGAAGTAAATTAGAAAGTTTGCTTAAAATGGCATGCTCTTTCTGAATCATGACAAAAAAATTGGGGTTTACTGTCCCTTTAATACTTATTGCGGGTGGTTAGGTTTTTTTTTAATACTTATTGGGGGTGGTTAAGTTTTTCCTTTTAATACTTATTGCGGGTGGTTAAGTTTTTCCTTTTAATACTTATTGCGGGCGGTTAGTTTTTTTTTTGTAATGCTTCCGTTTGCCTTTACTGCATCCCGGTGGTATTCCGAAAAATGGGCAGAGTGGTGAAAGAATCCAGGGCGGTTAGGTTTTTTTCTTAATACTTGTTGCGGGCAGTTAGTTTTTTTGTAATACTTATTGCGGGCGGTTAGGTTTTTTCTCTTAATACTTATTGCGGGCGGTTATTTTTTTTTGTAATACTTATTGCGGGCGGTTAGGTTTTTTCTCTTAATACTTATTGCGGGCGGTTATTTTTTTTTTGTAATACTTATTGCGGGCGGTTAGGTTTTTTTCTTAATACTTATTGCGGGTGGTTAGGTTTTTTCTTTTAACCCCTTAAGGACCAAAAAAAATGTCCTTAACGACCAAGGACGTACCCTGTACGTTGTTGGTGTTTGAAAGCGTGGAAGCGATCCTGATTGCTTCCAACCGCTTTTATGTTATTGCAGTGATGCCTCGATATTGAGGCATCCTGCATTAACATATTTTAGCCACCCAATGCAGAGAGAGACACTCTGTGGCCCTCTCTGCATTGGCCATCGATGGCCGTGATTGTTGGTTGGCGGTAGCCGAGGCGGGTGGGTGGCCATCGATGGGAGGAAGGAGTCAGAGGGGGGCGGGATCGATTCCCACCCACTTTCTGACAGTACTTAAGATGGCGGGGACAATTGTGGGGTGGGGGAGGGAAGAGAGCGGTTTGGGAGGGATCAGGGGGTGGGATGTCTCAGGTGGGAGGCTGATCTCTACACTAAAGTTAAAATTAATCCCTGAAAACTCCCTACAAACTACCTAATTAACCCCTTAACTGCTGGGGCATAATACTTGTGTGGTGCGCAGCGGCATTTAGGCGGCCTTCTTAATTACCAAAACGGCAATGCCAAAGCATATTGTCTGCTATTTTTGAACAAAGGGGATCCAGAGAAGCATTTACAACCATTTGTGCCATAATTGTAAATCATTTCGGTCAGAAACCTAAAATTGTGAAAAATTTTACTTTTTTTTAATTTATTCGCATTTGGCGGTGAAATAGTGGCATGAAATATACCAAAATGGGCCTAGATCAATACTTGGGGTTGTCTACTATGCTACCCTAAAGCTAAAGTTAACCCTATAAGCTCCCTACATGCTCCCTAATTAACCCCTTCACTGCTGGGCATAATGCACATGTGGTGCGCAGTGGAATTTAGCGGTCTTCTAATTACCAAAAAAGCAACGCCAATGCCATATATGTCTGCTATTTCTGATCAAAGGGGATCCCAGAGAACCATTTACAACCATTTGTACCATAATTGCACAAGCTGTTTGTAAATAATTTCAGTGAGAAACCTAAAGTTGTGAACATTTGATGAAAAGTGAAACGATTTTCTTTATTTGATCGCATTTGGCGGTGAAATGGTGGCATGACATATACCAAATGGGCCTAGATCATATACCAAAATGGGCCTAGATCAATACTTTGGGTTGTCTTCTAAAAAACAAATATGGTATATACATGTCAAGGGATAATCAGGGATTCCTGAAAGATATCAGTGTTCCAATGTAACTATCGCTATTTTGAAAAAAAGTGGTTTGGAAATAGCAAAAGTGCTACTTGTATTTATTGCCCTATAACTTGCAAAGAACATGTAAACATTGGATATTTCTAAACTCAGGGATAAAATTTAGAGAACTATTTAGCATGCGTGTTTTTTTTGGTACTTGTAAGTGTGTAACAGATTTTTGGGGTCAAAGTTTGAAAAGTGTGTGTTTCTTTTCTATTTTTTCCTCATATTTTATATATTTTTTATAGTAAATTATAAGATATGATGAAAATATTGGTATCTTTAGAAAGTCCATTAATGGCGAGGAAAAACGGTATATAAAAAAGTGTGGGTACAGTAAATGAGTAAGAGGAAACTTACAGCTAAACACAAACACTGCAGAATGTAAAAATATTCTTGGTCCCAAACGGACAGAAAATGGAAAAGTGCTGTAGTCACTAAGAAGTAATACTTATTGCGGGCGGGTTGACGTTTTGTAATGCTCTGTTTGCCTTCGCTGCATTCCCGGTGGGATTCCGAAAATGGCAGGGTGGTGAAAGAATCCAGCTGCATCCAGGTGAATTCTTATGGCTGCGCGCGCAGTCAACATTCTTTTGGCTGCCTCGCGTTGCCAACATTCCTTTGAGGATGCCGAGCGCAACTAGCGACGAACGCTTTACAAACGCAATTATAGTATAGATATATATATATAAATAAAAAGAACATTTTCCTCTAAGTGAAGAACTTTGGAATGTAGAGCATTTACTAACTACATTGGCCTTTAGTGCATTTGGTCTAATGCGGTGTCAGGGTTAGCAATGCAAGCAATAAGTGGGTTTTTTGTGTTTTTTTTAACAGTCCGCCCCATTGAAATCTATTGGGAGAAGTAGTTAACATAGAGTCCTGAAGTTGTCTCGCAATCAGGACTTTTGCTCTTGCGCTAACTTTTTACTTGAAACTTGTAATATGCATGCTAAACTGCCCTGATTAAAAATCCTACTTTGGACACAGTTAGCGTGTGATATAAAATTAAAGTTAGCGCACCACTTGTAACTGGCCTATTGTCTCCTATATTTAGAAGTTTGGAAGTTTTGTTAATTCTAGATAACAATAATTAACAGCAATTATGTTCCTTATAAAAGATTAACACCCAAGAAGCATGTGACATTTTGAGTTAATAGAAAATAACCTATATTATACTCTGTTAAAGCTTTAACACTTGCTGTACACAATATGAGTTTTTCTTTTTCCTAAATTGTGGAATATTAATATTGTTCTATATTCAAGTCACGTATTTCCTTTATAAATTAAAATTGTTGTATGATAAGATTTGTATACCTTTAAGGAAGAGAAAGGTCTGCATGTGGAACAGTCTGATATTCTTGTTTTGTTGGCACTCTCATAATTTCACTTTATTGTCATGCAGAGGCACTTGCTTTCTGCTGCTTTACTGAGCTAATGAAAAGGATGAACCAAAATTCCTCATTGGAGGTGCCATGGATACCCACTTTGCCAACATGAGTATCTTTAATACAGGTACTATCATTAGATTGGCAGAAACAATTAACCAGAGGCCACAAGTATATTTCCAAACCCCTTTTCATTTTCTCTAATATAAATATTTCTTCTGAAATGCATTCTACATGCTATAAACATTTATGTTAGTTATTAGGATACTCTGGTTCAAAGTGTGAGTAACTCATTATACATACCACAAATGTTCTTGTTCAAATTTATTTAAAAATGAGGTCTACAAGAGATGAACTATAAGTTTCTATCTAGATGGTACCTTACCCCACAGAGATTACAAAAATGTACAAACATGTCAGCAATAAGTGTTAGGCGAACTGCGGTGAGACAGAGCCGATCTCCTGCATTGTAATGGTGGAAGTGCCCTAAGCTGGACACGTACTGGAACAACATTATAACACATATGAACAAAACACTTCTACCCAAATAGCATATAGACCCAAACATTCTGCTTATGCACAAAACTACCGAATCTCAAGGATGATGCCAAATCTTTACTGTTATACATCATGATTAGCAGTGCAAAGGTGTTAATCCCACAGAGATGGAAGACACAAGAACTACCCACAGTGGCTCTGTGGAAAGACCAAGTTGACACATTGCTAGCTCTTGAGAGATATCACTTCCTTAGGACAGGCAAGATAGGCACGCACAAAATGATGCTCATGAGATGGAACGCCACTAAAACCGTATGATTGATTTAATCAAGACAGGGATACAGTAGTCCATACCTTAAGGAAAACACTACACCTCATCCAATACCCCTTCCCTCCTATCCTTTTCAACCCTCCCCCCCCCCCCCCCCTTGGCCAGCCTGCACTTGACGGCGAGCTAATCTGGTGAAGAAATAGATGAATATTGTGATAAAAGATTTTCTATACTAGAGTAATGGATGTTCTTCACTCTTCAGTCACAATATAAATTATGTATAATAGTTTGAATAGTATTCTTTGAACTAATTCAGTTAAAACACTGTATCGAGGTTTGTTTGTTTTTTCTCTTTGAAGTCTACTTTTCTCTGTATTGCTATACAGAGCAACTTCATATCTCTGTACTGTTCATTTATTCTCAATAAAAGATTTAAAATTCAGAAAAAAAAAATGAGGTCTAGGGAAGATCATTTCCAAAAAGAACTTGTTTGTGAACACATTTCATCTGGACCTAAATTGGACCAAAATAGTTATATTTTATCTGAACTGATTGCTTAACAGAAAACTGGAATTGACTCACAGATAGGGGCATATTTATCAATGTGTGAGCGGACATGATACAAAATTGCATATCATGTCTGCTGCACATCGAAAAATGGCAGACAAGCATACGCTGTCGGCATTTATCATTGCACAAGCTGTTCTTGTGAACTGCTGGTGCAATGCCGCCCCCCTGCAGATTTCTGGCCAATTGGCTGCTAGCAGGGGTTGTCAATCAACCCGATCGTATTCGATCGGGTTGATTTCTGTCCATGGGCCTCAGAGCAGGCGGACAGGTTATGGAGCAGGCGGTCTTTAGAATGCTGCTTCATAACTTCTGTTTCCGGAAGGCTCGCCAGAAACAAGACAGCTCAAGCGCCATACGGAGCTTTGATAAATATGCCCTCTAGTATTTATTCTTTCACATTACACAGCATGTGTAAATTATTTGTATTATGTAGATAGTAACAATTTTCCACAACAATCCTTGTTTTTATTTTAATTTATAAAACTGAAGACTATTTAAATAATTAGTAAGCAAAGGGCATATTGTTACCTATATTATTATTACTTGTAGGGTAGAATTTATTATGGTTATGAATATAAAAAAACAAAATGTCTAAATGTTTAGCAGATACACTTTCTAATAGTAAAATCTAATAACATGTTTGTCTTTTTCATTATGAATGCTTCTATTTGAACTTTTTTTACACAGATTTTGGATTCTGAGCTTTTTGAACTGATGCACCAAAATGGCGATTACACACATTTCTACTTCTGCCTACCGGTTGGTTCCTTCTTGATTTAAGAGAGGTCAGTAATTTGCATCCCTCTGACAAATGCTGCCAGTAAAATGCATGGTCTTTTTGCCATCTGTTTGCAGATTACAGTTCTAGTAAATTTAAAAGGATAGTAAACCCACATTTTTTTCTTTCATGCTTCGGATAGAGCATGCAATTTTAAGCAACTTTCTAATTTACTCCTATTATCAATTTTTCTTCGCTCTCTTGCCATCTTTATTTGAAAAGGCAGGAATGAAAGCTTTGGAGTCGGCCTATTTTTTGTTCAGTACCCTGGATAGGGCTTGCTGATTGGTGCCTGCATTTAGCCATCCAATCAGCAAGCGCAACCCAGATAGATAGCAAGATAGCAAGAGAACAACGAAAATTTGATAATAGAAGTCAATTAGAAAGCTGCTTGAAAGAACAAAATGTGGGTTTAGTATCCCTTTAACTGGCATTTTATTAACAAACCTTGTATGGAATTTTCATTGCAAAATGCTTTTTCTAGTACATCCTAAGCTCCTATTAAAATACAAATTTCACAGCTTTGTTGCAAGTACAGTCAGGTCTATAATGATTTCCACAGTGCATCTTAATTAGTTTTTTCCTGCATAATTTCACCTATGAATTTTTAATTTTTCCATAAAATATGATTTTTGCAATGCAAATTGGTTTACAATTTTTAATGCTAATAAACAATACAAATTTTTACTGGGTATTTTTAGTTCAATATTTAATTTGCATTTATTTATTTTTTATACAATTTTTAAATTACAATTTTTTGAGAGCCCTATTGTAATGTATTCATTGCCGTCTTTAGGTAAAGATGGTGAAATTTGAAAGTGCTGATCTGCACGTCATTGATAGGGGTTCTCCGACCAATATAAGACCCATTTCCCCTCAGAGAGCTGGGATAAGGACAGAGGGGTGTTCAGGAGTATAACTAGCCATGAGGATAATTTTCTTGTGGGAGTGGTCACTAGCCTACCTCAGGTTTTGCTGGATTCATCCTGCAGCCTCCTCCTGGTGTGTCAGTGCATACTACATAGGGTGGGCTGTTCTTCTGGAAGCAGGTCTTCTGCAGCTTGGTAAGCATAGTAGAGTGAGTGCTGACAGGTAAGTAGATACTTGCACTACATAGCCCAGGCTATGAATGTGTACACATGATTCACTTAGCCTGGGGACATAGTTGCATACAACAGATAACACTACATACATTTATAGGCAAGTTTACACATTTACAGTAAAATCAAGGCTCTTTCTCTTTAAAGTTATTGGTGCAGGCCTTAGTGGTGTTCATGCAGTGTTGTATTTGCAGCATTTGTTATCACCAAGGGTTATCCACAGGACAGTTCTACGTACCTTCCTCCAAGAGTGCATTCACTCTGCTATGTCACAACTGACAGCTTCCATGCCTCCACCAGTTAAATGCATGCAAAGGACAGAAGAAAACCCTTTGCAGGCCCTGGGCTCATCTGGGTCATCCCTAAAGAGCATCCCTTGTAGGTACCCTGTACCCTCCAGGAGTACAATTAAATGTGAATCCACATCCTCAGCTGATGATGGTTATTCAGAAGCCTAGGACCCCCTTTCTAGTGAAGTAGCAGAAGATGTCCTTTAATTCCAAATTTGAGCACATACTCGCTTTATTGCAGGAAGTTTTTACTTGCCTTGGATATTGAGGCGTCTCCACCTGCAGACAAACAGTCTGTGAAATTTTTTTATAAGTTCTTTAAGGCAGCTCCAAATAAGTCATTTAACTTTCCAGTTCCTGATGCTGTTTCTGAGCTAATTAGCAAAGGAATGAAACAAACCTTGCATTCCCTTTGTTCCCTCCACCAAATTCCAAAAACATGTTTCCTTTACCGGATAATCATAGTTTAGGTGTGGATAAGGAGCACCAGCATTATGGACTACGATTACGGCCATTTTTAGGCTGAAAACGCGTCAGCGGACAGTCCTTTGAGGGTCTTCCATGTCACCCACATAGTCACTTGTGTGTATACCTGCTTTTACAAGGATGTTTATCTGAACTCTCAATAAAAGCTTTTTAAAGTGTATCCTGCATGCTGGTGCTCCTTATCCACACCTAAACTATGATTATCCAGAAACGGAGGAATGCACAGCAGCCACTGGGATTACACACTTGCATTGAGTCACTCTTCATCTCACCTATCTCACCAGTAGCCGTTCTGGCAAAGACAGAGCTGACAACCGGAAGATAGAGAATCCGGATGACGTCACACACCATTGCAGAGTGGACCTAGGAGGGGAACGAAGCAAACCGGAGGTCTTACCTTGTTTGTTATGATCAGACCAGTGTTTCTAGGAAGGCCCGGTTTGTGTTCCCTGTGGAAAGGCCACCAATCCTTAAAATGAGGGATATTCCAGGGACCGGAGCTACCAGAGATTAGGTGAGTGGATGGGAAGCCCCTATTCTACTTTAACTACATTGTTGTGGTATTCAAGGTGGCTCAGATATTTCCTATTGACTTTGACTTTGCTGCAGTAATAGGTGCTCACACAGCCCAGTACAAACATGTTTCCTTTTACCCCTCTGAAAAATTGGAGGTATGGGGGGCTATTCCAAAGATGGACGGAGCTATTTCCACTTTAGCTAGGTGGACTACCATTCCTTTAGAGGACAGTACATACCTCTTGTAATGATACAATAGACAAAAACTTTAGGTTTCCTCAGGAGATACTTTCAGCTGGAAGGTTATATGTTTTGTCCAGCTGTTAGTGTAGCTCACTTATCTGTAGCTACTGCAGTATAGTGTGACAACATCTCTGACCTTATTTTCCAAGACGCTTCCCATGATAAAATTCAATATCATTTGAGGTTGGCCATGACTACGAGCATTTTTATGTGTAATGTAGCTGTAGAAATAACTTGCATTAATGCAGAGTGCTGCTATTTGTGTTCTGGCTAGAAGAGCTTATTGTTCAAAGCCCATGGCCTGCTGATATAGTATCTAAAAACAGACTTCTTTCCTACCATTTCATGGAAAGGTCTTGTTTGGATCTGGACTGGATTCTATCATTTGCTACAGTGACTGGTGGTAAAGGAGCTTTCCTGCTGCAAGACAACAACAAAAAAAGCAGGGTTAAGTCTGCTAGACAATTGAACTATTGTACAGCATTCCAAAATGCAAAGATACTCCTCTTCAGTGTCTTAAAAGTCTGACAGCTCTGACAAGTCCACATGGAAAACTGGTTCCTCTTGATCAAAGTCTAAACAGACCAAAAAGCCTGCCCCTTCCTCCATATCAGCCTGAAGGTGCAGCCTCCAACCCAGACTCAGTTCTGTTGGTTAGCAGACTGAACCTTTTTCTGGAGGCCTTGGGAAAAATCCAATCAAGATCCTTGGGTACTGAACATAATTTCCCATATAATTTTGGTCTGGCCCTCCTTGAGGAAGATTCCTCCTGTCTCTTGTCCAAAAGATCCTTTAAAGGCCAGAGATTTCTTGGCATGTGTAACAGATCTACAGTAGAAGCCATGGGAGGGATTACTCTGGTCCCCTTGGAGGAACAGAATCAGGGGTTCTATTCAAACCTTTTCATTGTTCCAAGAAAAGATGAAACTTAAAGGCTGAGCAAGGATCTCCCAATTCTTAACAAATTTCTGAACGTTCCAAATTTCAAATAAAGACTCTGCACTATATTACCTTTAGTGCAGGGGGTCAATTGATGTCTACCTAGATTTGAAACAATGCCTATTTGCATATCCCTATTCGCAAGAATCATACAAAATTCCTCATATTTGCCTTTCTAAACAAACATTACCAATGTGTGCAATCCCTTTTGGTACACGGCACCAAGAATCTTCACAATGGTTCTCAGAGTTCTTTTGTCCATAGTGAGAACATGTCAGTAGCTCCTTACCTAGACAACATTCTGGGTACAGGCCTGCTTTTTTTAAGATTGCTCAGGAACATATGAACAATGTTCTTCAGTTCCTTTGTTCCCATGGTTGGAAAAGCAACCTTTCAAAATGCTCTCTTCTACTACAGCCAGAGTTTCCTTTTCTGGGCTTCATCATAGATTCTGTAACACAGATGCTGGCAAACTCAAGAAGCCCCATGCCCTTTTCCAATAAGCTCTTCTTCCTACACTACTTCAATGCATTAGTAGTTGGTCTCATGGTAGCTGCTTTAGACTGTAACTTTTGCAGATTCCACTTTCATTCTTTGCCAGCTTTAAATGTTGCAACAGTGGAATGAAGATGGCAACAGCCTTTAATCAGAAGATTTTTTTAGACTTTAAGACAAGGACATTCTCTAACTTGGTGGCAAACCAAACCAATCATTGATTCAGGGAGCCTATTTTTTACTTCCAAATTAAGTAGTTATTACCACAGACACCAGCCTACCTTGTTGGCGGTGCAGTCTGGGGTTCCTGGAAAGAGCAGGAAGTTTTGTCTCCTCAGGAGACATCTTGGAAATAAATCAATGCAATCTTCAACATGCTCCAAAGTTAACCCCCGTTAAAGGGACAGTTCACCCAAAAACTTTCTCCCCTTTAAATTATTCCCAATGATCCTTTTTTACCTGCTAGAGTGCTATTAAATTGGTTGCAAGTAGATCCTTTACTCATATTTCAGCATTTGAAATAGCTGATTTTAGTTTGTGGTTTCCCAACCTATACTGAAAGTTTTGATACTGGCGTATATGCTATTGACAAGCCTAAGTAAACACAGCCAGCAGAAGAGATTACACTCCACAGTGGGGAGCAGGGATAGTTAAGTAAATAAAATGATCATTTTCCATTGTTCTCTCTTTGTATTGAGCTTTAGTTTTCCAGACAAATGTAAGATAAGGAAGCAAGTCTGTGTACATGAAAGTGATAACATAATGAGATCTGATATTACCTGAAGCTCAACCCATTGTAATAGGCTGTGGTTTCAAAGCACAAAACCAGCTACTTCAGATACACAAATAAACCTGGAAAATGCAATTTCTCAAATATTTTATACTCTGCAGTTGGTATAACAAGTCATTTAAAATACATTTATGGAAAAAACAATTTTACAGTGTACTGTCCCTTTAAGACAGGAGTCTTTTCTGAGGTTTCAGTGAGACAGTGTCACAGCAGTGGCTTACATCAATCTCCAAGGTAGTACTCAAAGCGCCTTTGCAATGAAAGAGGTAGCTCGCCTTCATTGCATGATTTCAGCAATTCTCATTCCAAATATGGACAACTGAGAAGTGGACTTCCTCAGTCATCAGTACCTCCACTCTGGTGAAGGGTACTTGAATCAGGAGATATTCGACCAGACTGAGAATTCTTGGGGAGGCCAGACAGTAGACCACATGACCTCTTGCTATATTAATAGCTACACACAGCTTGGCTTAAAGTTTGATTTGATGTGGGGAAATCTCCCCCTGAATGAATTACTGTTCATTCTACCAGAGCAGTCACCACAATAATTAAAAAAAAAGAAAAACTATTGCCTCATAGGCTTTTAGAAATTAAGCTTCCATTGAACAAATTTGAAGGCAGTTTACTTGGTCATCTTTACATACATTTACCAAATTCTACCATTCTGGAACATTTGCCTCTTCGGAGGCTGCTTTTGATATCAAAGTTTGCAGGTTGCAAGTACCTGTTTATTACCTCTACCTGCCTTAAAGGGACATAAAAACTCACTACTTTCTTTTATGATAGAGCATGCATTTTTAACCCCTTAACGACCGAGGACGTATGGCATATGTCGTCGGTTAAACAGAGCACTGGAAGTGATCGAAATCGCTTCCAGCTGCTCTATAGTATTGCAGGCTTGCCTTGATGTCTAGGCATCCTGCAATACCTGTTCCGAAGAGTGCCGGGACCGAATTGATCACTTCACGTGGAGCCCGGCAGTGTTTTCAGAGCATCGGAAGCGATCAGACACGCTTCCGATGCTCTGCTTGTGTGCTAAGTGCCTCGGTGGGTCGAGGCACTTAGTTAGTTATAAAATAAAAACAAAAAAGTTAAAAAAAAAAAAAACGTAAAACCGATGCAAGGCTGGAACAAGGGTAAGCAGGCCAAGAAGCCTGCCGCTGCTAACAAAACAGCATGAAGGAGTAGCCCCCGATCCGGGACCGGATCTAGTGGGGGGCAGACTCTCTCTCTTTGCTCAGGCTTGGGGCAAGAGATGTTCAGGATCCCTGGACGCTAGAAATAGTCTCCAGGGTTATTCTCCTGGAATTCAAGGAACTACCCCCCAAGGGGAAGGTTCCACATGTCTCAACTTATCCTCAAACCAAATAAAGAGACAGGCGTTCTTGCATTGTGTTAGAAGAACCTGTTAAAGATGGGAGTGATACACCCAGTTCCAATAAAGGAACAAGGAATGGGATTTTATTCCAATCTGTTCGTAGTTCCCAAAAAATGAGGGTACTTTCAGACAATTTTGGATTTGAAGATCCTAAACAAATTTCTCAGGGTACACTCGTTCAAGATGGAAAACCATTCGAACGATTCTACCCACTATCCAGGAAAGTCAATTTATGACTACCGTGGATCTAAAAGGATGCGTACATTAATATTCCTATCCACAAAGAACATCATCAGTTCTAAGGTTCGTTTTTTCTGGACAGCATTACCAGTTTGTGGCCCCTCCCATTCGGGTTAGCCACTGCTCCAAGGATTTTCACAAAGGTACTAGGGTCCCCTTCTAGCGGTTATAAGACCGAGGGGTATTGCACGTAGTACCTTACTTGGACGACATTCTAATCAAGCGTACGTCCCTGTCAAAAGCAAAGGCTCATACAGACATCGTTCTGGCCCTTCTCAGATCACACAGATGGAAGGTGAACATAGAAAAAAGTTCTCTGTCTCCGTCGACAAGAGTTTCCTTTTGGGAACAATAATAGATTCCCTTAGAAATGAGGATTTTTCTGACAGAGGTCAGAAAGTCTAAACTTCTAAGCACTTTGTCAAGTTCTTCATTCTGTTCCTCGTCCTTCCAATAGCGCAGTGCATGGAAGTAGTAGGGTTGATGGTTGCAGCAATGGACATAGTTCCTTTTGCACAAATTAATCTAAGACCATTACAACTGTGCATGCTCAACAGTGGAATGAGGACGTATACAGACTTGTCTCAATGATTCAAGTAGATCAGAAGACCAGAGATTCACTCCGTTGGTGGCTGACCCTGGACCATCTGTCCACAGGGAATGAGGCTTCCGCAGACAGAGTGGGTCATTGTCACGACCGACGCCAGTCTAGTGGGCTGGGGCGCGGTCTGGGAATCCACCTGAAAGCTCAGGGTCTATGGTCTCGGGAAGAGTCTCTTCTCCCGATAAACATTCTGGAACTGAGAGCGATATTCAATGCTCTCAGGGCTTGGCCTCAACTGCAAAGGCCAGATTCATAAGGTTCCAATCAGACAACATGACGACCGTGCGTATATCAATCATCAGGGAGGGAACAAGGAATTCCCTGGCGATGAAAGAAGTGACCAAAATAATTCAATGGGCGGAGGATCACTCCTGCCACCTGTCTATGTGATCCACATCCCAGGGTGTGGAAAAACTGGGGGGCGGATTTTTCTGAGTCGTCAGACATTCCATCCGGGGGAGTGGGAACTCCATCCGGAGATCTTTGCCAAATAACTCAATTATGGGGCATTCCATACATGGATATGATGGCGTCTCATCAGAACTTCAAGGTTCCTGCTACGGGTCCAGATCCAGGGATCCAAGGCGACTCTAGTAGATGCACTAGTTAGCACCTTGGACCTTCAACCTAACTTATGTATTTCCACCGTTTCCTCTCATTTCCCAGGCTGGTAGCCAGGATCAATCAGGAGAGGGCCCTCGGTGATCTTGATAGCTCCTGCGTGGCCACGCAGGGACTTGGTATGCCAGACCTGGTGAATATGTCATCGGTTCCACCATGGAAGCTACCTTTGAGACAGGACCTTCTTGTTCAGGGTCATGTCGAACATCCAAATCTGGTCTCCCTCCAGCTGACGGCTTGGAGATTGAAACGCTTGATTCTATCGAAAGCGTGGGTTTTCAGATTCTGTGATAGATACTCTGGTTTCAGGCCAGAAAACGGTAACTAGAAAGATTTACCCATTAAAATATGGAAAAGATATAACTGTTGGTGTGAATCCAAAGGATTCCATGGAATAAGATAAAATTCCTAAGATTCTCTCCCTTTCTACAAGAAGGTTTGGAGAAAGGATTATCTGCAAGTTCTCTAAAGGGGACAGATCTCTGCTTTATCTGTCTTACTACACAAAAGACTGGCAGCTGTGGCCAGATGTTCAAGCATTTGTTCCAGGCTCTGGTTAGGATCAAGCCTGTTTACAGACCTTTGACTCCTCCCTGGAGTCTAAAATCTAGTTCATTTCCAGTTCTTCAAGGGGTTCCGTTTGAACCTTTACATTCCATAGATAATAAGTTACATATCTTGGAAAGTTTTGTTTTTGGTTGCAATTTCTTCTGCTAGAAGAGTTTCTGAGTTATCTGCTCTGCAGTGTTCTCCGCCCTATCTGGTGTTCCATGCAGATAAGGTGGTTTTGCGTATTAAGCCTGGTTTTCTTCCTAAGGTTGTTTCTAACAAAAATATTAACCAGGAGATAGTTGTACCTTCTTTATGCCCAAATCCAGTTTCAAAGAAGGAACGTTTGTTACACAATTTGGACGTAGGTCTGTGCTCTAAAATTCTATTTAGAGGCTACAAAAGTTTTCAGACAAACATCTTCCTTGTTTGTTGTTTTTTCTGGTAAGAGGAGAGGTCAAAAAGCAGACTTCTACCTTCCTCTTTCCTTTTGGCTTAAAAGCATCATCCGATTGGCTTATGAGACTGCCGGATGGCAGCCTCTGAAAGAATCACAGCTCACTCCACTAGGGCATGTGGCTTCCACATGGGCCTTCAAGAACGAGGCTTCTGTTGACCAGATATGTAAGGCAGCGGACTTGTTCTTCACTGCACACCTTTGCCAAATTTTACAAAATTTGATACTTTTGCTTCTTCGGAGCTATTTTTGGGAGAAAGGTTTTGCAAGCCGTGGTGCCTTCCGTTTAGGTAACCTGATTTGCTCCCCTCCCTTCATCCGTTGTCCTAAAGCTTTGGTTATTGGTTCCCACAAGTAAGGATGACGCCGTGGACCGGACACACCAATGTTGGAGGAAAACAGAATTTATGCTTACCTGATAAATTACTTTCTCCAACGGTGTGTCCGGTCCACGGCCCCCGCCCTGGTTTTTTAATCAGGTCTGATGAATTATTTTCTCTAACTACAGTCACCACGGTACCATATGGTTCTCTCCTATAGATTTCTCCTGTCCCGTCGGTCGAATGACTGGGGTGGCGGAGCCTAGGAGGGACTATATGGCCAGCTTTGCTGGGACTCTTTGCCATTTCCTGTTGGGGAAGAGATATCCACAAGTAAGGATGACGCCCTTGGACCGGACACACGTTGGAGAAAGTAATTTATCAGGTAAGCATTAAATTCTGTTACTGCCGCAAAGCAGAAACCACAAAAAAATGCAGAGTATGTACAAGAGGGGGAAGAGAAGGGACACAATATATCACTGTCCTGATTGCCCTGGTCAAGCCTGCACTCTGCATTGGGGACTGCTTCAAGCAGGTACCATACAATGGTCAAATTTTTTTAAAAAAATAAATACATTTGCTGTATATTAAATATATATTTATTTTTTTGGTTATGTTTACAGTTAGATGTTTTTTTGTTTTTTTTTACTTTTACTGTGCCAGATTTTTACATTTCACTACTTTTTTAACCAAAACCCCTGTCAAACCTATGCATGGGGGACATAGGTGTTCTCAGGGTGCCTTGCAGAAAACAACCTGAAGTATGTTTTTGTAATAACTTACAACAGTCTCTCCTAAATCATAGTCAAAAAGCAATGTGTCTGTAAAAATGAAAATTGAAAAATTACCACCATACACTTTCTCCAATTTTTTGGGCTAAAACGGTTGCTTCAAAGGCATCAAAGCACACCATATACAATACCTTGGGGTGTCAACATTTAAAAAATATACACTTTGAATGCAATAAATAAAAGTGGGGTATGCGATAGGCCCCAAACTAAAGATAGGCCTATCAGAAGAAATACTCTCATTTTTAATAACTAAAATCACAAGTCATAAAATTGTAACATAACCTTCCCAAAATCCTGGCAAACCTATGCATGGGGGGCATAGGTGTACTCAGGGTGCCTTGCAGAAAACAACCTGAAGTATTCTTTTGCAATAACTTACAACAATCTCTCCTAAATCATAGTCAAAAAGCAATGTGTCTGTAAAAATGAAAATTGAAAAATTACCACCATACACTTTCTCCAATTTTTTGGGCTAAAAACTGTTGCTTCAAAGGCATCAAAGCACACCATATACAATACTTGGGGTGGTCAACATTTAAAAAATATACACTTTGAATGCAATAAATAAAAGTGGGATATGCGATAGGCCCCAAACTAAAGATAGGCCTATCAGAAGAAATACTCTAATTTTTAATAACTAAAATCATGTAAGATAACCTTCCCAAAATCCTGGCAAACTATGATAGGGGGGCATAGGTGTACTCAGGGTGCCTTGCAGAAACAACCTGAAGTATTCTTTTGCAATAACTTACAACAGTCTCTCCTAAATCATAGTAAAAAATGCAATGTGTCTGTAACAATGAAAATTGAAAAAATTACCACCATATACTTTCTCCAATTTTTTGGGCTCCTAAAACGGTTGCATTCAAAGTCATCAAACCACTCCATGTATAATACCTTGGGTTGTCAACTTTTTTAAATATAATCACATTTATGGAAAACAAATAAATTGGGGTATGTGAAAAGACCCCCAAAAAAGACGATAGGCAAAGAAAATATGTTAAATGTAAAAAACCATCACAAACACATGTCAGACATTTGGCATTTGCACCCGCCCAAACAAGCCACCCAAACCTATGCATAGGTGGTATCACTGAACTCAGGAGATGTTGGTGACCCCACATATTGGTGTCTTCTTTGGTAGTAACACATAACAGGAGCTGTGAATCCATGTCTAAAGTACAATGTATGTGAAAAATAACACAAAAAAATGATTGCCCAATAGTTTGACAAAGACTAGTGGTTGAATTAGTGTATGGAAAGTGTTTTAAAATACCTGCATTTGAAATACCCTAGGATGTCTACTTTTCAAAAATATATGGTTTGATGGGGGTATAATTACAATTGGCCGGCTTCAGAAATGTCTTAAATAGAACATGGGTGCATGGGATGTGAAAATGGGAAGTGTAAAAAATGGAATGCGCTTCCTAAAAAATAAGCCTTTTAGCCCCCAGAGAACCCAACACACCTATACATGGGTGATATCACTGTACTCAGGAGATGTTGTTGAACACATATTGAGGTGTTTTTTGGCAAGTAACACATAACAGGAACTGAGAATCCATGCCCTAAAGTACATTGTGTGTGAAAAATAACACAAAAAAAATGACTACCCAAAGTTTGACAAAGACTGGTGGTTAAATAAGTTCATGGAAAGTGTGAAAATACCAGCATTTCAAATACCCTTAGGGGGTCTACTTCTCAAAAATATATGGTTTGATGGGGGTAAATTTTCATTGGCCCGGCTTCAGAAATGTCCCAAATAGGACATGGGTGCATGATGACCGATGTGAAAATTCCAAGTTGAAAACTGGAATGCGCTTCCTAAAATATAACTCCTTTTAGCCCCCAGAGAACCCGACACCACTAATACATGGGTGGTATCAATGTACTCAGGAGATGTTGTTGAACACATATTGAGGGTGTTTTTTGGCGAGTAACCACATAAACAGGAACTGAGACTCCATGCCTAAAGTACACTGTGTGTGAAAAATTAACTCAAAAAAATTGACTAACCAAAAGTTTGACCAAAGACTGGTGGTTGAATTAGTGCATGGAAGTGTTAAAATACCAGCATTTGAAATATCCTAGGGTGTCTTCTTTTTCAAAAATATATGGTTTGATGGGGGTAAATTCAATGGCCAGCTTCAGAAATGTCTCAAATAGGACATGGGTGCATGATGACCGATCGTGAAATTCCAAGTTGAAAAACTGGAATGCGCTTCTAAAAATAAGGCCTTCTAGCCCATAGAGAACCCGACACACCTATACATGGGTGGTAATCACTGTACTCAGGAGATGTTGTTGAACACTATTGAGGTGTTTTTTGGCAGTAACACATAACAGGAACTGAGAATCCATGCCAAAAATACAAATGTGTGTGAAAAATAACACAAAAAAATGACTACCCAAAAGTTTGACAAAGACTGGTGGTTAAATAAGTTCATGGAAAGTGTGAAAATACCAGCATTTCAAATTCCCTAGGGGGTCTATTTAAATAAGTTCATGGAAAGTGTGAAAATACCAGCATTTCAAAATACCCTAGGGGTCTACTTCTCAAAATATATGGTTTTATGGGGGTAAATTTCAATGGCCGGCTTCAGAAATGTTACAAATAGGACATGGGTGCATGATGACCGATGTGAAAATTCCAAGTTGAAAAACTGGAATGTGCTTCCTAAATTAAGGCCTTTTAGCCCCCAGAGAACCCGACACACCTATACATGGGTGGTATCACTGTACTCAGGAGATGTTGTTGAACACATATTGAGGTGTTTTTTGGCAGTAACACATAACAGGAACTGAGAATCCATGCCTAAAGTACAATGTGTGTGAAAAATAACACAAAAAAATGACTACCCAAAAGTTTGACAAAGACTGGTGGTTAAATAAGTTCATGGAAAGTGTGAAAATACCAGCATTTCAAATACCCTAGGGGGTCTACTTCTCAAAAATATATGGTTTGATGGGGGTAAATTTCATTGGCCGGCTTCAGAAATGTCCCAAATAGGACATGGGTGCATGATGACCGATGTGAAAATTCCAAGTTGAAAAACTGGAATGCGCTTCCTAAAAATAACTCCTTTTAGCCCCCAGAGAACCCGACACACCTATACATGGGTGGTATCAATGTACTCAGGAGATGTTGTTGAACACATATTGAGGTGTTTTTTGGCAGTAACACATAACAGGAACTGAGACTCCATGCCTAAAGTACAATGTGTGTGAAAAATAACACAAAAAAATGACTACCCAAAAGTTTGACAAAGACTGGTGGTTGAATTAGTGCATGGAAAGTGTTAAAATACCAGCATTTGAAATATCCTAGGGTGTCTACTTTTCAAAAATATATGGTTTGATGGGGGTAAATTCCATTGGCCAGCTTCAGAAATGTCCCAAATAGGACATGGGTGCATGATGACCGATGTGAAAATTCCAAGTTGAAAAACTGGAATGCGCTTCCTAAAAATAAGGCCTTCTAGCCCCTAGAGAACCCGACACACCTATACATGGGTGGTATCACTGTACTCAGGAGATGTTGTTGAACACATATTGAGGTGTTTTTTGGCAGTAACACATAACAGGAACTGAGAATCCATGCCAAAAATACAATGTGTGTGAAAAATAACACAAAAAATGACTACCCAAAAGTTTGACAAAGACTGGTGGTTAAATAAGTTCATGGAAAGTGTGAAAATACCAGCATTTCAAATACCCTAGGGGGTCTATTAAATAAGTTCATGGAAAGTGTGAAAATACCAGCATTTCAAATACCCTAGGGGGTCTACTTCTCAAAAATATATGGTTTTATGGGGGTAAATTTCAATGGCCGGCTTCAGAAATGTTACAAATAGGACATGGGTGCATGATGACCGATGTGAAAATTCCAAGTTGAAAAACTGGAATGTGCTTCCTAAATTAAGGCCTTTTAGCCCCCAGAGAACCCGACACACCTATACATGGGTGGTATCACTGTACTCAGGAGATGTTGTTGAACACATATTGAGGTGTTTTTTGGCAGTAACACATAACAGGAACTGAGAATCCATGCCTAAAGTACAATGTGTGTGAAAAATAACACAAAAAAATGACTACCCAAAAGTTTGACAAAGACTGGTGGTTAAATAAGTTCATGGAAAGTGTGAAAATACCAGCATTTCAAATACCCTAGGGGGTCTACTTCTCAAAAATATATGGTTTGATGGGGGTAAATTTCATTGGCCGGCTTCAGAAATGTCCCAAATAGGACATGGGTGCATGATGACCGATGTGAAAATTCCAAGTTGAAAAACTGGAATGCGCTTCCTAAAAATAACTCCTTTTAGCCCCCAGAGAACCCGACACACCTATACATGGGTGGTATCAATGTACTCAGGAGATGTTGTTGAACACATATTGAGGTGTTTTTTGGCAGTAACACATAACAGGAACTGAGACTCCATGCCTAAAGTACAATGTGTGTGAAAAATAACACAAAAAAATGACTACCCAAAAGTTTGACAAAGACTGGTGGTTGAATAAGTGCATGGAAAGTGTTAAAATACCAGCATTTGAAATATCCTAGGGTGTCTACTTTTCAAAAATATATGGTTTGATGGGGGTAAATTCCATTGGCCAGCTTCAGAAATGTCCCAAATAGGACATGGGTGCATGATGACCGATGTGAAAATTCCAAGTTGAAAAACTGGAATGCGCTTCCTAAAAATAAGGCCTTCTAGCCCCTAGAGAACCCGACACACCTATACATGGGTGGTATCACTGTACTCAGGAGATGTTGTTGAACACATATTGAGGTGTTTTTTGGCAGTAACACATAACAGGAACTGAGAATCCATGCCAAAAATACAATGTGTGTGAAAAATAACACAAAAAATGACTACCCAAAAGTTTGACAAAGACTGGTGGTTAAATAAGTTCATGGAAAGTGTGAAAATACCAGCATTTCAAATACCCTAGGGGGTCTATTAAATAAGTTCATGGAAAGTGTGAAAATACCAGCATTTCAAATACCCTAGGGGGTCTACTTCTCAAAAATATATGGTTTTATGGGGGTAAATTTCAATGGCCGGCTTCAGAAATGTTCCAAATAGGACATGGGTGCATGATGACCGATGTGAAAATTCCAAGTTGAAAAACTGGAATGTGCTTCCTAAATTAAGGCCTTTTAGCCCCCAGAGAACCCGACACACCTATACATGGGTGGTATCACTGTACTCAGGAGATGTTGTTGAACACATATTGAGGTGTTTTTTGGCAGTAACACATAACAGGAACTGAGAATCCATGCCTAAAGTACAATGTGTGTGAAAAATAACACAAAAAAATGACTACCCAAAAGTTTGACAAAGACTGGTGGTTAAATAAGTTCATGGAAAGTGTGAAAATACCAGCATTTCAAATACCCTAGGGGGTCTACTTCTCAAAAATATATGGTTTGATGGGGGTAAATTTCATTGGCCGGCTTCAGAAATGTCCCAAATAGGACATGGGTGCATGATGACCGATGTGAAAATTCCAAGTTGAAAAACTGGAATGCGCTTCCTAAAAATAACTCCTTTTAGCCCCCAGAGAACCCGACACACCTATACATGGGTGGTATCAATGTACTCAGGAGATGTTGTTGAACACATATTGAGGTGTTTTTTGGCAGTAACACATAACAGGAACTGAGACTCCATGCCTAAAGTACAATGTGTGTGAAAAATAACACAAAAAAATGACTACCCAAAAGTTTGACAAAGACTGGTGGTTGAATTAGTGCATGGAAAGTGTTAAAATACCAGCATTTGAAATATCCTAGGGTGTCTACTTTTCAAAAATATATGGTTTGATGGGGGTAAATTCCATTGGCCAGCTTCAGAAATGTCCCAAATAGGACATGGGTGCATGATGACCGATGTGAAAATTCCAAGTTGAAAAACTGGAATGCGCTTCCTAAAAATAAGGCCTTCTAGCCCCTAGAGAACCCGACACACCTATACATGGGTGGTATCACTGTACTCAGGAGATGTTGTTGAACACATATTGAGGTGTTTTTTGGCAGTAACACATAACAGGAACTGAGAATCCATGCCAAAAATACAATGTGTGTGAAAAATAACACAAAAAATGACTACCCAAAAGTTTGACAAAGACTGGTGGTTAAATAAGTTCATGGAAAGTGTGAAAATACCAGCATTTCAAATACCCTAGGGGGTCTATTAAATAAGTTCATGGAAAGTGTGAAAATACCAGCATTTGAAATACCCTAGGGTGTCTACTTTTCAAAAATATATGGTTTTAATGGGGTAAATTCCATTGGCCAGCTTCAGAAATGTCCCAAATAGGACATGGGTGCATGATGACCGATGTGAAAATTCCAAGTTGAAAAACTGGAATGCGCTCTCTAAAAATAAGGGCTTTTAGCCCCCTGAGAACCCGACACACCTATACATGGGTGGTATCACTGTACCCAGGAGATGCTGCTGAAGACATATTAGGTTGTTATTTGGCAGTAACCCTTAATATTATCAGTAAATGTATTCTTAAATTGCTATTTTGTCAAAAAATCTAATTATTATTTTCCCCCCCAAACTTTGGCATAGATTGGTGGTAAAATGGTTGCATGAAAAAAGTCAAAATACCCCTAGTTTAATACCTTAGGTTGTCTTCTTTTAAAATATATATACATTTGAAGGGTTATTCAGGGATTCCTGACAGATATTGGTGTTACAATGTAACTATCGCCAATTTTGAAAAAACATGGTTTTGAAATAGCAAAGTGCTACTTGTACTTATTGCCCTATAACTTGCAAAAAAAGCAAAGAACATGTAAACATTGGGTATTTATAAACTCAGTACAAAATTTAGAAACTGTTTAGCATTGGTATTTTATGGTGGTTGTAGATGTGTAAGAGATTTTGTGGCTCAAAGTTAGAAAAAGTGCATTTTTTTCATTTTTTCCTCATATTTTATATTTTTTTTATAGTAAATTATAAGATATGATGAAAATAATCATATCTTTAGAAAGTCCATTTAATGGCGAGAAAAACAGTATATAATATGTGTGGGTACAGTAAGATGAGTAAGAGGAAAATACAGTTAAACACAAACATCGCAGAAATGCAAAAATAAGCCTTGGTCCCAGGATGGTCAACAAATGAAAAGTGGTCTGGTCACTAAGGGGTTAAACAACTTTCCAATTCACTTTTTTATCAATGTTGCTTCAATTCTCTACATTGAAGGAGCAAGCACTGCACTTCTGGGAGCTAACTGAACATAGTAGTAAGCCAATGATAAAGAGGTAGTTGAGTGCAGCCCACCTAATCAGCATCTAGCTCGCAGCTCCTGAGCCTACCTAGGTATACTGTTCAACAAAGGATACCAAAAAAACCTAAGCAAATTAGATAATAGAAGTAAACTGGAAAAATGTTTAAAATTGTATACTCTGTGAATCACAAAAGAACAATTTTGGGTTTCATGACCCTATTTCATGGTGGTCTTGTGGACTTTACAGCTTGGGTATAGGTTCCTATATGTGATGGCTCATGGACTCTCACCATCTTATGAAAGGGGAAAAAATTATGATGGTGAGAGTCCAAGAGACTCACCCTTGTTTTTCCATAACAGTTGGCAAGAGTACCAGTTTGTACCTCTTTTATCCTACTTTCTTATTTTCTCCTTTCTTGGCCATATGTATGACTAAGGAATCATGGGAAAGTGGGAGGCATTAAAGCTATGTTGGGTTTTGCTGCCTCCTGTAGGACTGGACTTTATTCCAACATGTGATGGCTAGTTTATCAGGTAAGCATACATTTTGTTTTTAAACTGATGTTAATATGAGTTTTACTTTGCTAAAGGGCCATTGTTCACAAATATGCTAGATAAATGGTAGCAGAAAATCACCAAGGAAATCTGTCTTAGTTTTAGTAAGTATAATTTTACAATTTTTTTATATTGAGCAATATATCTTTTTAGGAGATGCTGATAGTCTATAGAATTGGTATAGAATTATAATCATTACAAAAATAGGTTGATCATTGAATCAGTTGTGGCTACAATACTGTATCTAACTTTTGTATTCTTGTTGTTAACTGTTACAGAACTGGTTTACGACGATGTCTTCTCGGGTTTGGAGACCATCTGGCAGCCAAGCATGTGACCTCCTCTCACTTTGTCCTGGTTCATTGCATTGGCTTTAGTTGAGGTATATCGAGACATTATCTTGGAAAACAAACATGGACTTTATGATATTATCAAGTTTTTCTAATGGTAAGGATTATAATGTGCTCGGTTTGGGTATTGTGTGTTTTTCATTTTTACTTTTGATGTGCTTTTTTTGCCTACCTCTTGATAAGTCAGTCAATTGCATCTCTGATATGTTGTCTACATTAATATTCATTTATTTAAGCAACAATATATCATTGTACTTTAACATTTGCTAATAATATTGAACTTAAAAATGTATATTGCTGTTTTAAAAAATGAAACTATAATCTTGAAAACAAGAGCAGTACATTGTAAATCTTCCCTGTTGGTTTATATATGTAAAAACTACACCATTTCAGATATCTAAAAAGTTGGTCAACGCTTTCTGTGAAATGTATACCAGTAGAAACCTACATCTTACACACTGTATTCACCTCAATAACTATTCTAATCAGAATTAAAGGGACAGTAAACTCAAAATAAATAAAACTTAAATGGTTTGCATAGAGCATGCAATTTTAAACAAGTTTCCAATTTACTTATCATTATTGCTTAGTTCTCTTTATTCCCTTGGTTAAAGAGTAATCCTAGATTAGCTCAGGAGCGTGCACTTGTCTTTAGCCATCTGGCAGCAGTGTTTGCAATATTATAGGAATGTTATACATGCAAACACTGCTTCCATAGAATTATAAAGAAACATGCACACTCCTAAGCTCCTATAAGCCCACCTAGCTTTACTCTTAGGATGTAAAAAAAAAAGGAAAATTGAAACGTTGATTCAAATCACCTGCTCTATTTGAAATCATTGTTTACTTTGGACTTTACTGTCCCATTAATGCTTTTACTGCAACTTCCACATGATTTCAAAACCGTTTTCATTTGTATCCTTTTCAAAATAAAAATAATAAAATATTAATGTGCTTGAATTGAACTCTCTGGCTTGGATATTAATGTTTGAGTGAAATTAAAGTAAGATTGCAGTTTTATAATGCAGAGTTATTATAACCATTGCTGCTCATTCTACCTCCTTTGTTTCAGAAATGGCTGAGAGACACAATATAAAGCACATCCAAAAGCTTGCACGGGATCTTGGTGTACAAGGTTCAGACCCTGATTTGAGAACAAGTGAAGACGACACACAGACATACAACACTCAAATTAGCACCTGGATATCACTACTCAGCAGTGCAAAGGGCATGAAAATGCCTAGTTAGCCAATGTATTTTACTATGTAAGTGCCGCAAACAGAAGCCAATTGAAGTAGCAAAGGAAACTGCTACAGCATGAAAGGGTTTTCCTGTGTTTTTCTTTCTATTCATAGTTTAACCTTTGATTCCTTTGACCTTGTTCATTTTTTGTAAAACCAAAGACTCAGAAATCAGAAACTACTTCTCATTAATTTTATGCCCAGATTAGAATGCACAACCCAAACCTTGCATATGCTTTTTTCATAAACGTTGTGTGTCCAATAGATACTCCAGAATACTTGCTATCTATGGACTGAAGTTCATCTTGTAGCACAAGTTAGAGAACATAGATACATCAGCCTTACAAACTGGGTGTAGGTTATATATGCACACAAAAAAATACATTAAAGTTTTTTTTATTATTATTTTAAGTTAGTTAGACATAGGATAGTTTAGAAAAGCAAGACAAATTATGTTTTTAATATATTTTTTCCATAATAATTGAGATTGAAGGATTACAGGATACATTTCCTTTATACAGAGTGAAATATGCCCAGGTATTGGTTGATGTGCCAAATGTAATGTGCATGTCCACCCTGCAGTTATATACAACCTTGGTTCAATGCCTTTTTCTTCCCAGGGAAAAATTTTTATAGGCATTTTATTTTATTTAGGATGAAGCCTTGATTGCGTCACATAAGCAATGCCTATAGAGTTAATTTGCACAAGGACACTTCTGATATTTTCAGATATCAATATGGAGATTTGATAAAGTTTCCAGTGTTAGATATTATCACTTACGCTATAAAGAATGTGAAAGAGACACAAAATAGTGGCGTTCATAAATAATTTATCATTATTGTATTGTTTAACTGAACAACACAAGCCTGACCTCTAGCCTATAATTTTCATTAATTTATTCCGTTTAGCGTTTATAATAGGGCTAACCCATACTTCTCTACAGTACACATTACAATTAACAGAATCGTCAATTTAAGTAAAACATAATGCAACATTCAATAAATAACTGCCCAAAAATAGAACATCCTATTCAATATGTATAGTAGCTATTCCCCTCTCACCATCACCCTTTGTAAGTCTTCCTACATCCCGTTTAGACTATAAGCTCAGGGATGTATTTTCTTTCATTTTTCAATGACTGCACTGCTGCCTATATGTTCTGTTAACTCACTTTAAACCACTACATACATAGAAATCTAGTCAATACCCAGATAACCACTCAAAGGGAAATATATTTAAAGCTGTAGTTACTCCAAATCTGTTATCAGGTTTGTGTTTGTTTTTGTTTTTTAATTGCATGCATTTTTTTGCTAATTTGCATAGTCCATGGATGGACCCATATTTACCGCAGTTACAATCATAATTCTGCAAACTAGTTAAAAATATGATGTGAATAGAAATCTTTGACTTAAATCCCTGTTTTATTTTGAGAATCCAGCTTCCTTTTGGCTTTGTGTTTTCTTTTTAAATCACTGTCCAGATGCTTTTTTTTCTGCTTGTTAAAGACCCCATTAGCTTTGTTCCTTGGAGCCAAATGTTACATTTCAGTAGTAATCATTCAATATATATACTTGGCTCACAAATTAAATCTTACCCATTAATGAAAATAACAAAGGAACCCCATTTGTTTGGCACATTCTGTCTCTACAAGATTCAGGAAACTCGGGCAATCACTTTAGGGTGGGAAGAGGGAAATCTCTCACCCATTTGCTGCTATATTTAGGTGTATTTCATGTAACAGAGGATGGAATTTGAACGTCAAAGTATACTTTCCTTAAAATAATTAGTAACACTTACTAGAATCAGTGTCATATACAGTTTTATCATTCACAATTAACTTTACCACAGGAGCACAAATATCCTATAAATACAGTGAACTGAATGTAATAAACTTTATATTATATCAACCAGCACTCTTCTAACAGCGCCCCTATAAGCAGTCATACAGTTTATGCTTGCAACATGTAAAGCCTTGATGTTCTTTAACACAGAGAAGAGATAAAAACCGGACTATTTGGTGTTTAGGGCTGACTGTTAACTAGAGAGCACAAAATATATATTCGTTCTCTCACTTATGATAAACTAGTAGGTCAGACAAGGTGTTTTGGGATAGTATAGAGCAAAGCTGGTAAACCTTTTTAAGAGCATGTGTCCAAATCGGGTTACCTTTTTAAAATTTAAATTAAAAAAACATTAAAGTTTTTTTTTATTCTTATTATAAATCCATAATATATTTTAGCAAATTAAACATTTTTGTTGATATATAGTATGGATACTTAAGTATTATGGTGGTAGTCCCGAGACAGGGGACCTTAAGCACTAGTGTCATAGGTTTACCAGCCCTGGGTATACAGCATATGGCTTTAGATACAATGTTTTTTTGTATCACAGTGGCTGACTTAAGTATATTCTTACAAACCTAATATAATGCAATGAAGAGGTTTTGTTAGCAAGCAATTATATATCCGTAGCCAATTATTGCCAGTAGAATTCTAACTGCCATGTACTGAACTGGTTCCCAGAATAAATAGAAATTAATTGTAAATATCACTTGTTGACCTCATCACAGAAATATTACCATAGGTTTCACTGTTGACTGCTGTATTTTGGGAAATATCTTTCAACATCCTATATATTAAGAAACACAATGGAGTGTCTACAAAACAGTAGCAAGTTGTGGCTTTGTAAGTCTTATACCTAATATTCTTCTAATTACCTTACAACCTTTAAAAAAAAAGTCTATTTGTGTCTCTGAATAAGTGTTTTTGAATAACTTATGATGAAAAAAAAGTATTTATTTATTTATTCTATTTACTGTACATTTCTGTATGTCATTGTAAAACTCAGTGTGTATGTGTGTGAATCATCTATCAGTGGAGATAACTTTTCAATGTTGCAGACATATCTTGTAAATGTTTCAGAGGATACTGTCTTTGTGTGTGTGTGTGAATCTGGAGAGGAATAAGATATTATTATTTTTCAAAGAGAATTTTGTTTTTATGAATGATAAGGACACATTGTATAAGCCACAATATGTATCCGAATATGTCCTATTGTACTAGGTATTATTTTGTTGCATCTGCAAAAGGAACGCTCTTTAGTAACCAATATTATGATGTTTTATTCTATACAGCTCTCCGGCTTTATTTAAGATAGAGTCTCTGTACTGCAAAATGAACACTCCCTCAGATTACATATGGAGTATAGTGACCAGATAACAGAAAGTAGCCCTTCAAAATGTAAAAAAAAGCCTAGGGATGTATACAGGTGACTCAGGCTTGGCTTGCTTTCTAGATGGAATGAAAGAGGACTGTCACTTTATTAAAGGAGGACTGTCACTTTATTAAAGGAGGACTGTCACTTTTATTCCTATTTTGATATTAACTAACTTTTTCTCTTTCCATTGATTTGGTGAACTTTACAGATTTATCAGTGTGTTTCATTTATGTAATTTCCTAGAGCTAGAGTGGATGACCTTTAGACATTATAGCCTAATGCATGCAGCAAGATGGTAGCTCTTCAGTAGCACTGCATGACACGTTAACAGCATTTATTTTGCATGCAGTGTTTCATCATGCTAAGCCCTATGTTGCCCTGGATCTGCCATTGGCAGTTATACTGCACAGTGAAGAACATGGGTTTAATTCACTCAAATAAATACTTTATGGGATAAATACTTTAAATAACTAAATAAATAAACAAAATGACCAAACAAGACTGTAAATATATATGCACTCAGAGGACTGCTTGGAGAGAAATAAACTCACAAATCTAAAATGAACATTAACTTTTAAAGAAACATATTAGACAGACAGATTACTAAAACAGTAAGGGCTAGATTACAAGGAGAGCGCAAAATATTGCTTCCGCAAAAGTGATATTTGCACTCAACTTAGTAAGATCAGTGCACTCAATTGTGCGCTGTTATTACAAGTGAGGTCCAATGCGAGCATGACCTTGCGTTCACATTGCACAGAAGAATTGCGCTCACGAGAGTGCGCTTCCATAGGCTCCAAAGGGGGTAAGTCGCGCAGCGATCGGCAGCAATTTTAAATATATATGTATATGCCTATTTACATATATATTTATGGGTTTATATGTGTATATACATATATCAATATATAAATACATATGTATATAAACATATATCGTACATATATATTTACAGGGAACACACAGTTCCCCATAGAGTGCAATGAAAAGGCACTTTTTTGTGCGTTTTTTTTTTTTTTTTTTTAAAGAGACCTCACATGTTATTATGGGGGCAATTGGGGCACATTTAAAAAATCTAACCAGAGGTCTAACCTCTAGTTAATTTTTTGACGACTAATTGCTACCGCAAGCTCGCCCATTTACGGTTGTGTGATAAATTAGCTCTCCACTTGTAATCTAGCCCTTAGTAAATTGTGAATTATGTTCACAACATAAAAAGTCAAATTTAGCGTAGCAAATCCAATAAAAAAATCACATAGATCATGGCCTCTATTTAACAAGGTCTGGCGGACCTGATCCGACAGTGCGGATCAGGTCCGCCAGACCTCGCTGAATACGGAGAGCAATACGCTCTCCGTATTCAGCATTGCACCAGCAGCTCACAAGAGCTGCTGGTGCAACGCCGCGCCCTGCAGACTCGCAGCCAATCGGCCGCCAGCAGGGGGTTGTCAATCAATCGATCGGGTTGATTTCCGGCGATGTCTGTCCGCCTGCTCAGAGCAGGCAGACAGGTTATGGAGCAGCGGTCTTTGTGACAGCTGCTTCATAACTTATGTTTCTGGCGAGTCTGAAGACTCGTCAGAAAAACGGTCCTTAAAGCTCCGTACGGAGCTTGATAAATATGGGCCATTGAATCTTAGAGTATTTCCCTCAATGGTAGAAAACACTGATAAATGTGTAAATAGCCAACAGTATACCAGTATGTTACCAGTGGTTTGCCGGTGTGCTGTTTATTTGCAAACACAGAGCTAAATAACAAAGATTCAATATAAATGTGTATATTCTGCACTACTTCCTTATCCTGTTTCATGTGACCTTTAAATAAACTTGATGCTGTTAAATATAATAAAAATTAAATAAATGCAGCACATATGAGGGGAGTGCAAAGCTTGTTTCAAAATCTTCTAGATATGCATATAGTATAGTTACCATAACAAGTTGTAATGAACTCCCCAATCTTAGTGAATAATGGTGTAGATTTGTTTAGTAGGGACTGATTTAAAGGATGTCTACAAATAGGGCAACCTCATCATATCACGTTATCATATCATGTGCTATGACGTCTTACATCACGGTGTATTCACAATAGCACATAGATTATTTCATGAGGGAGCACATATTGTACAAATACCTCATTCTGAATATTATTATTAAGATGCAACAAAATAAAATCTTTATATTTGCTTTACTTTTGTGAAACATTTCAAAGTGGTGATGACAATGTTTTCTCGGGTGGTTTTCTTTTACAAAGTATTCAAAATCTGGATAACTTTATATAAAAAATTTTAGCATATGTTGAGTAACACCTTGAAGACCAAAGCAGCATAAACAATTGGTTGACAAATGTCACAGAACTTTCAGAACCTAGCTAGATGGTTTTTTTTAACAAGCTGCTAGCTACCTAATTTAATTATATTACAAGTACAAATACCCCATTTTCCCCATCAGTAAATCACAATCTTCTCTGCCTGTACCTTAGCGTTGGTTTGGTTTTTATGTTCTAAAATGCAAATGCTAGTCTATATTAAAAACAACTATTACCTTTCTGATTACAGTACTGTACTATCTTTTTGATCTTACTATGTATACAAAAGTATTAAAAATTATATAAAACTACCTTTAGGTTGTGTGTATAATCTGTAATATGTCGTAGAAATACTGCCTAAATGGCATAAGATGTCATTTAGGCAAGTTTGGTAGCTTACAGCTCCATTTCTTTCATGCAGATGGTAAAGAGTCCATGATCCATTACTCCTGGGAAAGTGAGATGTGTTTTATAGAGCTCTTGGGGTTTGGGAATATTTGCCTCCTCCTAGTGGCAAGGAAGATAAATCCCAGGAGTAATGGATTGTGGACGCTCACCATCATGAAAGAAATTCATTTATCAGCTAAGAATAAATTATGTTTTTTAACGACTCAGTGGAAACAAGCCCTTAGTTTTGCTTATTACAGTTTTTCATCTCTGCCTTAAAGTGAGTCTTTTTGTAGTTTAAGCTTCCTGTTGTATATCTCAGATACTTGTTTTTACTGTATAGAGTAAAATTCTAAGCATTTTTGAAAAGCGTTTTATTGTCATCCTTTTTGAGAAGTGCTCTGTAACAATGAAAACTGAATAGTGTAGCTATAATGTAATTTCTAGTGAAGTTTTGTTCCACAAAGCTGCAGGTTTTCAGATATTTTAAATATATTTGAGAAGTCATCAAGACTATTGCAGACTGCAGAATATTCGCTAGGTGTAATGGATAATGGTAAATATCAGTATTGCTTAAGTAGGACCTCTTTATGCTTCTGTTTCGACTCACATGATTCAAGATTTGCCAAGTATTTAATAAAGAGCTCATAAACCTGCATGTTGCCGGATTGTCTCAGTTTGTCTTCTCTCTCCCTCCTGACACTAAATGACTTGTGTCTCTATTTCACAAAGTAAAAAACATTACCCAGAAATGCCTAACTGTGCCCTGGCACACCTGCCCCTGTTCTGCCCTCATCTGTACAGTCCTACAACTAACAGTCAATGTTGGGAGGTCTATTCAAATATTCCATCCTTTTGCTCACTATGCCTAGAGGAACACAGATGCACATAACTACTGATATATGCCTGGGGCTGCCCTTTGTTTTTTAGTTGACTAAATAATTATGTGATGTTTTAAGACTCTGAGGCCCATTTATCAAGCTCCGTATGGAGTCTTCAGACTCGCCAGAAACACAAGTTATGGAGCAGCGGTCTAAAGACCGCTGCTCCATAACCCTGTCCGCCTGCTCTGATGAGGCGGACAGGAATCGCCACAATTCAACCCGATCGAGTACGATCGGGTTGATTGACACCTCCCTGCTGGCGGCCCATTGGCCGCGAGTCTGCAGGAGGCGGCGTTGCACCAGCAGCTTTTGTGAGCTGCTGGTGCAATGCTGAATACGGAGAGCGTATTTCTCTCCTCATTCAGCGATGTCTGTCGGACCTGATCCGCACTGTCAGATCAGGTCCGACAGACACTTGATAATTCGGCCTCTAAATGTATAGGTGGAAACCAACAGAATTAAACAAGTGTAGTTCTTCTTTGTGAAGGGCATACATGAGCAACAAGGAGCCTGCTTTTTAGCTTTTTGCTCATTCTCAGCTGGTTGTATCTGAATGAGTTTTATTGTAATAGGTCATGTTATGCTGGTTTGGTCTTGGGATCAATGTTTATGCACACATATTTATATAAAGAGCTATATACATATATCTGTATGTTTCATTTTGCCTTGACGTGTTCAACATTTGTTAAAGCCAGTCTTGGAGCTCAACATAATGCTAAAATGTTTTTATATGATTGTATTCATGTTTTTATTTTTTTTAATTGTAAATTGCTATTTACTGTTGTTGAAAGAGATGAACTCTTAAAAAATATATATTCTATATGGTATATGTATTTTCAAACAAATAAACTACTTGTTGTTATTTACCAGTGGCTCTATGGTTCATTTCTTGGCCTTCACATAGCAGGCTGTCTACTTTACCATTCTGACTGCTGACATACGTTCTTTGCTGGGTATTTCTTTGCAGATTTACCATCTTTCATCGTCCAGTTTTTATTATAGTGCAATGACAAGGTTAAGTGTAAAACTTTACTGTAGTATCAGCTTCTCACAACCCCTCATCTCATGTTTCATAAATTGCTGTGAGAACCTCAACTTTCTAGTTCGTACTGATTATTTGCCTTATTAAAAAGAGCAAAATTTACTTTATATCATTTCCTTCTCTCCAGAAACGGGCAATATTGAAACCGCTATGAAATATATAAAAAATGCAGATCTAATGCAATAGTAAAAGTACATAATGTTCTTTTTGTTATTCAAATACTTTTGAGAGATAGTTATCTTCTTTTCAGGGAGGTCTAGCTTAATCCACCTCAAGGCAGATTCAGATTGCAAGTAGAAAGGTAGCACTATTGTGCGCTAAAATCACTAGATCACAATCCATAGTGCTTCCATTTTACTTCCATATTACAAGTGCAGAGTAAAATGTTAGTGCTCGAACTAAAGCCTAGGGCACACTAACATCTGTAGGTCCGATAGAGCGTCCACGCTAAGTCCTTCACATAATAAACTTCTATGGGACTGCTGAAAAATGTAGGTTCTGGCTATCGCTCAATCGCTAACCTGAAAGTGCACTAAAAGAAAGGAGCTCTTCACAGTTTAATCTATATATATATATATATTGTGACAGGGTGAGGGAAGGTGTATACGCTAGCAGGCGGTTAGAGAGATTATTCCCTGTTATTGAAGAGTTAAACCTGTTGGGTCAGTTTTACAGCTGCTTCCTATTAGGTCAGCTCAGGGCTTTATAAGCAGCTCTCTAGGAATAGTCAGTGGCCTCTAGTTATCAACGTGTCTACTTACCTGCCATCGCCGGCCCCAATACGCCCGCCTAAGCTCGCCTCACATCGCTGCCGCAGACCTGAATATGCTCGCCAAAGTTATCAATAAAGCTGTCAAAAAGCCGCGCACCAAGTACGGGGCGATGAGCAGCGGACTGTGATAGTTATCACTCATCCGATCTCGCTGCTCTTCGGCTTTTTCCCAGCTTTATTGATACCCCTGTCACTAAGCACTCACACTAAACTACACTGTTCTACCCCCTATACCAGAGCCCCCCGCAACTAAATAAAGTCATTAACCCCTAAACCGCCGCTCCTAGACCCCGCTGCAACTATAATAAATGTATTAACCCCTAAACCGCCGCTCCCGGAGCCCACCGCCACTCTAATAAACTGATTAACCCCTAAACCGCCGCTCCCGGACCCCGCCGCCACCTACATTATACCTAGTAACCCCTATACTGCCCCCCCTATACCGCCGCCACCTATAATAAATTTATTAACCCCTATCCTGCCGATCCCGGAACCCGCCGCAACTAAATAAATTGTTTAACCCCTAAACCGCCACTCCTGGACCCCGCCGCCACCTATATTAAACGTATTAACCCCTAATCTGCCCCCCCCTACACCGCAGCCACCTATAATAAATGTATTAACCCCTATCCTGCCCCCCCGTACACCGTCGCCACCTATAATAAATTTATTAACCCCTATCCTGCTCCCCTACACCATTGCCACCTATAATAAATGTATTAACCCCTATCCTGCCCCCCCTACACCGTCGCCACCTATAATAAAATTATTAACCCCTAAACCGAAGTCTAACCCTAACACCCCCCTAACTTAAATATTAATTAAATACATCTAAATATTATAACTCTTATTAACTAAATTAATCCTATTTAAAACTAAATATTTACCTTTAAAATAAACCCTAATATAGCTACAATATAACTAATAATTATATTGTAGCTATTTTAGGATTTATTTTTATTTTACAGGCAAATTTCAATTTATTTTAACTAGGTACAATAGCTATTAAATAGTTATTAACTATTTAATAGCTACCTAGTTAAAATAAAGACAAATTTACCTGTAAAATAAAAACTAACCTAAGTTTCAATTACACCTAACACTACACTATCATTAAATAAAGTATTCCTATTTAAAACTAAATACTTACCTGTAAAATAAACCCTAAGATAGCTACAATGTAATTAATAATTACATTGTAGCTATTTTAGGATTTATATTTATTTTACAGGTAACTTTGTTTTTATTTTAACTAGTTAGAATAGTTATTAAATAGTTATTAACTATTTAATAACTACCTAGCTAAAAGAAATACAAAATTACCTGTAAAATAAATCCTAACCTAAGTTACAATTAAACCCAACACTACACTATCATTAAATTAATTAAATAAATTAGCTACAAATAACTACAATTAACTACAATTAAATAAACTAACTAAAGTACAAAAAATATAAAAACTAAGTTACAAAAAATAAAAAGTTACAAACATTTAAAAAATATTACAACAATTTTAAGCTACTTACACCTAATCTAAGCCCCCTAATAAAATAACAAAGCCCCCCAAAATAAAAAAATTCCCTACCCTATTCGAAATTACGAAAGTTAACAGCTCTATTACCTTACCAGCCCTTAAAAGGGCCTTTTGCGGGGGCCTGCCCCAAAGTATTCAACTCTTTTGCCTGTAAAAAAAAAATACAAGCCCCCCAACATTAAAACCCACCCCATCTCTAACCCAAACCCCCCTTAAATAAACCTAACACTACCCCCCTGAAGATCATCCTACCTTTAGCCGTCTTCAGCCAGCCCACCACCGATGGAACAGAAGAGGACATCCGCAGTGGCCAAAGTCATCATCCAAAGGGCGCTGAAGAAGTCTTCCATCCGATTGAAGTCATCATCCAAGGGGCGCTGAAGAAGTCCTATTTAGTTTTAAATAGGATTAATTTACCGCTAGATTTAGAGTGAGTTCTGCGTTAGCCGTCAAAACCAACATTAGGGGCTCCTAACGCTGGTTTTGGGCTACCGCTGGTATTTAGAGTCAGTCAGGAAAGGGTCTAACGCTCACTTTGCAGCCGCGACTTTTCCATACCGCAGATCCCCCTACGCCATTTGCGTATCCTATCTTTTCAATGGGATCTTTCTAACGCTGGTATTTAGAGTCTTGGCTGAAGTGAGCATTAGAAATCTATCGACAAGACTCCAGCCGCAGAGAAAAGCCAGGAGTTAAGAGCTTTCTGGGTTAACGCCGGTTCATAAAGCTCTTAACTACTGTGCTCTAAAGTACACTAACACCCATAAACTACCTATGTACCCCTAAACCGAGGCCCCCCCACATCGCCGCCACTCTATTACATTTTTTTAACCCCTAATCTGCCGACCGCACACCGCCGCAACCTACGTTATCCCTATGTACCCCTAATCTGCTGTCCCCACCTACCTACAATTATTAACCTCTAATCTGCCGACCGGACCTCACCGCTACTATAATAAAGTTATTAACCCCTAATCCACCTCACTCCCGCCTCAATAACCCTATAATAAATAGTATTAACCCCTAATCTGCCCTCCCTAACATCACCGACACCTAACTTCAAGCATTAACCTCTAATCTGTTGACCGGACCTCACCGCTACTCTAATAAATTTATTAACCCCTGAAGCTAAGTCTAACCCTAACACTAACACCCCCCTAAGTTAAATATAATTTTTATCTAACAAAATAAATTATTTCTTATTAAATAAATTATTCCTATTTAAAGCTAAATACTTACCTGTAAAATAAACCTTAATATAGCTACAATATAAATTATAATTATATTGTAGCTATTTTAGGATTAATATTTTTTACAGGTAACTTTGTATTTATTTTAACCAGGTACAATAGCTATTAAATAGTTAAAAACTATTTAATAGCTACCTAGTTAAAATAATTACAAAATTACCTGTAAAATAAATCCTAAACTAAGTTACAATTAAACCTAACACTACACTATCAATAAATTAATTAAATAAAATACCTACAATTATCTACAATTAAACCTAACACTACACTATCAATAAATTAATTACATAAAATACCTACAAATAAATACAATTATACTAACTAAAGTACAAAAAATAAAAAAGAACTAAGTTACAAAAAATAAAAAAATAATTTACAAACATTAGAAAAATATTACAACAATTTTAAGCTAATTACACCTATTCTAAGCCCCCTAATAAAATAACAAAGCCCCCTAAAATAAAAAATGCCCTACCCTATTCTAAAATTGAAATAGAAAAGCTCTTTTACCTTACAAGCCCTTAAAAGGGCCTTTTGCGGGGCATGCCCCAAAGAATTCTGCTCTTTTGTCTGTAAAAAAAAACATACAATACCCCCCCAACATTACAACCCACCACCCACATACCCCTAATCTAACCCAAACCCCCCTTAAATAAACCTAACACTAAGCCCCTGAAGATCTTCCTACCTTATCTTCACCACGCCGGGTATCACCGATCCGTCCAGAGGAGCCTCCGAAGTCTTCATCGAAGCCCAAGCGGGGGCTGAAGAGGTCCATCATCGGGCTGATGTCTTGATCCAAGCGGGCGCTGAAGAGGTTCATCATCGGGCTGAAGTCTTCATCCAAGCGGGCGCTGAAGAGGACACGTAGCTAACGCACCCCTTTGGCCGCAGAACTCTAAATCTAGCGATTAGTTAATAAGAATAATATTTATTTAGATGTATTTAATTAATATTTAAGTTAGGGTTAGACTTAGGTTTAGGGGTTAATAATTGTATTATAGTTGCGGCGGGGTCCGGGAGCGGCGGTTTAGGGGTTAACATATTTATTATAGTTGCGGCGGGGTCCAGGAGCAGCGGTTTAGGGGTTAACATATTTATTATAGTGGCGGCGGGGTCCGGGAGCGGCGGTTTAGGGGTTAACTTATTTATTATAGTGGCGGCAGGGTCCGGGAGCGTTGGTTTAGGGTTTAATCAGTTTATTAGAGTGATGGGCTCCGGGAGCAGCGGTTTAGGGGGTAATACATTTATTTAGTTGCGGCGGTGTAGGGGGGGACAGATTAGGGGTGTTTAGACTCGGGGTACATGTTAGGGTGTTAGGTGCAGACATCTCCCATAGGAATCAATGGGATATCGGGCAGCAGCGAACATTACCTTTCGCTATGGTCAGACTCCCATTGATTCCTATGAGATCTGCAGCCTCCAGGGCGTTCGGAACATCTGGAGTGACGTAAGAATCGATCTGTGTCGTACTGTGTCCGGCGGATCGAAGCTTACGTCACTATATTCTACTTTTGCCGGGCAGCAGGGCTTGATAACTAAGGCGAATCAGCCTCGCCACAAATACGCTGCGGAATTCAAGCGTATTTGAGGTTGACGGCTTGATAACTAGGGGCCTGTGTCTCATGGAGAAGGCTGTTTCCAGAGGAGATATTGGAGACCTATTAGAATGACTGTCTGCCTGTAAAGGGACAAACTAGTGAGACAAATTGTTTTGATTTATTTTGTATTTGCAGTTGAAATTTCTGTTAAGTACTGACTGGTTCCAGGTTAGCTGGCTGGTTTAGCAATAGTAAGGGTGCACAGTTTTCTGTTGTGGAAACCTTAAAGCAACAGTACTTTCTAAGCATGGAGGATATTGTGAAGGCCCTGATACAAGCTACCAAATTACAGCAAGTAACAAACCAACAGGCTACTGCTTCTGTAGCAGTTCAGTAAGAGTGTAACCGGCTTATGTCTATAAAAATTGGGACCTTGAACGAGGCACAAAATAGGGACCATGAAATGCTGATAGAGATTGTAGACCGCATTACTACCCAGGGACTGCTGACACAAACAGATGCTGTTAGCTGGATATGGGCAAACAGCTGCCTACAAACAAATTACGCCAGAGGACGATTTAGAGACCTATCCAGGGGGGGCTCTACCGGTGGTGCCGATGTCGCAACTGCGACCAGCTCGGCAGGTCCCCCTCAGTGGGGGGCCAGCTTCACCACAAACTTTTTTTATTATTATTAGAGATATTTAATTTTTTTTGGTTTCCCGCTTGCCAGACCTCCTCCTTAGCCCCAAAAACAATTACCGCACAGCGCACACGCTGTCTCTTAGGTACTTTGCTCGAGTCCCAAAAGTTTTATTTAATTTAGTGATCCAGGCCAGCCAGCACTGCAGGTAGTCACACAGTGGTGCAGCTCAGGGCTGTGTGTACATACATAACATGTGGAACCTCCTGCCTGCCCCCAAAGGTTTATTAGTGAGCAGAGCTGAGGAGATGGTGCGTGTGTACAATAAATGGTACCGGGATGTACAGATACAGTACCCCACACGGGATGCCCTTTCTTAGTGAAGCTACAGGTGGGTCTTCAGAATTTAGCAAGCACAGCCTCCAACCACTCATGGGGAAGGAAGACAGCCTGCACAAGCTCTTGGCACAGTTCCACCTCTGAAAAATTGCTCACAGCAAAATGGCATCACTTCTGGTAACAGATAGATAACAGGGCATGATGTGTATGCTTAAAAAAGGGCTATAGCTTCTACTTGCATTATGCATTTCTGATGGTGCCTGGCTCACCCACAGTCAAAGAGAAGGCTGGGTTCGGTTGGACTATTGAGGGTGTGCAGACATAACATGTGGGAGCTCATACATCAATCAGCAGGTTTTCAGCAAGATCTGGGTGTCAGATAAGCCTACACGGGTTGTATAAGTAATAAATTAGGAGCTGCATACATACACCGGCAGCTTACATTTATATTCACTGCTTTTTGGATTATTTAACCCTATAAGCTCTGCACATAACATGAGTGAACTATGTGCAGAGTGTAGCGTTAAACTTATATTGCAGTGAATATAAATTCCAGCTGCCAGGGTGTGTCTGCAACTCCTAATTTATTAATTATGCAACCTGTGTAGCAAGTTTAAAACTCTACTGCAGTGCTACACTGGGAGGGGTATGAGTGGGATAAGGGGGATTCCTATTTCTTCTATAAGATACGATGAGTCCATGGATTCATCCTTTACTTGTGGGATATTATCCTCCTGCTAACAGGAAGTGGCAAAGAGCACCACAGCAGAGCTGTTTATATAGCTCCTCCCTTGACTCCACCCCCCCAGTCATTCTCTTTGCCTACTCTAAGTACTAGGAAGGGTAAAGTGAAAGAGGTGATAAAATGTTAGTTTTTATTTTCTTCAAGCAAGAGTTTTTTTATTTTAAATGGTACCGGTGTGTACTATTTTCCCTCAGGCAGCAGATGGATGAAGACTTCTGCCTGGAAGCTGATGATCTTAGCAGTTGTCACTAAGATCCAGAGCAGTTCCCACAGAATGGCTGAGGACTACAAGAAAGTTCAGTGTGAGGAACGTTTTTCATGCTATAAGCAGTGAGGTATGTTCAGTCATTTTGTTCTGGAGAGACTGTGGTATTTCAGAATTGGCGGACAGTATCCCCATGAGGTAAAGGGTAAGCAGTAATCCTAAAATATATAGAGGGGTATTACTGAGCTTGCATATATGGGCTAAGAAAAAATGGTCGATACTGAGTTTTGAATGTTTGTTGGCAAACGTTTACATTACTGGGAGTGCTGATAACGTTTTTATGAGGAACGTTTTTCATGTTTATTAAGAGGGTACACATGGCTTACTTTTTGGGTTTATGAACCCACATGGCTAGTTTTAGACCGCTCTGGTGCGGTTCATTTGGGCTAAGAGACATCGAATGAGATGGGCAGGGCCTATTTTCGCGCCTCAGTTGCGCCTTTGTTTTTGTCAGGCAAGCAGCAAGCTCCAACTCCGGTGGGCCCTTGTGACTGTTTTCAGCCAAATCAAAGCTTTAACCTTGGTTTTGCAGACCCCTGAGGGCAGGTAGGCGCCACAGCAGAGCTGTGGCGAGGTGCAGGGGGTGATTTTATTCATATAAACGTTTTTCTAATTATCCGTTTTTTCTAATAAGGGTTAAGTGTTCCTTTCCTTGTGGGGCAAACTTAGCTGCATAGTTAGGACGCTTCTATCATAAAATTGAAACGATTTGATGTTTTAAAGCAGTTTTGGAATAATTGTATGCTTTTTTTCTCTTAAAGGCGCAGTACCGTTTTTTCAGATTGTTATTTTTTCATTAAATAAAGTGTTTTCAAGCCTGTTTGTGGTCATTACTAGCCTGTTTAACATGTCTGACATTGAGGAAAGCCAATGTTCCATGTGTTTAGAAGCCATTGTGGAACCCCCACTTAAAATGTGTCCCTCATGCACTGAAAGGGCCTTAAATTGCAAAGAACATATTTAGCTGATAAAAGTATGTCGCAGGATGATTCTCAGTCAGAAGAGAATCAGGTTATGCCATCTACTTCTCCCCAAGTGTCACAACCGTTAACGCCCGCACAAGCGATGCCAAGTACTTTTATTGCGTCTAATTCTTTTACCCTGCAAGATATGGCTGCAGTTATGTCTACTACCCTCACTGAGGTTTTATCTAAACTGCCTGGGTTGCAGGGGAAGCGCAGTAGGTCCGGTGTGAGAATAAATGCTGAGCCCTCTGACGCTTTATTGGCAATCTCCGATGTACCCTCACAATGTTCTGAGTTGGGGGTGAGGGAATTGCTGTCTGAGGGAGAGCTTTCTGATTCAGGAAAGATGTTCCCTCAAACAGACTCAGATATGACGGCTTTTAAGTTTGTTAGAACACCTCCGTTTGTTGCTCAGGGAGGTTTTAGTGACTCTGGATGATTGTGACCCTATTGTAATTCCACCAGAGAAATTGTGTAAAATGGATAGATATCTAGAGGTTCCTGCTTAAACTAATGTTTTTCCAGTCCCTAAGAGGATTTCGGACATTGTTACTAAGGAGTGGGATAGACCAGGTATTCCGTTCTCTCCCCCCTCCTACTTTTAAGAAAATCTTTCCCATATCAGACACCATTCGGGATTCGTGGCAGACGGTCCCTAAGGTGGAGGGAGCTATTTCTACCCTGGCTAAACGTACAACTATACCTATTGAGGACAGTTGTGCTTTCAAATATCCTATGGATAAAAAATTAGAGGGTCTTCTAAAAAAAATATTTATTAATCAGGGTTTTCTTCTGCAACCTATAGCGTGTATTGTTCCTGTAACTACTGCAGCTGCTTTTTGGTTTGAGGCTCTAGAGGAGGCTCTTAAGGTTGAGACCCCATTAGATGATATTCGGGATAGAATTAGGGCTCTCAAGCTAGCTAATTCTTTCATTACAGATATCGCTTTTCAATTGGCTAAATCAGCGGCAAAGAATTCAGGTTTTGCCATTTTAGCGCGTAGAGCGTTATGGCTTAAAGGGACAGTCTACCATAGAAAGTTATTGTTTTAAAAGATAGATAATCCCTTTATTACCCATTCCCCAGTTTTGCAAAACCAACACAGTTATATTAATATATTTTTTACCTCTGTGTTTACCTTGTATCTAGGAACCTTCTTCCAGACCCCTGATCACATGACTGTGTTTATTATCTATTGTCTTAAATTTAGCATTGTTTTGTGCTAGATCTTAAATAACCCTCTGTGCCTGAACACAGTGTTATCTATATGGCCCACGTGTACTTTCTGTCTCTTTTTGTTGAAAAGAGATTTAAAAAGCCTGTGATAAGAGGCAGCCCTCAAAGAATTAGAAATTAGCATATGAGTCTACCTATGTTTAGTTTAAACTAAGAATACTAAGAGAAAGAAGCAAATTTGATGATAAAAGTAAATTGGAAAGTTGATTAAAATTAAAAGTCCTATCTGAATAATGAAAGTTTAATTAGTACTAGACTGTCCCTTTAAGTCCTGGTCTGCTGATGTGTCATCAAAATCTAAGCTTTTAGCTATTCCTTTCAAGGGTAAGGGTCATTTGGGCCTGAACTGAAAGAGATCATTTCCGACATCACTGGAGGAAAAGGACATGCTCTTCCTCAGGATAAGACAAATAAGATGAGGACCAAACAAAATAATTTTCGTTCCTTTTGAAACTTCAAAGGTGGTCCCTCTACCTTCTCCCCTACCGCAAAGCAGGAGGGGAATTTTGCTCAATCCAAGTCAGTCTGGAGACCTAACCAGACCTGGAATAAGGGTAAACAGACCAAGAAGCCTGCTGCTGCCACCAAGACGGCATGAAGGGGCAGCCCCCTATCCGGGACCGGAGCTAGTAGGGGCAGACTTTCTCTCTTTGCTCAGCCTTGGTCAAGAGATGTTCAGGACTCCTGGGCTTTAGAAATCGTGACCCAGGGGTATCTTCTAGACTTCAAAGATTCTCCTCCAAGGGGGAGATTTCATCTTTCACGGTTGTCTGTAAACCAGACAAAAAGACAGGCATTCTTACGCTGTGTAGAAGACCTATATACTATGGGGGTAATCTGCCCAGTTCCAAAAGCAGAACAGGGGCAGGGGTTTTACTCCAATCTGTTCGTGGTTCCCAAAAAAGAGGGAACCTTCAGACCGATTTTAGATCTCAAGATCTTAAACAAATTTCTCAGAGTCCCATCCTTCAAGATGGAGACCATTCGGACTATTTTACCAATGATCCAGGAGGGTCAATATATGACCACCGTGGATTTGAAGGATGCGTATCTTCACATTCCTTTCCACAAAGATCATCACCAGTTCCTCAGGTTCGCCTTCCTGGACAAGCATTACCAGTTTGTGGCTCTTCCCTTCGGGTTGGCCACAGCTGCCAGAATTTTCACAAAAGTGCTAGGGTCCCTTCTGGCGGTTCTAAGGCTGCGGGGCATAGCAGTGGCACCTTATCTGGACGATATCTTAATTCAGGCGTCAACTTACCAACTAGCCAAATCTCACACGGACATCGTGTTGGCTTTTCTAAGATCTCACGGGTGTTAGGTGAACGTAAAAAAGAGTTCACTTATCCCTCTCACAAGAGTTCCATTCCTGGGAACTCTGATAGATTCGGTAAACATGAAATTTTTTCTGACGGAGGTCATAAAATCAAAGATTTTAACCACCTGCCGAGCACTTCATTCCATTCCTCGGCTGTCAGTGGCTCAGTGTATGGAGGTAATTGGACTAATAGTAGCGGCAATGGACATAGTTCTGTTTGCTCGCTTGCATCTCAGACCACTGCAACTATGCATGCTCAAACAGTGGAATGGGGATTATGCAAATTTATCTCCTCAGATAAATCTGGATCAAGAGACCAGAGACTCTCTTCTTTGGTGGTTGTCACAGGATCATCTGTCCCAGGGAATGTGTTTCCACAGGCCAGCATGGTTCTTAGTGACGACGGACGCCAGCCTATTGGACTGGGGTGCAGTCTGGAATTCCCTGAAAGCACAGGGTGTGTGGACTCAGGAGGAGGCTCTCCTTCCAATAAATATTCTAGAACTGAGAGTGATATTCATCGCGCTTCAGGCGTGGCCTCAGCTGGCTTCTGCCAGATTCATAAGATTCCAGTCGGACAATATCACGACTGTAGCATATATCAATCATCAGGGGGAACAAAGAGTTCTCTAGCGATGATAGAGGTTTCCAAAATAATTTGATGGGCAGAGACTCACTCTTGTCATCTATCAGCAATCTATATCCCAGGAGTGGAGAACTGGGAAGCGGATTTTCTAAGTCGTCAGACTTTTCATCCGGGGGAGTGGGAACTCCATCCGGAGGTGTTTGCACAATTGATTCATCAATGGGGCACACCAGAATTGGATCTGATGGCATCTCATCAGAATGCCAAACTTCCTTGTTACAGGTCCAGATCAAGGGATCCCCAAGCAGTACTGATAGATGCTCTAGCAGTACCTTGGTCGTTCAACCTGGCTTATGTGTTTCCACCATTTCCTCTCCTTCCTCGTCTGATTTCCAGAATCAAACATGAGAGGGCTTCGGTGATTTTGATAGCACCTGCGTGGCCACGCAGGACTTGGTATGCAGACCTGGTGGAAATGTCATCTCTACCACCGTGGACACTGCCTCTGAGACAGGACCTTCTCGTTCAAGGTCAGTTCCAGCATCCAAATCTAGTTTCTCTGCAGCTGACTGCCTGGAAATTGAACGCTTGATTTTATCTAAGCGGGGATTCTCTGAGTCGGTCATAGATATTTTGATTCAGGCTCGAAAGCCTGTCACTAGGAAAATTTACCATACGATATGACGTAAATATCTTTATTGGTGTGAATCCAAAGGCTACTCATGGAGTAAGATCAGGATTCCTAGGATTTTGTCTTTTCTCCAATAAGGATTCGAGAAAGGGTTATCAGCTAGTTCCTTAAAGGGACGGATATCTGCTTTGTCAATTTTACTACACAAGCGTCTGGCAGATGTTCCAGATGTTCAGTAGTTTTGTCAGGCTTTGGTTAGAATTAAGCCTGTGTTTAAACCTGTTGCTCCGCCATGGAGTTTGAATTTAGTTCTCAAAGTTCTTCAAGGGATTCCGTTTGAACCTATCCATTCCAAAGATATTAAGCTTCTATCTTGGAAAGTTCTGTTTTTAGTTGCTATCTCTTCGGCTCGAAGAGTTTCTGTACTATCTGCATTGCAATGCGACTCGCCTTATCTTGTTTTCCATTCTGATAAGGTGGTTTTGCATACCAATCCTGGATTCCTTCCTAAGGTTGTAACTAATAAGAATATTAATCAGGAAATTGTCGTTCCTTCCCTGTGTCCTAATCCTTCCTCTAAGAAGGAGCGTCTGTTGCACAACTTGGATGTGGTTCGTGCTTTGAAGTTTTACTTACAAGCGACCAAAAATTTCTGTCAAACATCTTCTCTGTTTGTTGTCTATTCTGGAAAACGTAGAGGTCAAAAAGTTACGGCTACCTCTCTTTCTTTTTGGCTGAAAAGCATAATCCGTTTGGCATACAAGACTGCTGGACAGCAGCCTCCTGAAAGAATTACAGCTCACTCTACTAGAGCGGTGGCTTCCACATGGGCTTTTAAAAATTATGCTTCTGTTGAACAGATTTGTAAGGCTGCGACTTGGTCTTCACTTCATACCTTTTCCAAATTTTACAAATTTGATTCGTTTGCTTCTTCGGAGGCTATTTTTGGGAGAAAAGTTCTTCAAGCAGTGGTGCCTTCTGTTTAGGCATCTGTCTTGTCCCTCCTGTTCATCCGTGTCCTGTAGCTTTGGTATTGTATCCCACAAGTAAAGGATGAATCCGTGGACTCGTCGTATCTTATAGAAGAAAAGTAAATTTATGCTTACCTGATAAATTAATTTCTTCTATGGTACGACGAGTCCACGGCCCGCCCTGTCAATTTAAGACAGATTATATTTTTTTGATTTAAAACTTGTCACCTCTGCACCTTTTAGTTTCTTCTTTTTCTTCCTGTACCTTCGGTCGAATGACTGGGGGGTGGAGTCAAGGTAGGAGCTATATAGACAGCTCTGCTGTGGTGCTCTTTGCCACTTCCTGTTAGCAGGAGGATAATATCCCACAAGTAAAGGATGAATCCGTGGACTCGTCGTATCATAGAAGAAATTAATTTATCAGGTAAGCATAAATTTACTTTTTTTTTTTTTGAGGATAATAAATGACATATGAAATGGCACCTGTTTTGGTGCAAGATAAAGCTACAGGAGATATGGACTGCGTTGCGCAGAGCTTATAGGGTTCAATAATCCACAAAGCAGTGAGTATAAATTCCAGTGTGTCTGCTGCCCCTAATTGTTTGCTTATACAAGTTAGTTGAACCATCATAAATGTATTAATTAGGTGGCTAGCAATAGGACAACCTATTGTTATTGTCAGTTTGAGTTTATGTGCATTAAACATCCTATTGTTCCTACTTTTTACTGCATTCCAAAAACTGCATAAAGATATGGAAAAACCTCCTGGTAGACCCATTATCTCAGGCATAGGAGGCCCTATGGAGGGAGCAAGTAGATTTATTGATTTCTTTATGAGACCTTTCCTTAGCTTCCTACCCTCCTATGTCCAGGATACATCAATGTTTTGAGGAAATTGGATGGGCTGGAAATAAATGAGAACACCGTACTCGTTACACTACACATAGAGTCATTGTACTCTTCGATCCCCCCCCCCCCCATAATATAGGCCTAAGGGCTACAAGATATTATTTAGAACAGAGGGGGCCTGATTTCCATGGACATACCAATTTGGTAATTTCTATTTTGGAATAAGTGCTTAGAAATAACATTTTCATGTTTGATGGTAGGTACTATAAACAACTTTAGGGAACGGCGATGGGTACCACATGTGCCCACCTATGCCTGTTTACATCTTGGCTATTGGGAAGCCAGAGAAGTGTTCTCTGGTCTTGATGCCCTGGTAGAGGCGCATGTGGCACTCTGGATCCATTATGTGGATGACGTGCTGTTGTTGTGGAATGGCTGTAGGGTTTTACTGCTGTCATTCATAGATACACTGAATAGAGATAATGGCTATAACATTTTTTTTTTACAAACTCTGTGAGTGATAAAGAAGCTATTTTTCTGGATTTGGAGATTTGGAAGGAAGGTTCAGCCTTAAAATCAAAAGTATATAGGGAACCAACAGCCACAAATAGCCTGCTACATGCACAGTCACCACCCTGAGAACCTCAAAACAGGGATCCCGGTAGGCCAGTTCCTCCATTTGAAGAGGTACTGTTCTGACAAATCTGATTTTGAAACACAGGCAACTGAAATGTCACAGAGGTTTTTAGAAAGAGGATATTCCAAGCGAAGTGTAAAAAGGGCATGGATTAAGGCCAGGAAAAGTCCTAGACGCGATTTGCTGTATGAAAGAAGACAGGCGAATAGCAATGATAAGGTCTGTCTCAGTACGAAATATAATGCCCAGTGGAACCAAATTAGGAATATTCTAAAGAAATATTGGCATATTTTGACAGCTGATGCTGACTTAAAAGAGTATGTAGGAGAATATCCTCTCATGACTGCACGTAGAGCCCTTAGCCTAAAAGACAGACTAGGGCACAGTGAATTCACTAGAAAAACCGTACCTAGTACATGGCTGGGGGAGAGAAAAAAGTGGACAGGTTGCAGTCCTTGTGGCCACTGTGTGTACTGCAGATTCATACAGAAAACAAATAGGTTTGGGACGAGCATGAACAAGCAATATGAAAAAAGAATGGTTTACCTGTACAACTACAGGAGTCATCTATTTGTTACATTGCTCGTGCCCAAAGTATTATGTAGGAAAAACTAAGAGGGATTTGAAAGATAGGGTAAGAGAACATAGAGATGACATTAAGGCCCATATTTATCAAGCTCCATACGGAGCTTGAAGGGCTGTGTTTTCTAAACACCTCCCTGCTGGCGGCTGATTGGTACCTGGATGTGTGTGTACCTTCCTGTGTGTGTACCTGCCTGGCTGTGTGTGTGTGTACCTGCCTGGATGTGTGTACTTGTGTGTTGTCATGTGTGTTGTCATGTAAAAGGTGAGATGTTATTGTAAGCTATGTACATAGATTAATTCATCTATGTATGTGTAATTTCTATACTGTAAGTTGCATTACATTCTTAAATCAGAAATTAACTTCAGACTACTGGCTATGCTAAATTACACCTCACAGACAGAATAATGTTATTTCAAAGGACCTTTGTTATAAACCTGTGTGGACCCCCTAGCTATAGTCAAACACACAATACATAGGGAAATATTTGCTCAATTAGTGAAGGCAGGTCTCTTCAAAGGGATCCCATACAAAGACTCTCCTGCCTGAAGAGTGACTCATCCAGGATGCCCCCTGGGATGACAGAGACAAAATTCTGTACATGAATTCAAATAAGCAAGCAGAATCTTGAGGATGTGGTAATTAGCACAGGCATGTTAGTTACCCCTGAACCAACTAAATACATATTATGCTGGCTAGCAGAAACATATGTTTAAGTACACTTACAAACAACTCATGTTTATATTATAACTTCATTTTAAAGTACAAATTGTCTGCAATCTGCAGAAATATTTAATATACCAAGGTTTTACAGAAGAGTACCAACATATGAGATTGCCTTTGGTAAATATATTATATTGGCTAAGTATCTGTGGTGAATTTGGAATGTTTTAAATTATTTCAAAATAAATACATTTTTCTTTGTTTTCCAGGAATCTAATAAGCCTTACAAGGAAGAACCTGGTGTGAAGATGAGGTTTCTAAATAAGTACAGATACTATACATTAACATATAAATGCATCATAGATTTTGAGCCCATGTCTTAAACACTGTTGAGACATGTATTAATCAATAACTATAATGTTCATCTATATGATATAAGATTGTGACTGGGAAATTAAATATGTACCAGTATATCAAATGAACTGATATACAAAATAAGTCAGATTTATATATATTTATTATTGGTTTATACTACTAGTCCCTCATAAAAATGTGACTTTTAAACGCATCTTTTAAAATATTATAAGTAGTATATCATGTTTAGTATGGAAATACTCAGATTAAATAGTATATATTGGTCCCATATATGTTGAACATATAATGTATTAATGTCAGGAAATAGTAAGTATATTAAAGATACATTTGGCTATGATAGTATTTTGCTAACAAAGCCGTTTTCCTGCTCATGTTGCCCTCTGGTAGCTTATGCGAGAATTGCAACCAAAGGGGATTGTAGTATCAAATAAAAATATGCATTCTCAAAGAACCAATGAAATGTTCAGCTTCGTAGGGCCAATGGAAAGACATCTCCATTAGGGCCAATAATAAGACAAGCACCGATTGGGGCATATCCGAAAGTTCACCAATGATTAGAATAGAGGTGGGTTTATCATTTGATAAAGTCTCATGCAAGAGGAAAAAACAGGAACATGCTGCTGAATTTTGACTGATTGACAACCTGGCTTTGAATCACTATCTCTAGAAAGCAACGTTGGGCCTAAACATTTTATTCTCAGAATTGCATATACCTCTTTATATATGACGGTGAACGGATCTATCTGAAGAAGCTGAAATTCTCAAAATTGGTTACGTGGTAAAGTATAAGCGATTGTTAAGTATATTTTAATATTTAAATCAAATGTATTCTATAGCTATAATTAAATTGTAGCTGTGATTTAAAAGGGTATTTTGTACTTTAAATTTATGTCCCATTGGCCTGTGTAGCTTAGAAATAATTATATTGATGCTAAATTATTTTATTGCTAGGAAAAACAATTTGTATTTTAGTATTTATAAGTCAGTCTTACTTACTGTGAAATCTCTTTGATTAATTGGGATATAAATTGGCTGTTGCATTAATATTATACAATTTCTGGCATTTTAATTGAAGTTATATAGAATTTGTGGGCTAAATAGTTTAATTATAATTTTCTGAAAGTTCTCTTAGTTGTATTGAGATTCAATAGGTGAAGTATCTTGTTATATAAGATTTATGTGAAGTATCTTGTTATATTGTTATATTGTTAACTAAGTACTGTCAAGTTAGCAGTCCATATTTCGGCATTGGACTAAGAATTGTTGGCTAATTATAGACTGTTCTGGTATTCTCATTTGTGGTAATTTTAATAAGAAATGCATCGTGAGTAAGGTAAATTTTTAGAGATATATCTTATGATCTGCTTTGTATAGAAAATTGTAACAGAAGAAGTGTATATAATTGATTCATAATCTAGTTTTCACATAAATATAATTCAATGTGCCTATAAAGATAACTAATCAAGACCAAAGGATTGAATATTAATTATTAATATTCAAATTATAGGATATACAACATTATAAGATAAGTACACCAACACATTACTGGAGGTTACTGCTGAGATAATAATAATTTTATATTGTAACCCTACTATATATCCAACAGTATGTGTGTGTACCTGCCTGGATGTGTGTATGTACCTGCCTAGATGTGTGTGTGTGTACTTGACTGGATGTATGTATTCATTCCTTAACTGTGTCTGTCCATCTCTCAGCTTCAGTGTCTCTGCAGAAGCTGAGACAGTTTGGAGGAGCCATGTGAGGGACAGCTGAGGCAGTTAGGATAAGGCATATTGAAGGGCATCATAAAAAAAGCTGTTTCCCTGTATTTGCATCGAAGCTCAGAAAATTTGTTGAGTTTTTTTATCATTTTCATTTTAATTTCACATTATTTTATTTTTATTTTCATCACAGGAGAGGATCTCCCTCCCCTGACTACACGCCCCTGATATACAGGTAAAGGTATATATATAGATCTATATAGAAATATGTATTTACTATAAAAAGGACATTATCCTGTAAGTTGAGAACATTAGAATGTGAAATATGCACAGTACAGTAAAACACATAGGCCTAGATTTAGAGTTTGGCGGTAGCTGTGAAAACCAGCGTTAGAGGCTCCTAACGCTGGTTTTAGGCTACCACCGGTATTTGGAGTCAGTCAGGAAAGGGTCTAACGCTCACTTTTCAGCCGCAACTTTTCCATACCGCAGATCCCCTTACGTCAATTGTGTATCCTATCTTTTCAATGGGATCTTTCTAACTCCGGTATTTAGAGCCGTGTCTGAAGTGAGCATTAGAAATCTAACGACAAAACTCCAGCCGCAGAAAAAAGTCAATAGTTAAGAGCTTTCTGGGCTAACGCCGGTTCATAAAGCTCTTAACTACTGTGCTCTAAAGTACACTAACACCCATAAACTACCTATGTACCCCTAAACTGAGGTCCCCCCACATCGCCGCCACTCTATTAAATATTTTTAACCCCTAATCTGCCGACCGCCACCTACGTTATACTTATGTACCCCTAATCTGCTGCCCCTAACACCGCCGACCCCTATATTATATTTATTAACCCCTAACCTGCCCCCCACAACGTCGCCGCCAGCTACCTACAATAATTAACCCCTAATCTGCCGACCGCCACCTACGTTATACTTATGTACCCCTAATCTGCTGCCCCTAACACAGCCGACCCCTATATTATATTTATTAACCCCTAATCTGCCCCCCTCAACGTCGCCTCCACCTGCCTACACTTATTAACCCCTAATCTGCCGAGCGGACCGCACCGCTACTATAATAAAGTTATTAACCCCTAATCCGCCTCACTCCCGCCTCAATAACCCTATAATAAATAGTATTAACCCCTAATCTGCCCTCCCTAACATCGCCGACACCTAACTTCAATTATTAACCCCTAATCTGCCGACCGAATCTCGCCGCTACTGTAATAAATGGATTAACCCCTAAAGCTAAGTCTAACCCTAACCCTAACACCCCCCTAAGTTAAATATAATTTAAATCTAACGAAATAAATTAACTCTTATTAAATAAATTATTCCTATTTAAAGCTAAATACTTACCTGTAAAATAAACCCTAATATAGCTACAATATAAATTATAATTATATTATAGCTATTTTAGGATTTATATTTATTTTACAGGTAACTTTGTATTTATTTTAACCAGGTACAATAGCTATTAAATAGTTAAGAACTATTTAATAGCTAAAATAGTTAAAATAATTACAAAATTACCTGTAAAATAAATCCTAACCTAAGTTACAATTAAACCTAACACTACACTATCAATAAATAAAATATAGTTGCAAGCAGCAATAGAGGTGGCCAGCGCATCATTTTTGCAATGCCATATAAGTAGTTATGTCACAAAATAAAGCTATATAACAACTATTTACATTTCTAACATAAGCATTCGGAAAAAAAACACATTTTCGAAATGTTTACTTTTTTTAAAATGGCTGCCACACCATATGACCTATACTTTCAACATGAACAAATGTAACTCTAGGTGACAATATTTGGTTATACAGCAAATTTCACAGTTTTAACATAAGCGGTTGGAAAGAAAACACAGTTTCAAATTTTTTGTGTAAACCAATATGGCTGCCACAGCTTGTGACTAATTCCTTCAACATGAACAACTGTGACTCTAGGTCACAATATAAGACTGTACAGCAAATTTCACAGTTCTTATATAAGCGGTTGCAGAGAAAATAGACTTTCGAAATTTTTGCGTAAACCAAGATGGCTGCCCGATCGTAAGATATACAGCCTCTATATTATGCACAATAATGCTCACTATAGATATCAATAAACATGGCAAAAATAAAGCATTTTTGTAGAACGGTTTTTGTTTTATTATGAATTGAAATATATCGTTAAGCAATTTTGAACAATTCAAAATGGCTGCCAAACCACATGACGTATCAACTTCTCTTGAACAAATCTGAATGTTAGTCATAAGATAACTCTACAAACAAAATTTCAAGTCTGTCCCATAAGCGGTTTCGGAGAAGAAGATTTTTATAGTTTTTAAAAATGGCGCATACAAAACAAGCTATGCAATGTATGGCTTTCAAATTGCACATACTAATGCTCACTATAGACCTCTACAATTTGCAGAAGTTTCATGAAAATTTGCAAATGTTTTATTTCACGAAGGCGACTGCGCCAATCGGAATTCGAGGGACGCCATCTTGGATGACGTCCCTTAAAGGAACCGTCATTCTTCAGTTGGACGTCGTCGGAAAAAGATGGGTCCGCGCTGGAGGTCTTCACGATGGAGCCGGTCCTCATCGGATGAAGATAGAAGATGCCGCTTGGAAGAAGATGGTTGCCGGTCCGGATCTACTCTTCTTCCCGGATAGGATGAAGACTTTGGACCCTCTTCTGGACTTCTTCAGCCGTCGGATGATGGATGTCTAGCCCCCGCTTGGGTTGGATGAAGATATCGGAGCCAGGACGGATCGGTGTGATACCCGGTGAGGTGAAGACAAGGTAGGAAGATCTTCAGGGGCTTAGTGTTAGGTTTATTTAAGGGGGGTTTGGGTTAGATTAGGGGTATGTGGGTGGTGGGTTGTAATGTTGGGGGGGGGTATTGTATGTGTTTTTTTACAGGCAAAAGAGCTGAATTTCTTGGGGCATGCCCCACAAAGGGCCCTGTTCAGGACTGGTAAGGTAAAAGAGCTTTGAACTTTTGTAATTTAGAATAGGGTAGGGCATTTTTTTATTTTGGGGGGCTTTGTTATTTTATTAGGGGGCTTAGAGTAGGTGTAATTAGTTTAAAATTGTTGTAATATTTTTCTCATGTTTGTAAATATTTTTTTATTTTTTGTAACTTAGTTCTTTTTTATTTTTTGTACTTTAGTTAGTTTATTTAATTGTATTTATTTGTAGATATTGTATTTAATTCATTTATTGATAGTGTAGTGTTAGGTTTAATTGTAGGTAATTGTAGGTATTTTATTTAAAGGGACATAAGAGCCAATTTTTTTCTTTTGTGATTTAGAAAGAGCATGCCATTTCAAACAACTTTCTAATTTACTTCTATTATCTAATTTGCTTCATTCTCTTGATATCACTTGCTGAAAAGCATATCTAGATATGCTCAGTAGCTGCTGATTGGTTGCTGCACCTAGAGGCCTTGTGTGATTGGCTCCCCATGTGCATTGCTATTTCTTCAACAAAGGATATCTAAAGAATTGAGCAAATTAGACAATAGAAGTAAATTGGAAAGTTGTTTAAAATTGCATGCCTATCTGAATCATGAAAGTTTAATTTTGACTAGACTGTCCCTTTAATTAATTTATTGATAGTGTAGTGTTAGGTTTAATTGTAACTTAGGTTAGGATTTATTTTACAGGTAATTTTGTAATTATTTTAACTATTTTAGCTATTAAATAGTTCTTAACTATTTAATAGCTATTGTACCTGGTTAAAAAAAATACAAAGTTACCTGTAAAATAAATATAAATCCTAAAATAGCTATAATATAATTATAATTTATATTGTAGCTTTATTAGGATTTATTTTACAGGTAAGTATTTAGCTTTAAATAGGAATAATTTATTTAATAATAAGAGTTAATTAATTTCGTTAGATTTAAATTATATTTAACTTAGGGGGGTGTTAGTGTTAGGGTTAGACTTAGCTTTAGGGGTTAATACATTTATTAGAAAAGCAGTGAGCTCCAGTCGGCAGATTAGGGGTTAATGTTTGAAGTTAGGTGTCGGCGATGTTAGGGAGGGCAGATTAGGGGTTAATACCATTTATTATAGGGTTAGTGAGGCGGATTAGGGGTTAATAACTTTATTATAATAGCGGTGCGGTCCGCTCGGCAGATTAGGGGTTAATAAGTGTAGGCAAGTGGAGGCGACGTTGTGGGGGGCAGATTAGGGGTTAATAAATATAATATAGGGGTCGGCGGTGTTAGGGGCAGCAGATTAGGGGTACATAGGGATAATGTAAGTAGCGGCGGTTTACGGAGCGGCAGATTAGGGGTTAATAATAATATGCAGGGGTCAGCGATAGCGGGGGCGGCAGATTAGGGGTTAATAAGTGTAAGGTTAGGGGTGTTTAGACTCGGGGTACATGTTAGGGTGTTAGGTGCAGACTTAGGATATGTTTCCCCATAGACAACAATGGGGCTGCGTTAGGAGCTGAACGCGGCTTTTTTGCAGGTGTTAGGTTTTTTTTCAGCTCAAACAGCCCCATTGTTTTCTATGGGGGAATCGTGCACAAGCACGTTTTTGAAGCTGGCCGCGTCCGTAAGCAACTCTGGTATCGAGAGTTGCAGTGGCGGTAAATATTCCTGTACGCTCCCTTTTTGGAGCCTAACGCAGCCATTCTGTGAGCTCTCAATACCAGAGGTATTTAAAAGGTGCGGCCAGAAAAAAGCCAGCATTAGCTACGCGGGTCGTTACCGACAAAACTCTAAATCTAGGCCATAAATACTTAGATATGCACACACATATAAACATATATAATATACATATATATACATACATACATACAAAAATCAGCATGTTAACAATGTTTAGCTATTTTAGCTCATAAAATACAAAGGAATTCTCAGATAATAGGAATCTCTCTGGATAACACCGAGCACAAATTTGCGATGTATGCAGACTATGGGGCATATTGATCAAGCTCCGAATGGAGCTTGATGCTCCGTGTTTCTGGGGAGCCTGCAGGCTCACCAGAAACAGCAGTTATGAAGCAGCGGTCACAAAGACCGCTGCTCCATAACCTGTCCGCCTGCTCTGAGCAGGCGGACAGACATCGCCGCAATTCAACACGATTGAGTACGATCGAGTTGATTGACACCTCCCTGCTGGTGTCCCATTGGCCGCGAGTCTGCAGGGGGCGGCGTTGCACCAGCAGCTCTTGTGAGCTGCTGGTGCAATGCTGAATGCGGCGAGCGTATTGCTCTCCGTATTCAGCGAGGTCTGTCGGACTTGATCCGCACTGTTGGATCAGGTCTGACAGACCTTGTTAAATAGGGGCCAGTGTATTAATGACCTTTACTAAGGTAGAAGCTTCTTTACCAATGCTCTGCAGTTTTTTATGGAATACAGCCTTGTCTCTAATTTTCAACTCAACCTAACAAAATCAGAGATTCTGAACATTTCTATTGACTCTAAAACTAAGGCTCAGATTGTAGCGGGCTACCCTCTCCAATTGCAAAAACAATAATTAAGCATCTGAGCATCTTTCTCTCTCCAGATCAACAGAAGCTTTTAAATACCAATTATAAGGCGATTGAATCTGTCATTGTAAGAGATCTCTCTAACTGGAAGACTAAATATATCTCATGACTAGGGAGGATAAGTGTGATAAAAATGAATGTTCTCCCTAGGATTCTGTATATCCTACAAACTACGCCCATACCCTTGCCTCATGATTTTCTTCATTGAATGCAATCCACCTTGGAACAGTACATTTGGAATGGAGTAAATGGTTTTAACAGATTATGGGTACAACTGGACAGAGTGATCTTGAAGACTGGTAATGTGGGTCTATTAGCGTGTATACCAGCAAAATAGAAACCAACTATGATATCGGATTATCCTATAATAAAGGAACTTTTTACATTGTGAGATAGTATAGTTAATATTTCATCCAATATTTTAACACAAATGCCCCCAATAATCCCAATTCGTCATTACTCATCCCTTACCTCATGATAGGGGACACAGAACTTATATAAGAGCTTTCATATAGACAGATAGGTTTTGCATATTATCTCACATGAAGGTTAGCACGACTTCAGAGCTCTGGCTAAATGTTACGTGAGACACAAAAGTTGCACAATAAACATCAATAATACATTTAAATGTACAGTTACACTCATAACACTGTCTGATGATAAAAAAAAATATTTTAAAATTGTATTAAAACCTTATAAGGGCTCAAAGATATGAGGTCTCAGGCATTAGGAAAACAAAGGCATGCAAAAGGCCTAGAGATACATACATACATAAACATATTTAAGTATTTATGTGTTTTACTGTATATTTACTGTACATATTTAACATTCCAATGTTCTTCACATACAGGATAATGTCCTTTTTATGGTAAATATATATATATATATATATATATATATATATATATATAGATAGATAGATAGATAGATAGATAGATAGATAGATAGATAGATAGATAGGTATAGATATCTATTTTACATGAATAGTATAATATACTGTGTATATATATATATATATATATATATATATATATATATATATATAATAATAATAATAAAAAGTAAATTATTTTCTATGTGAAGAACATAGAAATGTAAAATATGGGTAATGCTCATCGGGTTCGCAACTTATGACTAACACGGTCGGGATAGCTCACGTGAAGAATTGCTATCTTCAATGCGCGTTATTGAAAAATGAAATAATAAAAATAAATAAAAAATATTTAATATTATTATACATACTGTAATATATATATATATATATATATATATATATATATATATATATATACATTGTTTAGATTATTTAGAATATTTAACAGTATGTAAAATAATTTATTTTAGTAAATATTTTGTTATCTCTTTTCATGTGACAACACTGAAGAAATTACACTTTACTACAATGTAAAGTAAGAGTGTACAGCCTGTATAACAGTGTAAATTTGCTGTCCCCTCAAAATAACTCAACACACAGCCATTAATGTCTAAACCGTTGACAACAAAAGTGAGTACATCCCTAAGTGGAAATGTCCAAATTGGGCCAAACTAGCCATTTTCCCTCCCCGGTGTCATGTGACTCGTTAGTGTTACAAGGTCTCAGGCGTGAATGGGGAGCAGGTGTGTTAAATTTGGTGTTATCGCTCTCACACTCTCTCATACTGGTCACTGAAGGTTCAACGTGGCACCTCATGGCAAAGAACTCTCTGAGGATCTGAAAAAAAGAAATGTTGCTCTACATAAAGATGTCCTAGGCTATAAGAAGATAGCCAAGACCCTGAAACTGAGCTGCAGCATGGTGGGCAAGACCATAAAGCGGTTTCACAAGACAGGTTCCACTCAGAGGCCTCGCCATGGTCGAGCAAAGAAGTTGAGTGCACGTACTCAGCATCATTTCCAGAGGTTGTCTTTGGGAAATATACGCATGAGTGCTGCCAGCATTGCTGCAGAGGTTGAAGGGGTGGGGGTCAGCCTGCCAGTGCTCAGACCATACGCCGCACACTGCATCAAATTGGTCTGCATGGCCTTCGTCCCAGAAGGAAGCCTCTTCTAAAGATGATGCACAAGAAAGCCTGCAAACAGTTTGCTGAAGACAAGCAGACTAAGGACATGGATTACTGGAACCATGTCCTGTGGTCCGATGAGACCAAGATAAACTTATTTGGTTCAGATGGTGTCAAGCGTGTGTAGCGGAAAACAACTGAGGAGTACAAAGACAAGTGTGTCTTGCCTACAGTCAAGCATGGTGGTGGGAGTGTCATAGTCTGGGCCTGCATTAGTGCTGCCGGCACTGGGGAGCTACAGTTCATTGAGGGACCCATGAATGCCAACATGTACTGTAACATACTGAAGCAGAGCATGATCCCCTCCCTTCGGAGACTGGGCCAAAGGGCAGTATTCCAACATGACCATGACATTTCACGCATAACGTTTGATGTATTTAAAATAAACTTTATTGACTATTTCATATCCTGTGAGTGCCCTCCTTTACGACTCAGCTTTGTATTTGAATTTTGAGGAACGCACCCAGGTCACTATTGAGTTACAGAGGTTGGAGTGCTGGGCAACCGGCTATTTGACACTATATATATACATATATTATATACAAATATATATATTTGTATATAAAATCATTAAAAACACACTTTAGCTGAAATATATCTTTCATGCTGCTATTCTTTTTCCTTTCTGGATCCCTGCAGTGTCATATTAAATGTCCCAGCTTGTGCCCACTGCAGAATGCATCTCTGGTATACAGGCAGCCTTCCCTCACAGAGATCCAGGTTGCACACACATACTGCACTACCTACTGTACACAAAACCACAGACACACACTACACATAAACACAAACATACACACACACACACAGGTATACACACATAAAAAAACACACACATACAGTATATACACAAAGATATATACATACAAATACACAAACACAGACACACACTACACATACATTAAGGCACATACACACACAGACACATACAAATATACAGACACATACATATAGAAAGTAACATTCACACATAGACACAAAGGCATACACATATAGACAGGCACACACAAAACATGTATACATACATACAAACACATACATACATGTACATTTTGCTATATATTACATTTCATGCAGCAAAGAGATCTAGAGCACAATAAAAACACATGCTGTCAACTTGCACTAACATTTAGGTATGCAGTTTATTTAACCCTGCCTCTGCTGCACAAACGTTATAAATAACACTGACAGGATCCCATCTTTACATTGCCCTGTGAACTGAAGTATGTTCAAGCTGACAAGAGTGCTGACCTAAATAAAAATAATGAGTACAAATTATTTAACACTATGCAGCAGAACAGTACTCACTGGGAACATGCCGCATGGGTGGACTGCTCTTAACATGAATCACAGACATAGCAGTCAGTCAATTAAGCCGCTCACTCCCAGTGACCTTTCCTCACAGAATGTCACTCTTTGAACTAAACAGCCTGGATGACCACATAATATAAGGATATATGACCAGTATAGTGGGGGAAGTAGTAAATTAGTGTTATCAGTTTAGTGAGCACTGAGCTGTGTGCTAAATCTCTGGTGTAGCTGTCAGCAGCATACAGAGTTCGGCAGGGGAAGTCAGGGACACCAATTCTCCCTGAGATGATAAACGTTCTGTTTTTACACATTCAGGCACCACAGGTATCTGGCAATTAAAGTGTGCACATGGATTCTGTGCAGCACAGAGTCCCAAAAGTGTTTATTTCTGCACTTGGCGCTGCACAGAATCAAAGTGCACACTTTAATTGCCAGGTCCCCGTGGTGCCTGTATTTGTGAGATTATCTAATCAAAGACTGCTACGTATAGGCAGTTGAGTCATGATAGAAATGCCTTAAAACAGAAGGCAAACGATAAGGGAAAGTGTTTAGCAGATGGAAGTGCATTAGCCCGCTACCTACCTCACAACATCCACACACAACATAGTGTGAGTGCCCACCGGCTGCAATATACTTTATTTCAGGATCATCTCTCCTCCTGGGGCACTCTGTGTTGTTAAGTAAGTTTTCACTGCAGCACTATGACTATGTGATGATCGCGATATGATGTTCATTTTGTCCTGATCTAAGGAACTGAAGATTCAAGATAATTAGCAATCATTACCCAATGGGAAACACTAATTATCTTGAATCTTCAGTCCCTTAGATCAGGACAAAATGAACATCACATCACGATCATCACATAGTCATAGTGCTGCAGTGAAAACTTACTTAACAACACAGAGTGCCCCAGGAGGAGAGATGATCCTGAAATAAAGTATATTGCAGCCGGTGGGCACTGTGTAGTGTACGCTCTGACTGCTGAAAGTGTGTATAGCATGGGGGGGGGATAGACCTCGATGCCCAAAAAAAAAATAAAACATTTAGAAGCTATTATTACTTACAGTTAAACCAAAGGGCAGGTCTGTACTGTAGTTGTGTTCTGTTCTCCCAGCCACACAGCAATCAGTCAGCAGCGGCTCTTCTACGTCTTCAAGTCCTGTTCTTCTTCTCCTCTCCTCGGCAGCTCCCTCACACAGCAACACACCTGGCTCGGGCTGTGAGAATTCACTTCAGTCTTCTAACTTCCCGCCAGCGGCCGATGACGCCACGCCTCCCCGGCAGCGCTGATGCTGATTGGCTGTGGTCAGCTCCATCTCATAGAGGCGGTTTTGAGAATCGCCTCTATTGGAGAGTGGTATGGGCCTGGTGAGACATCACTGGGTGGCGCTAGCTCATAGTGAGCTAAGAACAGTAGTCAGCATCCATGTTGTGCAATTAATGGAGGGCAGCGGAACAGCTCACTGCCTCCTAATTGTGCAACATGGATGGGCGTCGATGGGAAAATGGATGGGATCACATCTGTGGTGCCAGCAGAGGGGGGTTTGTACCTGGGGGTGTTGTCAAAAAATGTTAAACAAAAAACACAACTATATATATATATATATATATATTTTATTATTTTTTAATCATAAAAAAAACTTTTTTTCTGATTGGACAGGGGAGGTGCTGCCTCCCTTTCCTCCTATTACTGCATGTCACTGGTTAGTTCAAACATGTTTTCAAGTTTTTAAACACACTGGCAAGTGAAAAGAAAGCTAAAACTGCATTATTTCACTTTAAGGCGGTTTTCACTTTACTTCAGGGCTCCGGTCCCTAACCCGCTGTATGATTGGGGTTAAAGGGACACTCAAGTCAAAATTAAACTTCATGATTCAGATACAGCATGTAATTTTAAACAACTTTCAAATTTACTTCCATTAACAAAATGTGCAGAGTCTTTTAATATTTACACTTTTTGAGTCACCAGCTCCTACTGAGCATGTGCAAGAATTCATAGCATATACGTATATGCATTTGTGATTGGCTGATGGCTGTCACATGGTACAGAGGGAGTGGAAATAGACATAACTTTGCAATTTATTTTTAAAAAAGCTAGTACTCATTTGAAGTTCAGACTAAGTGCTATTGCATTGTCTTCTTATCATGCATTTGTTGATTATGCAAATCTATTGTATTGACTGGTCCTTTAACCTGTACACACATATATATATATATATACACACATTGGAGTCCTTTGCAGTCAAATACCTGCAAATGTGAAAATTTATTTTTATTCATATTAATATTTAATGATGTGGTTAAGTGTGTATGTAGTGTAAATATTTTACATTTCAATGTTCTTCACATAATGGAAAATGTTTTATGTATGTATATATATATATATATATATATATATATATATATATATAAAGGACGAATCCCAAACAGGGAAGCAGAAATGGAGAGTCCGGAGACAAAAACTTGATCAAAGGTAGAGTTTATTCAGCAGAATTGCCAAGGTGCAGGTGAGTATGCAAATGGACACCTGACGCGTTTCGAGCATGCGCACATGCGCTTCATCAGAGGCTGGGGATTCTAGGTACTAGAGGACCTATAAATGAACGAGCAGCCAATCAGCAATACACAAAGTTAATTGGTATGGAAATCACAAGCCAAATAACCAAAGGACAAGCTGCTAGCTCATGCATAGGGTCGTACAAACAATATACATATATACTAATAATAATAATACAATAACAAACATAATGCTTAAAAGAGCAAAAACAAAAAAGGCCATAAAAGTAAAAGGACATATAAAACATCATAAATAATAATGATAGTAAAAATGAGAAGTATAAATCTGATAAATGAATAAAATAGATAATCCTAACTTAAGTAGTTAATTTTATAATTGAAAAAAGAAAAGACATACTAAATAAAGTAAACAATATGACATCATACAAGAAGTAAAAAACCATCGGCTAGATTACAAGTTTTGTCGGTAAAAACTTTTTTTTCCAGTGCTCACTTTAAACAGCGCTGGTATTACAAGTTTTCTGAATGGCTGCGTTAGCCTCAAAAAAGTGAGCATTGAGCAAATTTAGCGCCACTTCTACCTGTAATACCAGCGTTGCTTACGGTAGCGGTAAGTTGGAAAAACGTGCTCGTGCATGATCTCCCCATAGGAAACAATGGGGCTGAGCTGGCTGAAAAAACGCAAAAAAGCAGCGTTCAGCTCTTAACGCAGCCCCATTGTTTCCTATGGGGAAATAAAAGTTATGTCTACACCTAACACCCTAACATGAACCCCGAGTCTAAACACCCCTAACCTTACACTTATTAACCTCTAATCTGCCGCCCCAACATCGTCGCCACCTGCATTATACTATTAACCCCTAATCTTCTACTCCGGACACCGCTGCCACCTACATTATCCTTATGAACCCCTAATCTGCTGCCCCTAACATCGCCGAAACCTATATTATATTTATTAACCCCTAATCTGCCGCCCCCAACATCGCTGCCACCTACCTACAATTATTAACCCCTAATCTGCCGCCCCCAACGTCGCCGCTACTATATTAAATGTATTAACCCCTAAACCTAAGTCTAACCCTAACCCTAACACCCCCTAACAAATCTATTTTTGATAAATCTAAATAAAATTTCTGTAATTAAATAAATCCTATTTAAAACTAAATACTTACCTATAAAATAAACCCTAATATAGCTACAATATAACTAATAGTTACATTGTAGCTATTTTAGGATTTATATTTATTTTACAGGCAACTTTGTATTTATTTTAACTAGGTACAATAGCTATTAAATAGTTAATAACTATTTAATAGCTACCTAGTTAAAATAATTACAAAATTACCTGTAAAATAAATCCTAACCTAAGTTACAAATACACCTAACACTACACTATCAATAAATTAATTAAATAAATTAACTACAATCTAAAATAAAATACAATTAAATAAACTAAACTATATTACAAAAACAAACAAACACTAAATTACAAAAAATAAAAAAATATTACAAGAAGTTTAATCTAATTACACCTAATCTAAGACCCCTAATAAAATAAAAAAAGTCCCCCAAAATAATAAAATTCCCTATCCTAAACTAAATTACAAAGTAATCAGCTCTTTTACCAGCCCTTAAAAGGGCTTTTTGCGGGGCATTGCCCCAAAGTAATCAGCTCTTTAACCTGTAAAAAAAAGAAATACAATACCCCCCAACATTACAACACACCACCCACACACCCCTACTCTAAAACCCACCCGATCCCCCATTAAAAAACCTAACACTACCCCATTGAAGATCACCCTACCTTGAGCCTTGTTCACCCAGCCCGGCACTGATGGGGCAGAAGAGGACATCCGGACCGGCAGACATCTTCATCCAGGCGGCATCTTCTATCTTCATCCTTGCGGAGCGGAGCCATCTTCTATCCAGCCGACGCGGAGTCCTCCTCTTCAATCGAAGTCCTAACGCAGAATGAAGGTTCCTTTAAATGACGTCATCCAAGATGGCGTCCCTCGAATTCCGATTGGCTGATAGGATGGGTGGGTTTTAGAGTAGGGGTGTGTGGGTGGTGGGTTGTAATGTTGGGGGGTTATTGTATTTCTTTTTTTTACAGGTAAAAGAGCTTATTACTTTGGGGCAATGCCCCGCAAAAAGCCATTTTAAGGGCTGGTAAAAGAGCTGATTACTTTGTAATTTAGTTTAGGATAGGGAATTTTATTATTTTGGGGGGGCTTTTTTATTTTATTAGGGGGCTTAGATTAGGTGTAATTAGATTAAACTTCTTGCAATATTTTTTTTATTTTTTTGTAATTTAGTGTTTGTTTGTTTTTTAATATAGTTTATTTTATTTTATTGTATTTTATTTTAGATAATTGTAGTTAATTTATTTAATTAATTTATTGATAGTTTAGTGTTAGGTGTATTTGTAACTTAGGTTAGGATTTATTTTACAGGTAATTTTGTAATCATTTCAACTAGGTAGCTATTAAATCATTATTAACTATTTAATAGCTATTGTACCTAGTTAAAATAAATACAAAGTTGCCTGTAAAATAAATATAAATCCTAAAATAGCTACAATGTAACTATTAGTTATATTGTAGCTATATTAGGGTTTATTTTATAGGTAAGTATTTAGTTTTAAATAGGATTAATTTATTTAATTATAGTAATTTTATTTAGATTTATTTAAATTATATTTAACTTAGGGGGGTGTTAGGGTTAGGGTTAAACTTAGGTTTAGAGGTTAATAACTTTATTATAGTAGCGGCGACGTTGGGGGCGGGAGATTAGGGGTTAATAATTGTAGGTAGGTGGCAGCGATGTTAGGGACGGCAGATTAGGGGTTAATAAAATTTATTATAGTGTTTGCTAAGTGGGAGTGCGGCGGTTTAGGGGTTAAACATTTATTATAGTGGCGACGATGTCCGGTCGGCAGATTAGGGGTTAATAAGTGTAGTAAGGTGGAGGCGACGTTGGGGGCAGCAGATTAGGGGTTAATAAAGATAATGTAGGTGTCGGCGATGTTAGGGGCAGCAGATTAGGGGTTCATAGGTATAATGTAGGCGGCGGTGATATCCGGTCGGCAGATTAGGGGTTAAATAATTTTATTACAGTGTTTGCGATGTTTGTGGGGCCTTGGTTTAGGGGTTAATAGGTAGTTTATGGGTGTTAGTGTACTTTGTAGCACTGTAGTTAAGAGCTTTATGTTCCGGCGTTAGCCCATAAAACTCTTAACTACTGACTTTTATATGCGGTAGGAGTCTTGGAGGTAGAGACTGTACTGCTCACTTTCTCCAAGACTTGTAATACCGGCATTAGGAAAATCCCATTAAAAAGACAGGATACGCAATTGACGTAAGGGGATTTGCAGTATGGAAAAGTCACGGAAAAAAAGTGAGCGGTACACCTGTACCTGCCAAACTCGTAATACCAGCGGGCATTAAAAAAAAACAGCGTTAGGACCACCTTAACGCTGCTTTTTAAAGCTATCGCAGAACTCGTAATCTAGGCGTATGATTGCTTAGTATATTTCAATAAAATAAAATAAAAAAGGATACATCCAATAAAATAAAAAGAGATGTGTAAATATAAGAATATGAATAAAAGAAGGGGGGATGGTCATTGCAGGAAATTGACAATATATGAAGGAAAAAGTTACAGATAGTCATCCAAACATGTATTTAAATGTATATCTAAAGCCCAATGAACATTAGACACATAATATCAGAATGTGTACAATGACTAATGAGTCAGGGTAGGGCTTGGTCGTAAGCAGATAGATGTATCAGGGACTATATGTACTAGTGGTGTTCAACATTAGGAAGAAAAAAACACTGCTTCAAATGTGTACAACAAAATTATGTAAGCTAAAGACCATTGTGGTGGTACAGGAGCTAATGGAATTAAATATCCAATTGACAATATAATATCCTTAAAAATGCTTTTAAGCATTATAGACATTCAAAAGTGATATTAATAAATATGAATATTTGTTTTTAAGGAGGATAGAGATAGCTCAAAGAAAGCATCTAAAGAGGAGGCAATAAGGCCAATAATGTCGATAAGGTTGGGCAATTGTATTCAGGGGAGTTATTTATATATGTATACACGCGCATATATGCAAATGTATGCATGTATATGCACATGGGGTAGGAAAGGGATCATTCAATAAATAGATCTACGTCCATTCTTTTATTTATTCCTTCTGGGGCCCTAGTATGCAATTTTACTATCCAAAAAAAAATCTTTTTTTCTGAGGTTCCTCTCTCTATCACCCCCTCTAGGGTGTTTTTTTATGATATCTATACCAATAAATGAAAAGTATTTGGAACCCTGACCATGTAAACTGAAATGTTTTGCAACAGGGTTTTTTGGATCTTTATCATCTAAAGATCGTAAATGTTCACGAATTCTGTCCTTCAGTGGGCGAGTCGTAATACCAACATATTGACTGGAACAGAATAGACAATTTTTTTAAGTATATGACATATTGAGAATTACAATCTATTCTATCCCTAATGTGAAAGGATTGTTTGGTGATGTTTGAGGAAAAAGTATCTGTTACTGTTATACAAGTACATCCTTTACAGGGGACATGACCACACTTGAAACAGCCAGTTCTAGGGCTCAACCAGTTAGTATTGGTGGGGGCTTTCCTGCAAAGTTCTTTCTTGTAATATCTCCCAATGTTGGGGCTTTTCTAGCTACACATCTGACTCCCTGTGTGAGAATTTCGGTTAGTGTGTCATCACCCTTAAGGATCGTTAGGTTTTTCTTAACAATTCTATGAATTTGTTGGTATTGTTTACTAAATTGAGTGATGAACAGCATATTCTTGTGAGTACCAATTTGTGTGAATGGATTAGTCTTAATGTTGCTTTTTGTCGTAAAAAGATCCTGTCTATTCATTCTTGCTACCTGTAATTCTATTTGTTTTAAGGATTTTTTGTGATAACCCCTTTCGACTAATCTAGAAGTCAATTCCTGTGCTTGTGTTTGGTATTTTTTCAGTTCTGTACAATTTCGTCTTAGTCGTAGATACTGGGCTTTAGGTATGCCTTTCTTTAAATGGGAAAGGTGGCATGAATCAGGTCGTAGTATGGCGGTACGTGCTAAAGGTTTACGGTAGGTAGATGTTATAATTCTGTCAATTTGGCTTTCAATGCTTAAGTCCAGAAAATCGATACTAGTTGTATTTATGTTAGCAGTAAACATAGGTTGTAATCATTGTCATTCATTAAATTGATAAACATGTCTACTGTATGTTCCTCATTTTCATCCCAAATAGTTATTATATCGTCAATAAAATGGCCGTACAGTATAACATTTGATCTAAAGGGAAAGGAGTCAGAAAAAATGCGATTGAGTTCAAGCCACCCCATATAGATATTGTCATATGCGGGGGCAAATTTTGCCCCCATTGCCGTGCCGCATCTTTGTAAGTAATATTCACCTTGGTGTATAAAAAAGTTGTGTTGTAATAGAAATTCAGTAATTTGGACTATAAAAGCTATAAATTCATCTCCATAATTGAAGTGTCTGTGCAGTATGAAGTCAACTGCTCTAAGACCCAAAGTGTTTGGGATGTTGGATTATAGGGCAGTAACATCTATGGTGGCCCATGTATATGTCTCCTTCCAAGTAATATCCTTTAATTGAGTTATCAAGTGAGCACTATCCCTGATATAACCTGGCAGAGCCAGCATGGTAGGTTGGAGTATGTGGTCGAGCCAACCACCCAATCTTTCACAGAGTGACCCTGTGCTGGTCACTATGGGCCTGCCTGGTGGTTTTTCCAATCCCTTGTGTATTTTGGGTACAATCCGGAAGTATAGGGTAGTTGGCTCTTCCACATACATCTTTATCCATAAAATTGTGTTTAATTGCAAAATCTAGCAAATAATTGAGTTTATTTTTAAAAGAATTAGTAGGGTTAAAGCTGGGTTTAGTGTAAAGTTGGGTATCACTGAGTTGTGAGTAAATTTCATCAACATAGTCTTTTCTTGAGTTTTGAGAATTTACTTTACTTACCTGTCATTTATATTTTCTACTGGCTCATATGTGATATATATTTGAAAAAACAATTCCCCAGAATTTGTTTACAGGGCAAAACTTGTTCTGACCTTATATACTTACATTTTTTGTATATTTTTATACTTAGATTAGTGCACTTAATAATACTAAATTTATGGAGCAATGGAATGTTAATTTAACTAATTGTTCTATAATATTGATGAAACAACTATTAACTCACAAAAAAAGAGGAGAGGGATTTGGTTCTAACTGACATCAACAATATCATTATTTCTTTAAAACCCTTTGAAGAAACCCAGAAATATTCAGACTACACAAAACAGCTTAATGAGACTATTGACCATTTAGACACAACTTTGTCTGATAGGAAGGTACAAAAATACCAAAGGGATGTTAAAGACTATGAACTTGATATAGTTTATTCATGGCAAAAACATAAACCTACCAGACCTAATTGGTCAACCAATAAGAGGAATAAACCCAAAACTAAGAAAGGCAATAGAACTAAGAATTATACTAATAAACACGTCACTTTCTCTAGCATTGACACAGATTACCAGGACACTAGCAAACAAATTACAGAGGAGGAACATTCACCTAATACCTCTGATCCTAAAACACTCAATTTTGTTCCTAGCACAAGTAGAAAAGAACTTAAATCACTGGTAAAACAACCAAATCAGACAAGCACCCCTAAAAAGAGTGAAACAATAGATAGAGTTGAGAATACAGAGACCACTTACCGTTACTCCAGCAGGGTCAGAAAAAATATAAAGAAATATCAGTTATTAACCTCTCTAAATACATCTTGTCTAACACTGAGCTAGAACTTTTAAATAAAGGTTAATCATATGCACCGGTTCACAATTTTGATTTAGTTAACACTTTGATTGATATCAACAAATTTGTTAGAAAAATAGTTTTGAGAAAACACTTTCAACACACACAAATAATGGAAACTACACATGAAGCACCAATTCTTACCCAGCTTGAATCAGTAGGCTTAAAATACACTGATTTAACACATCTCACTAATCTTTAGAACAAGAATCAATCAGACACACTGATTCTCTAATTAACAAATGCACCACTTTTCCTTATAAAAGCACATCTTTTTTTTACCCAATACACTCCAGGCATCACCTGTTAGACCTTTATCAGAGAGTAGTGGAAAGAGAACTTACAGATTTATACAGGACTGTGGACTACAACCCCCTAAATATAGCCCAAGACAACATCACTAAACAACAAAGAAAAGCACTAGCAAAACTTCAAAACAATGAGAACATTGTCATTGTCCAGGCGGACAAGGCAGGGGCTGTAGTCCTTCTTAACAAAAAAGACTATGTTGATTACATTTACTCACATCTCAGTGATACCCAACTTTACACTAAACTCAGCTTTAACCCTACTAATTCTTTTAAAAATAAACTCAATCATTTGCTATATTTTGCAATTGAACACAATTTTATGGATAAAGAATTAGCTAACTATTTGTATGTGGAAGAGCCAATTACCCCATACTTCCGGATTGTACCCAAAATACATAAGGGATTGGAAAAAACACCAGGCAGGCCCATAGTGGCCAGCACAGGGTCACTCTGTGAAAGATTGGGTGGTTGGCTCGACCACATACTCCAAACTACCATGCTGGCTCTTCCAGGTTATATCAGGGATAGTGCTCACTTGATAACTCAATTAAAGGATATTACTTGGAAGGAGACATATACATGGGCCACCATAGATGTTACTGCCCTATACTCCAACATCCCCCACACTTTGGGTCTTAGAGCAGTTGACTTCATGCTGCACAGACACTCCAATTATGGAGATTAATTTATAGCTTTTATAGTCCAAATTACTGAATTTCTATTACAACATAACTTTTTTATATACCAAGGTGAATATTACTTACAAAGATGCGGCACGGCAATGGGGGCAAAATTTTCCCCCGCATATGCCAATATCTATATGGGGTGGCTTGAACTCAATCACATTATTTCTGACTCATTTCCCTTTAGATAAAATGTTATACTGTACGGCCATTTTATCGACGATATAATAACTATTTGGGATGAAAATGAGGGACATACAGTAGACATGTTTATCAATTTTATGAATGACAATGATTACAACCTAACATTTACTGCTAACATAAATACAACTAGTATCGATTTTCTGGACTTAAGCATTGAAAGCCAAATTGACAGAATTATAACATCTACCTACTGTAAACCTTTAGCACGTAACACCATACTACAAGCTGATTCATGCCAAAGGCATACCTAAAGCCCAGTATCTACGACTAAGACGAAATTGTACAGAACTGACAAAATACCAAACACAAGCACAGGAATTGACTTCTAGATTAGTTGAAAAGGGTTATCACAAAAACTCCTTAATACAAATAGAATTACAGGTAGCACGAATGAATAGACAGGATCTTTTCTTCCATGTAATTAGCAAGAGTCCATGAGCTAGTGACGTATGGGCTATACATTCCTACCAGGAGGGGCAAAGTTTCCCAAACCTCAAAATGCCTATAAATACACCCCTCACCACACCCACAATTCAGTTTTACAAACTTTGCCTCCCATGGAGGTGGTGAAGTAAGTTTGTGCTAGATTCTACGTTGATATGCGCTTCGCAGCAGGCTGAAGCCCGGTTTTCCTCTCAGAGTGCAGTGAATGTCAGAGGGATGTGAAGAGAGTATTGCCTATTTGAATACCATGGTCTTCCTCTAGGGGATCTATTTCATAGGTTCTCTGTTATCGGTCGTAGAGATTTCTTCTCCTACCTCCCTTTTCAGATCGAAGATATACTCTTATATACCATTACCTCTACTGATTCTCGTTTCAGTACTGGTTTGGCTATCTACTATATGTAGATGAGTGTCTTAGGGTAAGTAAGTCTTATTTCTTTTCATGACACTCAAAGCTATGGTTGGGCACCTTATATGTAAAGTTCTAAATATATGTGTTTAAACTTATATTTGCCATGATTCAGGATAATCAGTATTCCTTCTTCAGACTAACAGTTTCATTTTTTTGGGAAAATGCATATAAATTTTATTTTTTCTTACCTTAAAATTTTGAATTGACTTTTTTTCTAAATTGCGGGCTGTTAGGCTCGCGGGTGCAGAAAATGCTTCTATTTATTGCGTCATTCTTGGCGCAAGACTTTTTTGGCCCAAAAATTTCGTCATTTCTGGCATCATAGTTGGGGCCGAAAGTTTTCACGTAATTGCATCATTTTTTACGTTTGTGTATTGCGGACATTTTTTTGGCGCCAAAAAATATGGGCGTTATACTTGGCGCCAAAAATGTGGGCGTCATACTTGGCGCCAGTTTTTTTCACATTATTTTAGTCTCACTTTTTAGTTGCTTCTGGTTTTCTAGAGGCTTGTTGCATTTTGCATTTTTTCCCATTCCTGAAACTGCCATTTAAGGAATTTGATAATTTTGCTTTATATGTTGTTTTTTCTTTTACATATTGCAAGATGTCACTACCTGACCCTGGATCAGAATCTACTTCTGGAAAAGCGCTGCCTGATGTCGGTTCTACCAAAGCTAAGTGCATTTGTTGTAAACTTTTGGTAACTGTTCCTCCGTCTATAGTTTGTGTTAGTTGTCATGATAAGCTATCAAACGCAGATAGCATTTCCATTAGTAATAATCCTTTACCTGTTGTTGTTCCTTCAACATCTAATGTTCAGGATGTTCCTGTTAATGTTAAAAGAATTTGTTTCTAATTCTATTCGGAAGGCTCTGTCTGTTATTCCTCCTTCTAGTAAACGTAAGAGGTCTTTTAAAACTTCACATATTTCAGATGAATTTTTAAATGACCGCCATCATTCTGACTTATCTATTTCTGATGAGGATCTATCTGGTTCAGAAGATTCTACCTCAGATATTGACACTGATAAATCATCATATTTGTTTAAGATGGAGTTTATTCGTTCTTTACTTAAAGAAGTGTTGATTGCATTAGATATGGAGGAGTCTAGTCCTCTTGATATTAAAACTACTAAGCGTTTAAATTCAGTTTTTAAACCTCATGTAGTTATTCCAGAAGTTTTTCCAGTTCCTGATGCTATTTCAGAAGTAATTTCTAGGGAATGGAATAGTCTGGGTACTTCATTTACTCCTTCTCCAAGGTTTAAGAAATTGTACCCTTTGCCATCTGATAGATTAGAGTTTTGGGAGAAAATCCCCAAAGTTGATGGGGCTATCTCTACTCTTGCTAAACGTACTACTATTCCTACGGCAGATAGTACTTCATTTAAAGATCCTTTAGATAGGAAGCTTGAATCCTTTCTAAGGAAGGCTTATTTATGTTCAGGTAATCTTCTTAGACCTGCTATTTCTTTGGCTGATGTTGCTGCAGCTTCAACTTTCTGGTTGGAGGCTTTAGCGCAACAAGTGTCAGACCATAATGCTTATAGCATTGTTAAACTCCTTCAAGATGCTAATAACTTTATTTGTGATGCCATTTTCGATATCATTAGAATTGATGTCTTTAGCTATTTTAGCCAGAAGAGCTTTATGGCTTAAGTCTTGGAATGCAGATATGACTTCTAAGTCAACGTTGCTTTCTCTTTCTTTCCAAGGTAATAAATTATTTGGTTCTCAGTTAGACTCAATAATTTCAACTGTTACTGGGGGGGAAGGGAGCCTTTTTACCTCAGGATAAAAAATCTAAATGTAAATATAGGGCTGCTAATCGTTTTCGTTCCTTTCGTCACAATAAGGAACAGAAGCCTGACCCTTCCTCTAAATCCAAGCCTTTTAGAAAGTCAAAACCAGCTCCCAAATCCGCATGAAGGTGCGGCCCTCATTCCAGCACAGCTGGTAGGGGGCAGGTTACGATTTTTCAAAGATGTTTGGATCAATTCGATTCAAAGTCTTTGGATTCAGAACATTGTTTCACAAGGGTACAGAATAGGTTTCAAGGTAAGACCGCCTTTGAGAAGATTCTTTCTTTCACGCATTCCAGTAAATCCAGTAAAGGCTCAAGCATTTCTGAAATGTGTTTCAGATCTGGAGTCAGCTGGGGTAATTGTGCCAGTTCCAGTTCTGGAACAGGGCCTGGGGTTTTATTCAAATCTGTTCATTGTACCAAAGAAAGAGAATTCTTTCAGACCAGTTCTGGATCTAAAAATATTGAATCGTTATGTAAGGATACCAACATTCAAGATGGTGACTATAAGGACTATTCTGCCTTTTGTTCAGCAAGGGCATTTTATGTCCACAATAGACTTACAGGATGCATATCTTCATATTCCAATTCATCCGGACCATTATCAGTTCCTGAGATTCTCTTTTCTAGACAAGCATTACCAGTTTGTTGCTCTTCCTTTTGGCCTAGTAACAGCTCCAAGGATCTTTTCGAAGGTTCTCTGTGCCCTTCTTTCTGTAATCAGGGAGCAGGGTATTGCAGTATTTCCTTATTTGGATGATATCTTGGTACTTGCTCAGTCTTTACATTCTGCAGAATTTCACACAAATCAACTTGTGTTGTTTCTTCAAAGACATGGTTGGAGGATCAATTTACCAAAGAGTTCCTTGATTCCTCAGACAAGGGTAACCTTTTTGGGTTTCCAAATAGATTCAGGGTCCATGACTTTGTCTCTAACAGAAAAGAAACGTCTGAAATTGGTTTCAGCTTGTCGAAACCTTCAGTCTCAATCTTTCCCTTCAGTAGCTTTGTGCATGGAAATTTTAGGTCTCATGACTGCTGCATCGGATGCAATCCCTTTTGCTCGTTTTCACATGAGACCTCTCCAGCTTTGTATGCTGAACCAATGGTGCAGGGATTATACAAAGATATCACAATTAATATCCTTAAATCCCAATGTTCGATCTTCTCTTACTTGGTGGTTGGATCACCATCGTTTAGTTCAAGGGGCCTCTTTTGTTCGTCCAACCTGGACTGTGATCTCGACAGATGCAAGTCTTTCAGGTTGGGGAGCTGTATGGGGATCTCTGACAGCGCAGGGGGTTTGGGAATCTCAGGAGGCGAGATTACCAATCAACATTTTCGAACTCTGTGCGATTTTCAGAGCTCTTCAGTTCTGGCCTCTTCTGAAGAGAGAATCGTTTATTTGTTTTCAGACAGACAATGTCACACCCGTGGCATATGTCAATCATCAAGGGGGAACTCACAGTCCTCAGGCTATGAAAGAAGTATTCGGATACTTGTATGGGCGGAATCCAGCTCCTGTATAATTTCTGCGGTTCACACCCCAGGTATAGACAATTGGGAAGCGGATTATCTCAGTCGCCAGACGTTACATCCGGGCGAATGGTCTCTTCACCCAGAGGTATTTCTTCAGATTGTTCAAATCTGGGGTCTTCCAGAAATAGATCTGATGGCCTCTCATCTAAACAAGAAACTTGTCACCTCCTTGGAATTATCAACCTGCTTATATCTTTCCGCCTCTAGTTCTTCTTCCAAGAGTGATTTCCAAAATCCTAATGGAGCGTTCGTTTGTACTGCTGGTGGCTCCAGCATGGCCACACAGGTATTGGTATGCGGATCTCGTTCGGATGGCAAGTTGCCAACCTTGGACACTTCCGTTAAGCCCAGACCTTCTGTCTCAAGGCCCATTTTTCCATCAGGATCTAAAATCATTAAATTTGAAGGTATGGAGATTGAACGCTTAATACTTAGTCATAGAGGTTTCTCTGACTCAGTGATTAATACTATGTTACAGGCTCGTAAATCTGTGTCTAGAAAGATCTATTACCGAGTCTGGAAGAGTTACATTTCTTGGTATTCTTCACATAAATTCTCTTGGCATTCTTTTAGAATTCCTAGAATTTTACAATTTCTTCAAGATGGTTTGGATAAGGGTTTGTCTGCAAGTTCCTTGAAAGGACAAATCTCTGCTCTTTCTGTTCTTTTTCACAGAAAGATTGCTAATCATCCTGATATTCATTGTTTTGTACAGGCTTTGGTTTGTATCAAGCCTGTCATTAAGTCAATCTCTCCTCCTTGGAGTCTCAATTTGGTTCTGAGGGCTTTACAGGCTCCTCCGTTTTAATCTATGCATTCTCTGGATATTAAATTACTTTCCTGGAAAGTTTTGTTCCTTTTGGCCATCTCTTCTGCTAGAAGAGTTTCTGAGTTATCTGCTCTTTCTTGTGAATCTCCTTTTCTGATTTTTCATCAGGATTGCGGACTTCATTTAATTTTTTACCTAAAGTTGTGAATTCTAACAACATTAGTAGAGAAATTGTTGTCCCTTCGTTGTGTCCTAATCCTAAGAATTCTCTGGAGAGATCTTTACATTCTTTGGATGTAGTAAGAGCTTTGAAATATTATGTTGAAGCTACTAGAGATTTCAGAAAGACTTCTAGTCTATTTGTTATCTTTTCTGGTTCTAGGAAAGGTCAGAAGGCTTCTGCCATTTCTTTGGCGTCTTGGTTAAAGTCTTTGATTCATCATGCTTATGTAGAGTCGGGTAAATCCCCGCCTCAAAGGATTACGGCTCATTCTACTAGGTCAGTTTCTACTTCCTGGGCTTTTAGGAATGAAGCTTCTGTTGATCAGATTTGCAAAGCAGCAACTTGGTCTTCTTTGCATACTTTTACTAAATTCTACCATTTTGATGTTTTCTCTTCTTCTGAAGCAGTTTTTGGTAGAAAAGTACTTCAGGCAGCTGTTTCAGTTTGATTCTTCTGCTTACAATTTCAGTTTTTTCATTATAAGATTAAAACTTTTTGATTTGGGTTGTGTATTATTTTTTCAGCGGAATTGGCTGTCTTTATTTTATCCCTCCCTCTCTCGTGACTCTTGCATGGAAGTTCCACATCTTGGGTATCTGCTATCCCATACGTCACTAGCTCATGGGCTCTTGCTAATTACATGAAAGAAAACATAATTTATGTAAGAACTTACCTGATAAATTAATTTCTTTCATATTAGCAAGAGTCCATGAGGCCCACCCTTTTTGTGGTGGTTATGATTTTTTTGTATGAAGCACAATTATTCCAATTCCTTATTTTTGATGCTTTCGCTCCTTTCTTATCACCCCACTTCTTGGCTATTTGTTAAACTGAATTGTGGGTGTGGTGAGGGGTGTATTTATAGGCATTTTGAGGTTTGGGAAACTTTGCCCCTCCTGGTAGGAATGTATATCCCATACGTCACTAGCTCATGGACTCTTGCTAATATGAAAGAAATGAATTTATCAGGTAAGTTCTTACATAAATTATGTTTTTACGACAAAAAGCAACATTAAGACTAATCCATTCACATGAACTGATACTCACAAGAATATGCTGTTCATCACTCAATTTAGTAAACAATACCAACAAATTTGTAGAATTGTTAAGAAAAACCTAACGATCCTTAAGGGTGATGACACACTAACCAAAATTCTCACACAGGGAGTCAGATGCGTAGCTAGAAAAGCCCCAACATTGGGAGACATTACAAGAAAGAATTTTGCAGGAAAGCCCCCACCAATACTAACTGGTTGAGCCCTAGAACTGGCTGTTTCAAGTGTGGTCATGTCCCCTGTAAAGGATGTACTTGTATAACAGTAACAGATACTTTTTCCTCAAACATCACCAAACAATCCTTTCACATTAGGGATAGAATAGATTGTAATTCTCAATATGTCATATACTTGATAAATTGTCTATTCTGTTCCAGTCAATATGTTGGTATTACGACTCGCCCACTGAAGGACAGAATTTGTGAACATTTACGATCTTTAGATGATAAAGATCCAAAAACCCCTGTTGCAAAACATTTCAGATTACATGGTCAGAGTTCCAAATACTTTTCATTTATTGGTATAGATATCATAAAAAAACACCCTAGAGGGGGTGATAGAGAGAGGAACCTCAGAAAAAAAGAATTTTTTGGGATAGTAAAATTCTATACTAGGGCCCCAGAAGGAATAAATAAAAGAATGGATGTAGATCTATTTATTGAATGATCCCTTACCTACCCCATGTGCATATACATGCATACATTTGCATATATGCGCGTGTATACATATATAAATAACTCCCCTGAATACAATTGCCCAACCTTATTGAAATTATTGGCATTATTGCCTCCTCTTTAGATGCTTTCTTTGAGCTATCTCTATCCTCCTTAAAAACAAATATTGATATTTATTAATATCACTTTTGAATGTCTATAATGCTTAAAAGCATTCTTATGGATATTATATTGTCAACTGGATGTTTAATTCCATTAGCTCCTGTACCACCACAATGGTCTTTAACTTACATCATTTTGTTGTACACATTTGAAGCAGTGTTTTTTTCTTCCTAATGTTGAACACCACTAGTACATATAGTCCCTGATACATCTATCTGCTTACGACCAAGCCCTACCCTGATTCATTAGTCATTATACACATTCTGATATTATGGCCTCTAGTTATGAAGCTGTCAACTTACCTGCATTTGCCGGCCCAATACGCTCGCCTAAGCTCGCCTACCATTGCCGCTGCGGACCTGAATACGTTCGCCAAAGTTATCAAAAAAGCTGTCAAGAAGCCGCACACCAAGTACGGAGCGATGAGCAGCGGACTGTTGTTAACTAACAGTCAACGATCTCGCTGCTCATCGGCTTCTTCTCAGCTTTTTTGATAGCCTGTCACTAAGCACCCACACTAAACTATACTGTTTTACCCCCTAAACCGCCGCTCCCGGAGCCCCCCGCACCTAAATAAAGTTATTACCCCCTAAAACGCCACTCCTGGACCCCGCCGCAACTATAATAAATATATTAACCCCTAAACCGCCGCTCCCGGACCCCGTCGCCACCTACATTATACCTATTAACCCCTATCCTGCCCCCCACTACACCGCCGCCACCTATATTCAAGTTATTATCCCCTATCCTGCGGATACCGTACCCTGCCACAACTAAATAAATTGTTTAACCCCTAAACCGCTGCACCCGTAGCCCACGGCCACCTCTATTAAAGTTATTAACCCCTATCCTGCCCCCCAATACACCGCCGCCACCTATATTAAACTCATTAACCCCTAAACCACCACTCTCAGACCCCGCCGCAACTAAATTAAATGTTTAACCCCTAAACTGCCGCTCCCGGACCCCGCCGCCACTTATATTAAACTTATTAACTCCTATCCTGACCCCCTATACCGCCGCCACCTATATAAAACTTATTAACCCCTAAACCTAAGTTTAATACTAACACCCCCCTAACTTTAATATTATTTAATAAATCTAAATAAAACTTACTATTATTAACTAAATTAATCCTATTTAAAAATAAATACTATACTGTTCCGATCAGCCAATAGAATGCGAGTTCAATCCGATTGGCTGATTGGATCAGCCAATCGGATTGAACTTCAATCTGATTGGCTGATTGAATCAGCCAATCAGATTTTTCCTACCTTAATTCTGATTGGCGGATAGAATCCTATCAGCCAATCGGAATTCGAGGGACGCCATCTTGGATGACGTCCCTTAAAGGAACCTTCATTTGTCGTTCAGTCGTCGGTTGAAGAGGATGGCTCCGCGTCGGCTCCTTGGAAAATGGCTCCGCTCCGCTCCAGATGGATGAAGATTGAAGACGCTGCCTGGATGAAGACTTCTGCTGGATGGAGGACCTCTTCTGCGCCACTTGGATGAAGATTTTGGCTCGGTTGGGTGAAGATGGCTCAAGGTAGGGTGATCTTCAGGGGGTTAGTGTTAGGTTTTTTAAGGGGGGTTTGGGTGGGTTAGAGTAGGGGTATGTGGGTGGTGGGTTTTAATGTTGGGGGGGTTGTATTTTTTTTTTACTGGTAAAATAGCTGATTACTTTGGGGCAATGCCCTGCAAAAAGACCTTTTAAGGGCTGGTAAAAGAGCTGGTTACTTTGTAATTTAGAATAGGGTAGGGCATTTTTTTATTTTGGGGGGCTTTATTATTTTATTAGGGGGCTTAGATTAGGTGTAATTAGTTTAAACTTCTTGTAATTCTTTTTTATTTTCTGTAATTTAGTGGGGGGGTTGTACTTTAGTTTATTTTATTTAATTGTAGTTAATTGTAGTTAGTTTAGGTAATTAATTTAATTATAGTGTAGTGTTAGGTGTTTTTTTTTGTACTATAGTTTAGTTTATTTAATTTAATTACATTTTAGGTAATTGTAGTTAATTTATTTAATTAATTTAATGATAGTGTAGTGTTAGGTTTAACTGTAACTTAGGTTAGGATTTATTTTACAGGTAATTTTGTAAGTATTTTAGCTAGGTAGCTATTAAATAGTTATTAACTATTTAATAGCTATTGTACCTAGTTAAAATAAATACAAAGTTGCCTGTAAAATAAAATAAATCCTAAAATAGCTACCATATAATTATTAGTTATATTGTAGCTATCTTAGGGTTTATTTTACAGGTAAGTACTGTATTTAGTTTTAAATAGGATTAATCTAGTTAATAATAATAGTAATATTATTTTGATTTATTAAAATAATATTTAAATTAGGGGGGGTTAGGGTTAATGTTAGACTTAGGTTTAGGGGTTAATAATTTTAATATAGGTGGCGGCGGTATGGGGGGGCAGGATAGGGGTTAATAACTTTAATATAGGTAGCGGTGGGGTCCCGGAGTGGCGGTTTAGGGGTAAAACAATTTATTTAGTTGCGGTGGGGTCCGGGATCCGCAGGATAGGGGTTAATAAGTTTATGTAGGTGGCGGCGGTATAGGGGGCAGTAGATTAGGGGTTAATATGTATAATGTAGGTTGCGGCGGGGTCCGGGAGCGGCAGTTTAGGGGTTAATAAGTTTATTTAGTTGCGGCGGTGTAGGGGGGACAGATTAGGGGTGTTTAGACTTGGGGTACATGTTAGGGTGTTAGGTGCAGACATCTCCCATAGGAATCAATGGGATATCGGGCAGCAGCGAACATGAGCTTTCACTATGGTCAGACTCCCATTGATTCCTATGGGATCCGCCGCCTCCAGGGCGGCGGATTGAAATCCAGGTATGCTGGCCCGGAATAGTGGCGAGCGTACCTGGTAGTAGTTTGATAACTACCAAAAGTAGTCAGATTGTGCCGAACTTGCGTTCGGAACATCTGTAGTGACGTAACCATCGATCTGTGTCGGACTGAGTCCGGCGGATCATAGGTTACGTCACTATATTCTACTTTTTCCAGCGTATTTGCGGTTGACGGCTTGATAACTAGAGGCCTATGTGTCTAATGTTCATTGGGCTTTAGATATACATTTAAATACATGTTTGGATGACAATCTGTAACTTTTTTCTTCATATATTGACAATTTCCTGCAATGACCATCCCCCCTTCTTTTATTCATATTCTTATTTTTACACATCTCTTTTTCTTTTATTGGATGTATCCTTTTTTTATTTTAGTTTATTGAAGAAGTTGAAGAAGTTTTTTACTTCTTGTATGATGTCATATTGTTTATCTTATTTAGTATGTCTTTTTTCAATTTTAAAATTAACTACTTAGGTTAGGATTATCTATTTTATTCATTTAGCAGATTTTAGGAACTGGGAGATGGAAAAAGATGCTTGGTCGGTCCTCCTACTTCAAATTTGGGGCACTGCGCATGCAATCTAATGTGCCACCAGATAGGAGTGGTGTGTTAAGTAGTTCTATTCTTATCAGTTTAATCCCTGTTACGTCCCCTATCAGGGGACGTGTATATGGCATCGATTTTAGGAACCGGGACATGGAAAAAGATGCTTGGTCGGTCCTCCTACTTCAAATTTGGGGCACTGCGCGTGCAATCTAATGTGCCACCAGATAGGAGTGGTGTGTTAAGTAGTTCTATTCTTATCAGTTTAATCCCTGTTACGTCCCCTATCAGGGGACGTGTATAAGGCATCGATTTTAGGAACCGGGAGTTGGAAAAAGATTCTTGGTCGGTCCTCCTACTTCAAATTTGGGGCACTGCGCGTGCAATCTAATGTGCCACCAGATATGAGTGGTGTGTTAAGTAGTTCTATTCTTATCAGTTTAATCCCTGTTACGTCCCCTATCAGGGGACGTGTATATGGCATCGATTTTAGGAACCGGGAGATGGAAAAAGATGCTTGGTCGGTCCTCCTACTTCAAATTTGAGGCACTGCGCGTGCAATCTAATGTGCCACCAGATAGGAGTGGTGTGTTAAGTAGTTCTATTCTTATCAGTTTAATCCCTGTTACGTCCCCTATCAGGGGACGTGTCTAAGGCATCGATTTTAGGAACCGGGAGTTGGAAAAAGATTCTTGGTCGGTCCTCCTACTTCAAATTTGGGGCACTGCGCGTGCAATCTAATGTGCCACCAGATAGGAGTGGTGTGTTAAGTAGTACTATTCCTATCAGTTTAATCCCTGTTATGTGCCTTTTTTTTGGTTTGGTTTTTGAAGCCACAGTGCAGCACCAGAGGCCATAAAAATTAGGCATACTTTTTAATTTATTTTGGAACTGCTGCATCCTTTCCGACTTGCGGGAATTCGGTAACATTTCAGGCACTTTATGCTTATACCGAGGGTCTAGTACCGTGGACACCCAGTACAGGTCATTCTCCTTCAGCCTTTTTATACAAGGGTCCCTCAACAGGCACGACAGCATGAAAGACCCCATTTGCACAAGGTTGGATGCCGAGCTACTCGTGTCCCATTCCTCGTCCTCAGTGGTCTCACTGAAGGTATCTTCTTCCCCCCAGCCACGTACAACACCATGGGTGACAACGAGCACCCTGGGATGCCTGTTGTGGTTGGTCTTCCTCCTCCTCCTCAAAGCCATATTCCTCCTCTGACTCCTCTTCCTCACAATCCTCTTCCAGCATTGCCGCAGGTACAGCAAGCGATGCTGATAAGGCTGTTTCTGGTGGTGATGGTGACAACAAATGGTATGATGTCGCTGATGGTGCCTTTGGTGCGACTGACTAGGTTTGTCACCTCCTCAAAAGGACGCATGAGCCTACAGGCATTGTGCATGAGCATCCAGTAACGTGGCAAAAATATTCCCAGCTCCGCAGAGGCTGTCCTAGCACCCCGGTCATACAAATAGTCGTTAACAGCTTTTTCTTGTTGGATCAGGCGGTCGAACATTAGGAGTGTTGAATTCCAACGTGTCGGGCTGTCGCAAATCAAGCGCCTCACTGGCATGTTGTTTCGCCGCTGGATATCTGCAAAGTGCGCCATGGCCGTGTAGGAACGCCTGAACTGGCCACACACCTTCCTGGCCTGCTTCAGGATGTCCTGTAAGCCTGGGTACTTATGCACAAAGCGTTGTACGATCAGATTACACACATGTGCCATGCACGGCACATGTGTCAACTTGCCCAAATTCAATGCCGCCACCAAATTCCTTCCATTGTCACTAACCACTTTGCCGATCTCCAGTTGGTGCGGAGTCAGCCACTGATCTACCTGTGTGTTCAGGGCGGACAGGAGTGCTGGTCCAGTGTGACTCTCTGCTTTCAGGCAAGTCAACCCAAAAGACGGCGTGACACTGCCGTATCCGGGATGTGGAATAGTACCTGGGGAGCTGGGGGGGTGCCGTTGATAAGAGCAAGATGCAGCAGCAGAAGAGGACTCAGCCGAGGAGGTTATGGAGTAGGAGGAGAAGAGGAGGTGGTAGCAGGCCTGCCTGCAAGTCGTGGCGGTGTCACCAACTCCTCTGCAGAGCCACGCATTCCATGCTTGGCAGCCGTCAGCAGGTTTACCCAATGCGCAGTGTAGGTGATATACCTGCCCTGACCATGCTTTGCAGACCAGGTATCAGTAGTCAGATGGACCCTTGCCCCAACACTGTGTGCCAGACTTGCCATTACTTCCTTTTACACAATCGAGTACAGGTTGGGGATTGCCTTTTGTGCAAAGAAATTTTGGCCGGGTACCTTCCACTGCGGTGTCCCAATAGCTACAAATTTTTTGAACGCCTCAGACTCCACCAGCTTGTATGGTAAAAGCTGGTGGGATAAGAGTTCAGTCAAGCCAGCTGTCAGATGCCGGGCAAGGGGGTGACTTTGTGACATTGGCTTCTTACGCTCAAACATGTCCTTGACAGACACCTGACTGTGGGCAGATGAGCAAGAACTGCTCAAGGCGAGACACGGAGTGGCGGATGGTTGAGAGGGGGCAAGGAGGACAGCAGTGGTTGACGTGGCTGAAGATGCTGGACCAGGAGGAGGATGGCGGCTTTGAGTTTGTGTGCTGCTTGTACTCATGTGTTGATCCCATAGGCGTTTGTGATGTGCGATCATGTGCCTTAGCAAAGCAGTTGTACCTAGGTGGGTGTTGGACTTCCCACGACTCAGTTTCTTTTGGCACAGGTTGCAAATGGCATCGCTGTTGTCAGAGGCAGACACACAAAAAAAATGCCACACTGCTGAGCTCTGCAATGACGGCATTCTGGTGGTGGCAACAGCATGCGTTGATTGGCGTGCTGTCTGGCTGACCCCGGGTGCCAATGCATGCTGTCTGACTGTGCCACTAGCTCCTTGCAACGACCTCCCCCTCCTTCCAACTCGTCTCCTCCTCCTCTCTGTCTCCCCATCTGAACTTTCCCCCTGTTCTTCTTCTCTTCTAGCGGGAACCCACGTGACATCCACGGACGCATCGTCATCATCAACCGCTTCACTTGTATCTGACAAGTCAAAAAAGGAAGCAGCAGCGGGTACAACATCATCATCACACCGTATGTCCATGTGTGTAATGCTGCCTGACTGAGACATATCCCTGTTATCTACATCTTCTGGCAATAATGGTTGTGCATCACTATCACTCATTTTTTCCAACTGATGTGTAAATAACTCCCCTGACAGATCAAGTGAAGCGGCTGTGGTGCTAGTGTTGGTGGTGGCGGCAGGCGGGCGAGTGGTAACTTGAGAGGTGCCCGAAGCTAAGCTGGAGGAGGATGGTGCGTCAAGGTTCCGAGCGGAAGCTGTAGAAGATTGGGTGTCCTGTGTTAGCCAGTCAACTATGTCCTCAGAAATGTTCGAGTTCGGGGTACGTGGCCTCTGAACACTGGGCATTATTCTAGGGCCAAAGGGAATCACGGCACCACGAACATGACGGCCCCTGTGTGGGTGGCCTGCCTCTGCCTGTCATTTTTTTTTTGATTAGTGGTACTATGCGTGCAAGCTACTGTGACAACAGATATGAGTGGCACTGTGCACAGGCAGAAGTTGGCAGAGTAGACGCTGTAGGCCTGACACACAAGCTTGCAGACAATTAACTGCTATTCAATCTATTACAGTCAAAATTGTATTTTTTTTTTTTAAATGTACACTACTGTTACACCAGATATAAGTTGCACTGGGGTGACACTGTGCCCTGGCAGGCAGGCACTGAAACGCACACGTGTGAAGGAAACTGACTGCTATTATTTAACACAGTCAAAAAAGTGTTGTTGTTTTTTTTTAAATCTACACTACTGTTACACCAGATATGAGTTGCACTGGGGTGACACTGTGCCCTGGCAGGCAGGCCCTGAAACGCACTCGTGTGAAGGAAACTGACTGCTATTATTTAACACAGTCAAAAAAGTGTTGTTTTTTTAAATCTACACTACTGTTACACCAGATATGAGTTGCACTGGGGTGACACTGTGCCCTGGCAGGCAGGCACTGAAACACACACGTGTGAAGGAAACTGACTGCTATTATTTAACACAGTCAAAAAAGTGTTGTTGTTTTCAGTGGCGTCACTAGGGGTTGCGGGGGGGGGGGGGGCGGACCGCACCCGGGTGACACCCTAAGGGGCGGTGACACCACACCATCAGGCAGCTGTAATTGTGTGTAATACTTTTTTATTATTTATTATAGTGAGGCAGTCAGTGTCGATGCGTGCACTGCACTGTGCGCAGGCTAAGCTGTTAGGTACTTTATTTAGTAGACGGTACTAGTGTTTGCGCAGTGCAGCACCGCCGGCAAGGCAAGTGGCATGGCCCCAAATACAACAGTCTGACACACAGTACACATGACTGACAGTCAGTGATGGCCTCAGTCTGGGGAAGCCACAGGAGTAGTCAGAGTGCACAATGCATGTGCGCGATAAGCTGGATCAATCACTCTCGGGTCTCATCTCATCATGGCATGGCCCCACCGTGACCCCACCATGATGATCTCAGAGTCAGAGCAGCAGCCATCACCTCAGTTACCCTCCCCTTTAGACCGGTCGAACAGGCTAGCTAAGGGGGGAGGAGCAAGACAGCAACACTGACTGCGCGCGCAAGTGAGGAGGAAGAGCGAGAGAGAGCGGGACAACAGAGTTGCAGCAATAAGCGTGTGACTCTGTGTGAACTTTTCTGATCATCTGGACAGTGGACTGGGGACAGGAATCCGGATCTGTTACCTTACCGGTTAGTACTTAAAGTAAACTACAATGCACTGCCACTCAGAGTCAGACTAGAGAGTCACTTTTCACTCTGTCTGTGACTGCAGCATCACACTGTCTTACTCTGATTCTCTGAGTCTGTCACTGAATCTATTATACTTACATACTGTATGGATTATGGATATAATAGAAGATATACTTTTAGTATTTGCCACTGCAATTGAATGAGTGTTTCAAAGTTCTTGAATTTTTCTTTATTTATTGACCAGTGACCTTAATTTCTTAAAATAATGAAAGACTGCCATTTTCTTTGCTAAGGGGTACTGTCCTTGACATAGTATGGGCTATTAAAACCAGACATTATTGCCTCCTATCAAATAGGGTTATTTAAGATTCCCTCTGACAGGATTCAGCACAATTGATTAGTTTTACCTTTTAATGAAAAATAAATACCACAATATAAACTATGTGTGCCTTTAAAACAATTATCTATTATTAAGATTCATCATTTTTCATCTCTAATTTTCATCAATGTTCTTTTGAAAGCTACTTGCTAGAGGTGCATTAAAAAAAATATAAGTAAAACTTTTGGTGGCGTAAAAAGATATTTCTACATAGGAATCAATTTCACAGATTAATTTCAAGCATTTAAGCATTGGCCTTTTGAGTAAAATGAAGCAATAACAAGAGTAAGGGTAACTATATAATTGCACACTTGTTAAAATAGTCAACTTTGTTATCAATAATTAAAAATAAAAGCTGAGAGAAAAATGGGTCTTAAACAATAATAGAATTTTTTTTTTTTTTTTTTTTTTAAACTTCCACTTAAATAATTTATTTGGGCAAAATAAAAAGAAAGATGGTGGTGTTTCCAACAGATTGTAAATAATTATATAGCAATGGTCAGTATTAAACATGTATCTCCTTTGTCAGCTTGGTATTTTTTGGTGGTGCATCGGTAATAACACGTTTATAGAGAAGTTGATATTAATTAAATTAATTTAAAAAGGTTCACTCATTAATCCTATACGTTTACACTCTAACCTAAGAGCATCAAGGGAGCAAACTACTTCTGCCCTTAAAACTATGATGTGCTTGTGTGTGCATATGTGTTTGTGTGAGTGTGTGCATATGTGTGTGTGAGTGTGTGCATATGTGTGTGTGAGTGTGTGCATATGTATGTGTTTGTGTGCGTATGTGTATATGTATGTTTTGTGAGTATGTACATATGTATGTGTGTGTGAGCATGCATATTTATATGTGTCCAAAAAGAAAAAGTTATGGCAGCACTACTATGTGCTGCCATAACTTTTTCTTTTTGGACATTATTGGCAAGTAATCCGTTGCTTCATGGGCATTGCACCTGATCACCGCAAGCAATAGTGTGTGCAAACTGAAATTCGGAAGCGTCAGCGTCAGCGTTAGTGACGTCATCCCTGGGAGTCGATCACCGGAGTATGTTGTGTAAGCTTGAAGCGGCCTCTCCTGCTAACTGAAATATTTATATGTGTGTCTGTCACTGTGGGAGTATGTGCATATGTATATGTGTGTATACAGGGAGTGCAGAATTATTAGGCAAATGAGTATTTTTACCACATCATCCTCTTTATGCATGTTGTCTTACTCCAAGCTGTATAGGCTCGAAAGCCTACTACCAATTAAGCATATTAGGTGATGTGCAACTCTGTAATGAGAAGGGGTGTGGTCTAATGACATCAACACCCTATATCAGGTGTGCATAATTATTAGGCAACTTCCTATCCTTTGGCAAAATGGGTCAAAAGAAGGACTTGACAGGCTCAGAAAAGTCAAAAATAGTGAGATATCTTGCAGAGGGATGCAGCACTCTTAAAATTGCAAAGCTTCTGAAGCGTGATCATCGAACAATCAAGCGTTTCATTCAAAATAGTCAACAGGGTCGCAAGAAGCATGTGGAAAAACCAAGGCGCAAAATAACTGCCCATGAACTGAGAAAAGTCAAGCGTGCAGCTGCCAAGATGCCACTTGCCACCAGTTTGGCCATATTTCAGAGCTGCAACATCACTGGAGTGCCCAAAAGCACAAGGTGTGCAATACTCAGAGACATGGCCAAGGTAAGAAAGGTTGAAAGACGACCACCACTGAACAAGACACACAAGCTGAAACGTCAAGACTGGGCCAAGAAATATCTCAAGACTGATTTTTCTAAGGTTTTATGGACTGATGAAATGAGAGTGAGTCTTGATGGGCCAGATGGATGGGCCCGTGGCTGGATTGGTAAAGGGCAGAGAGCTCCAGTCCGACTCAGACGCCAGCAAGGTGGAGGTAGAGTACTGGTTTGGGCTGGTATCATCAAAGATGAGCTTGTGGGGCCTTTTCGGGTTGAGGATGGAGTCAAGCTCAACTCCCAGTCCTACTGCCAGTTTCTGGAAGACACCTTCTTCAAGCAGTGGTACAGGAAGAAGTCTGCATCCTTCAAGAAAAACATGATTTTCATGCAGGACAATGCTCCATCACACGCGTCCAAGTACTCCACAGCGTGGCTGGCAAGAAAGGGTATAAAAGAAGAAAATCTAATGACATGGCCTCCTTGTTCACCTGATCTGAACCCCATTGAGAACCTGTGGTCCATCATCAAATGTGAGATTTACAAGGAGGGAAAACAGTACACCTCTCTGAACAGTGTCTGGGAGGCTGTGGTTGCTGCTGCACGCAATGTTGATGGTGAACAGATCAAAACACTGACAGAATCCATGGATGGCAGGCTTTTGAGTGTCCTTGCAAAGAAAGGTGGCTATATTGGTCACTGATTTGTTTTTGTTTTGTTTTTGAATGTCAGAAATGTATATTTGTGAATGTTGAGATGTTATATTGGTTTCACTGGTAAAAATAAATAATTGAAATGGGTATATATTTGTTTTTTGTTAAGTTGCCTAATAATTATGCACAGTAATAGTCACCTGCACACACAGATATCCCCCTAAAATAGCTATAACTAAAAACAAACTAAAAACTACTTCCAAAACTATTCAGCTTTGATATTAATGAGTTTTTTGGGTTCATTGAGAACATGGTTGTTGTTCAATAATAAAATGAATCCTCAAAAATACAACTTGCCTAATAATTCTGCACTCCCTGTATGTGTGTCTGTGTGAGTATGTGCATATGTACATGTTTGTGTGAGTATGTGCATATGTATATGTGTGTATATGTGTGTCTGTGTGAGTATGTGCATATGTGTGTGTTTGTGTGAGTGAAAATATATGTATGTGTATACATATATATATATATATATATATATATATATATATATATATATATATATATATATATATATATATACGTGTGTGTGTGTGTGTGTATGTAAATATATATATATATATATATATATATATATATTTTTTTTAAATTACCATGGGAGGGGGGTGACACCATGAGTTTCCGCACCGGGTGACACCAAGCCTAGTGACGCCACTGGTTGTTTTTAAATCTACACTACTGTTACACCAGATATGAGTTGCACTGGGGTGACACTGTGCCCTGGCAGGCAGGCCCTGAAACGCACACGTGTGAAGGAAACTGACTGCTATTATTTAACACAGTCTAAAAAGTGTTGTTGTTTTTTTTAAATCTAGACTACTGTTACACCAGATATGATTTGCACTGGGGTGACACTGTGCCCTAGCAGGCAGGCACTGAAACGCACACGTGTGAAGGAAACTGACTGCTATTATTTAACACAGTCAAAAAAGTGTTTTTTTTTTTAAAATCTACACTACTGTTACACCAGATGTGAGTTGCACTGGGGTGACACTGTGCCCTGGCAGGCAGGCACTGAAACGCATACGTGTGAAGGAAACTGACTGCTATTATTTAACACAGTCAAAAAAGTGGTTTTTTTTTAATCTACACTACTGTTACACCAGATATGAGTTGCACTGGGGTGACACTGTGCCCTGGCAGGCAGGCACTGAAACACACACGTGTGAAGGAAACTGACTGCTATTATTTAACACATTCAAAAAAGTGTTGTTGTTTTTTTTAAATCTACACTACTGTTACACCAGATATGAGTTGCACTGGGGTGACACTGTGCCCTGGCAGGCAGGCCCTGAAACGCACTCGTGTGAAGGAAACTGACTGCTATTATTCAACACAGTCAAAAAAATGTTGTTGTTTTTAAATCTACACTACTGTTACACCAGATATGAGTTGCACTGGGGTGACACTGTGCCCTGGCAGGCAGGCAGGCACTGAAACACACACGTGTGAAGGAAACTGATTGCTATTATTTAACACAGTCAAAAAAGTGTTGTTTTTTTTAAATCTACACTACTGTTACACCAGATATGAGTTGCACTGGGGTGACACTGTGCCCTGGCAGGCAGGCACTGAAACGCACACGTGTGAAGGAAACTGACTGCTATTATTTAACACAGTCAAAAAAGTGTTGTTTTTTTAAATCTACACTACTGTTACACCAGATATGAGTGGTGGCACTTAGCAAGTAGGCACAGTATACGCTGTGAGCCTGACACACACGCTGGCAGGCAGGCAACTGCAATTAGATTACACAGAAAAAGCAGATGTTCTAGACCTAAAAAGGGCTTTTTGGGGTGCTGTCCTTACAGCAGAGATCAGATGAGTTCTTCAGGACTGTAGTGGACACTGAATACACTAGCCTAGCTATCGATTTCCCTATTCAATTAGCAGCAGCTACACTGTCCCTCCTCTCACTAACAATGCAGCTTCCGAATGAATCTAAAATGGATGCTGTCCAGGAGGTAGGAGGGTCTAGGAGGGAGGGTCTGCTGCTGATTGGCTGGAATGTGCCTGCTGACTGTGAGGTACAAGGTCAAAGTATTACTCAATGATGACGAATAGGGGGCGGATCGAACATCGCATATGTTCGCCCACCGCGGCGAACGCGAACATGCTATGTTCGCCGGGAACTATTCGCCAGCAAACTATTTGCGACATCACTACACACGGAATGAATGAAGCTAACAATTATTGGTTCTTTCTATAATCTATAAGATTAATAATCAGTAGTATTTATAATCTGTATTTAATTTCATTGTGTATTCTATAATGTGTATTAAGAATAGTTGATATTTATTTGGAGTTATACTTTGGGGTATGCTATCCATGTTAATGTGACCTGAATAGGACACAAGATGATTAATATCCTGACCTTATAATAACCAACTTTAATATTGAATACACATATAATGAAATATTATGTCTCAAGTGCCGCCCATAGTGCTCTTCGTAACCTTTCTTATGACAACTCTAATGAACCTGGTTCGATTGAATAGGAATTAATATATTTTTTATTTAATTTCTATATAACAAACTACACTTCGTGTTTTCCTTAAAAGATGCATATGTATCTTCATACTAAAGCACCAAAATAATGATTTACACCCTATATTGATAATCACCTACATAGAGGGAGGACGTGTATTCAAGTCCATCTCTATATATATCCTAGGTTTTATTTTACTGGGCTGATGTGTATTAGTTTATAAATATCACTTAATCAATTACTAAGGATTAATCGTGCTAGAAACATACCATAGACTAAATTCTGTGGGATAATTGATGAATCATAGTATGTGGGATCTGTACACACCACTATGAATATCGCACTTAAAGATAAATACCATACGATGTGCAGCACAGTGCAATACTATGTAAATATCATACACATCTATAATAAAGTATTTATTATCTTACAAACATACTTGTGACTAGACTCATTGTGAACATTTGTGGGTCATGTGTACACACTATTAAGATCGATATATTAAATGGTTAACCTAATACGACAGACCGATAATAGGGGACTACTTTGCAGTGATTTCACTAGATGTTTTATCTTAGATACTACGTAGGAGATTGATAACCTGAGTAGGCATACATTGCCTATTCAAGAACAGGACAACCACCTACTCATCGATCACATAACTACTGCATAACGAAGAACTTATAAAACTTATAAAAGTTATTCTTGCCCCCTATCAACATACAAATCACAAAAGTGTAGTATCACTTGAATGCGTAAAAATTATGTTTTACATGTGTGGTCATCGTTTAGCATGACAGATCCAAAGATCGTTATAGTGCTCATAACCACACATATAACCCTTTGTTTATGTATGACTGGGCTCACAAATAGGGTCTAAATTGTGAATAGAGTACAGTTAATTAAACAACTAGTCACAAAAAGACCGATATTAGTTCTTTATGAGATATCGTCACCTAGATGAAAATATGAGCAGACTCTTGTATAACACTAACCTAACTACACTGCTTTCCAACAGGCATTATGAAGGTCTAAAAAAAGTTTAGTATGTGAATACTATAAGATATAGACACCTGTGCTTTAAACATTCACACTGATAGGACGGATTGATGTTAAACTACAAGAGTCTCTGCCGAGATGTAAGATATTTGTATGTGAATACAGATGAAGAAGAATAAATCACCACTACGTATGCTTAACATATGCGATCAAATATATGTTTCATAAAAGGCATCGAATGAATAAAATAGAGTTGTCACTGCATACACCTAAAAACAAATCATTAGCGATGAAGCTCACTTAGTAACACCTATCAGATAGAAGCTTTAACACACGCCCCCAGCACACAGCCCTCTATTGGCGCAATGAAGGGCGTTCTAAAGGGATTCAGTTGATTGGCTGTGAGACTGGTTATGAGCACTACATAAGAGGGTGGCACCCAGGCCTCGGTTTGTCCTAACACATTGACAAAGGCTGAATAACACAGCCGAAACGCGTTTGTGATATCTGTAAGCACTGCGGTGCACATTTGTTTGGTTTTACTCGCTGTCCCTTGTCCCTGCCACCTGAAGCCGAGGGAGCTGCTATTGGCCAGGAAACAAGGGGACAAGGTGCTCAGCGGCTTAGTGGGTACTTTTAAAAGATGTTATTCCTTTTTTCTCTTTTTAACCGTAATATATTAAAAATTCTATTTTTTAGTTACTTTAGTAGGAATGAGTGCTTTCAAAAACCCTTACCTTTAGGTTCTCTTACCTTTGAAATTTACTTATGTATGCTGTAGGGTTAGCACCGGATTAATTATCCATTAATTTCTCTGTATACACTATACCTAGTGCCAGTTCTCTAATCTATATCTAATACTTTCCAACTTTTACCATTCCAGGCTCCTTCGATAACAGTGGAGACTAGATAAGTATTGACTTACACTCATGTCTGGAACTTTCCTAAAATGCTTTACACACTTTACAGCATTTAAATAGTGACACTTATTGGAAGCTACCAGTCTAAAGTACCAATCTTTCTCTGGAACTCTCCTTATATGCCTTAGTGGCATTCATTGCACGCTTCCAACTTTAAGTATCACAGAGGACAAAAGTCACTTTCTATGGAACATTCTCTAAGACATACTAGTCTTTTCTTGAGAATTAGCTTTACTTACCTGTCTTTTACATTTGCTACTGGCTCATATGTGATATATATATATATATATATATATATATATATATATATATATATATATATATATAGTGCTCTGCTTAAATGAGTACACCCTAACAGATTTGTCAGAAAACCTTTACTTACCTTTCAGAGACAACAAATTCTATGGGATACTATACAACAACAAAAATACTCCCACAAATGCAGGCCATTGATTTCAACCAAGATTTGTTAATTTGCACCCACAGCCAAGTATTTTTCCTAACAAATTCATTCAAGACCATGTTGCAAAAATGAATACACCCCAATGAAAGTCATAGGAGCAAAGCTAAATGTCTGACAACAAATTCCTAATTAAAAAGAATTCAACTACATGTGAGTCTAATTATTCATTAAAGAGGTGTCCAGCAGACAGTTGATTATAAAAGGTCATTACTTACTAAAGAAAACCCCTTCCCATGTCATGTCATGTCAGTATATGGCCAGGTTATAATGCAATATATTTAATAATTATTCTTTAAAACAAACCCCCAATAAAATGTATATATGAAACAATTAAAATCAATATTTTATTCCTCCTAAATTCTTCATATTAGTTAAAGTTATAAACACATTGAATTATATTTATAGAAAACCAGATTATGAATCAAATGATCCACACTTATGCTGTTATAATATTCTATTCAAAGATCATAAAAATATACCTTTACAAATTACCTTATTCACAATAATCTCCCAAATCAGAGTTGCATTAAAATATCACAATGAGATACCAAGGTATGATTTGTTAACTTACAGACAAATACAATTAAACTACTTAGCCCACAAATGATTCTATATAACTCTGATTAAAACACCAGAGGTTATATATATTCTTAATGCAAACAGCCAGTTTACATGCCAATTTATCTGAGCTGTAATAAATTCTTATTTATCTACAATAAGGTAAATCTTAAAATATATCTATATAGCTGCAATCTGACTATAGTCTTAGAATACCTTTGACTAAAATATTAAAAATATAGAACAGTCATGCATCACCAACATTAACCAAATTAATTGTTCCAGTTTTTCCAAGTAGATTCAGGTCACCACATATGAAGAAATTAGTCCCAGGTTTTGCTTATAATGACTGTGTCCCCAAAAATGGTAGAGAATATACTTGGCACTAAAGCCTATGTATATTTCTCTCCAAAAGTTAGTGCTTCTTTGAGTCTGTCTGTATCCTTCCTTGTCTTAGAGTGTGTATGCCTCTTTATTTTTCCAAAAATAAAGAAAGCCTCCTCCTTTTCCTTAATCACAGAATTTTGATAGGGCCGTGGAGCTTGTCTCTGATTCACTCTGGGATCTGAAAATCTCATAGGCTATTTGGTTTGGCATATGTTTCAAACAGTCAATTTGTTTGGCTGTCATACCAGTTTTAATCCCCTAGGGGGCAGCAGACAAAGACAAACAGTTTCATTCAAATATTGCTGCAGTTCAATTATCTAACCTATAAAATGTTTATTTTATTTACTATAATTTTCAGTATTAATAAACTTTGTGATCAGCATATATATCCCATTTAATATAATTGAAAATGTACAATTTGAGATCACAAACTAGTATTATCAATTCTATGTTAAAATAGAAAATATTTATATAGACTTCCTATATATTCTACTTATAATATTTTGACAGATGTATTTAAAGTTATATAAATATATAGTGTATTATCATATGATATGACTTAGGTCACCTCTTGCAGGCAATCCTGTATCAGCATATATTAGCCCCATCTGGAAGATAGAAAAAAAACAAAACGTTATATATTTAAAAAATGGAATTATTACAATTGTAATTTAAGCTATTACAAATCTGAATTGCATTTCCCATATCTATATATATATATATATATATATATATATATATATATATATATATATATATATATATATATATATATATATATATATATATATATATGTATATATATACAGTCTGGGTATCAATTAAATTTTTGAGAATTATACAGTTCATATAGATGAATTTCTAACTTCTTTTTTTTAAAATCAAGATTTAAATTTTTATATGCTTTCAGCACTCATAGGGTTAAACATGTCTCTGTTTTTTTCCTGCTATTTCTTACGTGAAACGCCATCTTGTCTGGGAGCTGCGTATGGGAAACTCTGCCGGGGCTAATTTATACCTAGATTGTATGAGCCCTATCTTTTTGAGAATGTTTGTGTATTCCCTTATTCCTATAGATGGCCTACTTTGAAATGGATAATTGGGACATTCTGGCTTGTGATCTGATAGGAACTTTAACTTCAGACATTAGGCAGGAAATCTTTGAAAGCAATTCCTTTGTTCTTAGATGTTCTGTTAATCGGGAAAAAGTGGGGGTTGGTCTGTTATGGCTATAGCCCACACAATTCATGTCAAATTTGATATTAACTAAAATGGAATATCAAATCATGTGGTATATCTGTAGTTTACAGAGAGGTCCAGGCCATCCACGGAAGTTAACACCTCGACAGGAGCATCTATTGATGAGAAGGGTTGAAGAAAATCGCCATGCAAGTTCATTGCAGTTAGCTAAAGAAGTAGAAAGCCAAACTGGGCTGATTGTTTCCTGTGACACAATACCGCATACACTGCAGAGGAATAGCATGCATGGGTGTCGTCCATGAAGGAAGCCTCTTCTAAAGCCCATGCACAAAAAAGCCTGTCTAGAATTTGCCAGGACACATGCTGAAAAAGAAGAAGAATACTGGGACTCTGTACTCTGGAGTGATGAAACCAAGATAAATGTTTTTGGAACTGATGGATTCAAAACTGTATGGCGTCGCAAAGGTGAGGAGTACAATGCATGGTGCCTATAGTGAAACATGGTGGTGGCAGTTTCCTTCTGTGGGGTTGCATGAGTGCTGCTGGTGTCAGGGAGCTGCATTTCATTGATGGTATCTGCTTTATGTACTGATTTATATTGAAAGAGAAGATGCTACCATTACTCCATGCCCTTGGACATCGTGCAGTTTTCCAACATGACAATGATCCAAAACACAGATCTAAGGCCACTGTTGCATTTCTGAAGAAGAATAGGGTGAAAGTGATGAAGTGGCCAAATATGTCTCCTGATCCTGAACCCAATCGAACACCTATGGGAAATTCTGAAGAGACAAGTTAAGCATTACTCTCCATCCAGCATCTAGGCTCTAAAAGCGGTCGTACTTGAAGAATGGAAAAAGATAGATGTTGCAATATGTCGCCAACTTGTTCATTCCATGCTTAGAAGACTTGGGGGGATATTTATCAAAGCGTCAACTGATAATATGCTGGAATCCCACGTCAAATACGAATTGATCCGCCGTCAAGATCATCAAATGTTGAAATGTGTGACGAAATATACGCTCCCGCATTCTCAATCTGACGCAGATCGATGTTTGCTTCTTTACATATGTTTCGAATTCACATTCGACTTTATTTGTCACTTTTCCCAATGTATCAAATATTTAACAGGTACGCTCGTGTCTATTGCGACGCAGCGTACCTAGTTTTCAAACCGCCACCCTTGAGGCCGCGGATGCCATAGAAATCAATGGGAGTCTGAAAACACAGAAAGCTTATGCTCGATGCTGCAAGAGAATGGAGCATATTACATAATAAAAGTAAATTAGAAACTTTATTAAAATTCTATACCCTTTCTAAATCAAACAAAATTATTGCTCCACATTTTGTACTAGTAGATATAGGGATAAAAATGAAAAATACATTACTACTTATGGATTATGTTACATCTTTGTCTCTCATTACAAAGCAAGGGGCCAATATTATTTCTCCAAATTTGGTGCAAAGTTTTGCCCCAAACTAGTTGCACTAATAGATATAGAGATAAAATTGAAATAAATACACAACATAATATAGCTTACTTCCTTTTTATTTTTTTTGATACATCTATTTGCATCATGTTTAAGGCATATAATACAAGTCCCACTCTCCACTTTGCACTAAATTTGACTCAACACTTTTCACACCATTAATGACGCAAACTCCTAAACAACCCACACACTAGTGAATTTTTCAACCACTTTTTATTGGAATATGCATAATCACCTGATTTATGACATCATCCAATCTGATTCAAATGTAAGTTTTAAACTATCACTAACTAATCAAATTGCTCGATACTTATGTCATTGATCACTCATTAGAACTTGTAAGTGCCATTTGTTACATTGTGTATTATACTTTGAAAGTATGTATATGTGAAATTAGTATTAAAGATGAACATTGATGCTGACATTAGGACACAAAGTGTAATATTTTAGACAATGATTTTAAAATTCGAATGATGTTTGATTCAATATAATCTTAAAGGGACATTAAACCCAAACATTTTCTTTCATGATTCAGATAGAGAATTACATTTTAAACAACATTCCAATTTACTTCTGTTATCTAATTAGCTTCATTCTTCAGATATCCTTTGTTGAAGAAATAGCAATGGACATGGGTGAGCCAATCACACGAGGCATCTATGTGCAGCCACCAATCAGCAGATACTGAGCCTATCTAGATATGCTTTTCAGCAAAGGATATCAAGAGAATAAAGCAAATTAGATAATAGAAGTAAATTAGAAAGTTATTTAAAATGGCATGCTCTTAATTTTCTGGGAAGCGGCCAAAGCAGTTATAAGAGGCGAAATTATTTCCTATAGTGCAATGATTAGCAAAAAGCTAAGATCCAGAGAAAAAGAATTAAATAACGCTGTGATCAACTCGTACAATCGCCTACTTCTGACCAAAAACCCGGTCAATTGGGCAAGCTATATTCGGGCCAAAAACGATAAAGATACATTTGCAATATACAAAGAAACCCAGTCAGATTTAAAATTAAAATCCAAATTATATAGATATGGAAACAAATCTGGCAAATTACTTGCAAACCTGGTTAGAAACGACAGAAAGTCATTACTTATTGAAAAACTTCTTATTGATGGGAAGCTTTATACAGAAAGTACAGATATACACAAAGAAATGACTAAATATTACCAAGAGGTATATTCCCCGAGAAAATCTGATCTATCTCAGGCAGAGGATTTTTGGAGCAAAATTACCTGCCCCAAAGTATCTGCAGAAGTAGTGGAAACCCTTAATACTCCGATAGAGTTGAAGGAAATAGAGAAAGCGATTTCTGAACTTGCTACTAATAAGGCCGCCGGGCCGGATGGTTTACCAAGTGAATTTTACAAAATGTTGTCGTTAGAGATTGCGCCCCATCTCAATAAGGTATACAACGCTATGTACACCCAGGGGGAACCGGTACCGAAAGCCTTCTCAGCATCTTACACAACTCTTATTCTTAAAGGTGGAAAAGATCCAGCACAAAGGGAGTCATATAGACCAATAGCTCTACTAAATGTGGACTACATGGTCTTTATGTCTATCTTGGCCAAAAGATTGCAAGTCATATTACCAAATATTATACATAAAGACCAAGCGGGCTTCCTAAATTCACGGAATTCATCAGCTAAAATTAGAGAAGTCTTAGTGGTAACAGAATACTTTTTTAATGCTGAAAGGGAGGAGAGGGAGGAAGGGGAACATATCCCAGACTTAGCTATTGTGGCAATTGACGCGGAAAAGGCTTTTGATTCAATACAGCACGACCATCTTCTCACTTCACTGAGTCAATTTGGGTTCAAAGGCAATTTTCTTAAATTTATTTTAAATTTATATACTCTTCCTTCCACTAGTATAATCGTCAACAACATTGTCTCTTCACAAATTGTGCTCAATAGAGGAACCAGGCAGGGCTGTCCCCTTTCTCCCCTCCTTTTCAATTTGTCTATTGAGTCACTGGCTATTAAGATCAGGTCACAGCTGGAAGGTGTTAAGATAGGTAAACAGGAGATGAAATTAGCCTTATACGCGGATGATATCCTTGTTTATCTGTCAAATACTCGAGTTAATATACCCAAGCTCTTACAAATTATTAACCAATTTGGGTCATTTTCTGGGTATAAAACAAACGTAAACAAATCAGAGATCTATTGGCTCCGAAAGAACAAAGACTCCCTCTTGAACAGCCCCTTTAGAATAGTTAAGGATTCATTTAAGTATTTAGGTATAGTAATACCTACGAATCCACTTGACTTATATAACCTTAACATCCCTCCAATTCTGACAATATTTAAAGATAAACTGAGGACTTGGGAAAACCTACCCCTTTCCATATCAGGACGGATAGCCCTGTTCAAAATGGTCCTTCTTCCTAAATTGCTGTATATACTACAGAATACCGCATTAATGCTATTTGATAGGGACATTCGAAGCCTAAACAGCTGGCTCAGAAGCTTCATATGGCAAAAGAGAAAACCTAGGATAGCCTTGAATAAACTGACACAAGCCAAGATATTTGCAGGATTCGCATTACCTAACTTGCGGCTTTATAATCTTTCTTTCTTAGCACGTATTGCGGCAGACTGGATCTCCGGCAATAATTATGTTCTAAACAATGCATTGGAAGAGAGCATCTGCGATCCATACTTACCTTGCGCACTATTACATTGCGCTCCAAAGGACATGCCACTTAGAATCAAGAAAATTAAAGCGATTTTTAACACATTAAAGGCATGGTGGAGGATAGGGAAGCTTCTTTCCTTTAATTGTAAAGTTTCCAAATATCTCCCCTTAAGGGGTAATCCATTATTTCAAGCCGGGCTAGACTCAGCTATCTTTAAAAAGTGGCATTCAGTGGGACTGAAAACGATAATGCAATTTATCGATGAAGAGAACAAGTGTCTCAGAACATTTGAAGAAATTAAAAACAGTTTCAATCTCTCCAACAAGGAGTTTTATGCTTTTTTGCAAGCAAGGCATTATGTATCTGGGTTACTGAGGGACGGGGAGTGGAACTGGGAGCTGGGCGACCTAGAGGACTGGCTTACATTAGTTAAGAAGGGCCGCATGTCTATTTCTTATTGCTACTATCTTTTAGGAGCTCAAGAAGGGAAACGTACTTTAGAGAAAATTGCTCAAGATTGGAGACTAATTATGGCACTAGAGCATGTCGATTGTGAATTCATCCAAAAATCCATTCACAAAGTGGCTCAGGCCACTCTCTCAGCGACATGGAGAGAAGCGCATCTCAAATTGATTCATAAATTTCATTATACACCAGAAAAAGGGCATAAGCTTCAGAATCCGAATTTTCAAAAGTGTCCGAAATGTTCTCTGGTCGCGGCTGACATCATACACATGATGTTTAAATGCCCCTTGATTAGACAGTTCTGGCGTAAACTTGAATTTTGGATTAATACCTCCCTTAAGATTTCTCCCTTTGAGTTGTCAGCAAGTTTAATCATTTTCTGCTGCGACAATCAGGCAGAACAACATTTGAAGGAAAAGATAATAAGTGTTTCCATTTTAGCAGCTAGATACCTAATATTTAAAAAATGGAAAATGAAAGAATTACCTTCGGTGGTAGAAATAAAAAATTACCTTAAAAAACAATGTATTTTAGAGCAACGTGACACGAACATCAACAATGAAAGTGACATCAGAAAATTCTTTGGTAAATGGGCACCATTTATTAAATTCCTCTCGATCACAGAAATAGATTATATTATATTTCCCTTCCAAAACACAGAGCTGGTTCTACTGGGGCTTTGGTGAATGGATCGGACTCAGGGGGGTTCGAGGGGGTGGGAGGAGGAGGGAGGACTGAGGAAGAAAATTCTTTCCCCCCCCCCATTTCTTTTTTTTTTTTTTTTTTTTGTCTCGTTTTTGTTTTGTTTTGAGTTGCTAGTTTTTTTTTGTTTTTTTTTTCATGGTTAGTAATTGTATGGAATTGAGATAATATAAGTAGTTATACAATTACAAATACAAATATTTCAACAGGAAAACCTTAAAACTCAAGGATTAATACAGTTAATTTTTTTGTTTTTTGTTTCTTTTCTTTTTTAACTAGGCTATTAGAGGCCAGAAAAAGCTTAGAAAATATTAGAGGGTTTTATGTTTGTTCTTTCTTGTTTTACCTTCTCTTATGCACATATGCAGGAATACCTGAATTATCAATTGCTGGCCTAATTATCTTTATTTACTCTTTTTTGAAATCAAATGTATTTGTTTAAACATGTTGAAATATACAATAAAAATGAATATTTAAAAAAAAAAATGGCATGCTCTTTCTAAACCATGAAAGAAAAAAAAATTGTTTTATTTCCCTTTAAGCTAATAGCTCAAAGGGATAGCCCACCTAACATTAAACTGTCATAAATCAGATACAGCAGAAAATAAAATCACCTCTTCACTGTCATGCTATGTTCAGTGTATTTCTTCCTTCTCTTGAATTTCTTTTTCAGTAAGAATCGTCATCTTATATGCCAGCCCATTTTTAACACCTGTGTAGGGGTGGTTTTTAAAACTAGATTGCAATCAGGAGGGGTTACACAGGTTTAGAGTGAAAACGGTCATAGGTCTTAAAATATCCATTGATTGCAAATAAATACATATGATACCCTGATTACATGTGATACTCGCAATTATTCCTGCTAGGAATATTAATAAATGTACACTATAAACATATAGTGGTATAAATAAACACAGAGATATGAAAGACAGCATTGTTCAGAACATACAGTTGTGCTCATAAATTTGCAAACCCTGGCACAATGTATGATTTCTTGGCCATTTTTCAGAGAATATGAATGATAACACAAAAACTTTTCTTTCACTCATGGTTAGTGTTTGGCTGAAGCCAATTATTATCAATCAACTGTGTTTACTCTTTTTAAATCATAATGACAACAGAAACTACCCAAATGACCCTGATCAAAAGTTTACATACCCTGGTGATTTTGGCCTGATAACATGCACACAAGTTGACACAAAAGGGTTAGAATGGCTATTAAATGTAACCATCCTCACCTGTGATCTGTTTTCTTGTAATTAGTATGTTTGTATAAAAGGTCAATGAGTTTCTGGACTCCTGACAGACCCTTGCATCTTTCATCCAGTGCTGCACTGATGATTCTGGATTTGTCAAAGGATCTGCGGGAAAAGGTAGTTGAACTGTATAAAACAGGAAAGGGATATAAAAAGATATCCAAGGAATTGAGAATGCAAATCAGCAGTGTTCAAACTCTAATAAAGAAGTGGAAAATGAGGGGTTCTGTTGAAACCAAACCACAGTCAGGTAGAACAACTAAAATTTCAGGCACAACTGCCAGGAAAATTGTTCAGGGTGCAAAGACAAACCCACAAATAACTTTTGGTGAAATACAGGACATGTGGTATGGCTGTTTCAAGATGCACAATATGGAGGCGCTTGAAGAAAGATGGGCTGCATGGTCGAGTAGCCAGAAGAAAGCCATTACTACGCAAATGCCACAAAGTATCCCATTTACAATATGCCAAACAGCACAGAGACAAGCCTCAAACCTTCTGGCACAAAGTCATTTGGAGTGATGAGACCAAAACGGAGCTTTTTTGCCACAACCATAAACGCTACATTTGTAGAGGAGTCAACAAGGCCTATAATGAAAGGTACACCATTCTCACTGTGAAACACGGAGGTGGATCACTGATGTTTTGGGGATGTGTGAGCTACAAAGACACAGGAAATTTGGTCAGAATTGATGGCAAGATGAATGCAGTATGTTATCAAACAGAACGCCTCATTTTCCACTTCTTGATTAGAGTTTGAACACTGCTGATTTGCGTTCTCAATTCCTTGGATATATTTTTATATCTCTTTCCTGTTTTATACAGTTCAACTACCTTTTTCCCACAGATCCTTTGACAATTTTTTTCTTTCCCCATGACTCAGAATCCAGAAATGTCAGTGCAGCACTGGATGAAAGATGCAAGGGTCTGTCAGGAGTCCAGCCTATAACTACAAGATCCACCTGCAAGTCAGTAGTTATGGGTTTTATGTTACAAAGCTGTAGCATAAAACTCATAACTAAAGTGTTACAAAGTACACTAACACCCATAAACTACCTATTAACCCCTAAACCGAGGCCCTCCCGCATCGCAAACACTAAAATAAAATTATTAACCCCTAATCTGCCGCTCTGGACATGTCCGCCACTAGAATAAACATATTAACCCCTAAACCGCCGCCCTCCCGCATCGTAAACACTAGTTAAATATTATTAACCCCTAATCTGCTATCCCTAATGTTGCCGCCACTATACTAAAGTTATTAACCCCTAAGCCTAACCCTAAGTCTAACCCTAACCCTAACATAACCCTAACCCTAACACCCACTAACTTTAACGTAATTAAAATAATTCCAAATAAAAATTACAATTAATACCTAAATTATTCCTATTTCAAACTAAATAAATACCTGTAAATTAAAACCTAAGCTAGCTACAATATAACTAATAGTTATATTGTAGCTATCTTAGGTTTTATTTTTATTTCACAGGTAAGTTTGTATTTATTTTAACTAGGTTGATTAGTTAGTAAATAGTTATTAACTATTTACTAACTACCTAGTAAAAATAAATACAAATTTACCTGTGAAATAAAACCTAACCTGTCTTACAGTTAAACCTAATATTACACTAAAATTAAATAAATTAAATTAAAAAATTACATTTATCTAAATTACAAAAAATAATAAACATTAAATTACACAAAATAAAAAAGAAATTATCAAATATTTAAACTAATTACACCTAATCTAATAGCCCTATCAAAATAAAAAAGACCCCCCTAAAATAAAAAACGCCTAGCCTACACTAAACTGTCAATGGCCCTTAAAAGGGCCTTTCGCGGGGCATTGCCCCAAAGAAATCAGCTCTTTTACCTGTAAAAAAAAATACAAACAACCCCCCAACAGTAAAACCCACCACCTACACAACAAACCCCCCAAATAAAAACCTACCTAAAAAAACCTAAGCTCCCCATTGCCCTTTAAAGGGCATTTGGATGGGCATTGCCCTTAAAAGGGGATTTAGCTCTTTTACGGTGCCCAAAGTCCCTAATCTAAAAATAAAACCCAACCAATAAACCCTTAAAAAAAAGCTAACACTAACCCCCGAAGATCCACTTACAGTTTTTAAAGACTGGACATCCATCCTCATCCAGCCAGGAGAAGTCTTCATCCAAGCTGCAAGAAGTCCTCAACAAAGCCGGGAGAAGTCTTCATTCAAGCGGCAAGAAGTTGTCCTCCAGGCGGGCAGAAGTCTTCATCCAGAGGGCATCTTCTATCTTCATCCTTTCCAATGCGCAGCGGCTCCATCTTCAAGACATCCAGCGCAGAGCATCCTCTTCATACGGTCCCAGCCATACACTGAAGGTTCCCTTTAAGGGACGTCATCCAAGATGGTGTCCCTTGAATTCCGATTGGCTGATAGAATTCTATCAGCCAATCAGAATTAAAGGGTAAAAAATCTTATTCGCTGAGGCAATCAGCCAATAGGATTGAACTTCAATCCTATTGGCTGGTCCAATCAGCCAATAGGATTGAGCTTGCATTCTATTGGTTGTTCCAATCAGCCAATAGAATGCGAGCTCAATCCTATTACAGGTAAAAGAGCTGATTTCTTTGGGGCAATGCCCCACAAAAGGCCCTTTTAAGGGCTATTGTCAGTTTAGTGTAGGCTAGGGGTTTTATTATTTGGGGGCGGCTTTTTATTTGATAGGGCTATTAGTAATTCGTTTTTATTTTTGATAATTTATTTTTTTATTTTGTGTAATTTAGTGTTCATTATTTTTTGTAATTTAGATAAATGGATTTTTTAAATTTAATGTATTTAATTTTAGTGTAATGTTAGGTGTTAGTGTAACTCCGGTTAGGTTTTATTTTAGAGGTCAATTTGTATTTATTTTAACTAGGTAGCTAGTAAATAGTTAATAACTATTTACTAACTAGTCTACCTAGTTAAAATAAATACAAACTTACCTGTGAAATAAAAATAAAACCTAAAATAGCTACAATGTAACTATTAGTTATATTGTAGCTAGATTAGGGTTTATTTTACAAGTATTTAGTCTTAAATAGGTATTATTTAGGTAATAATAGTAATTTTTTTTTTTTTTTTTTTTAAATGAGTTTTTATTCGGTTTTAGAATAAAGGGTAACATTTGGGGACACGCAGGACCCCTATTCAAATATACACAAACAAAGGGATCGGACATGCAGGTCCAGATGCAGTAACTGAAAAAGCATTAAGACATCATAAGTAAACTGCAGGGATTTGTTAGAATAAAGGGTAACATTTGGGGACACGCAGGACCCCTATTCAAATATACACAAACAAAGGGATCGGACACGCAGGTCCGGATGCAGTAACTGAAAAAACATTAAGACATCATAAGTAAACTGCAGGGAATTGTGGTGAAAGTAGTTCACCGAGGTTGAACCCTGGTGTGGGCTCTAAATATGGGGGGGGGGGGGGAGGTGAAACTTATATATCAAATTTGGGCTCCAAAGAGCAGGTCAAGATAAATTATTGTATTATATACTGGCTGATATATCCATACGAATTGATGGACAGGTTCTACCGTGCCTAACACACACTATACCCAGCACACTTATCAACTTCCATTATATCTAGTACACATTATACCTAGCCCCCACTATATCTTGCTCACGCTGTACCTAGCACATGCCGTACCAAGCACTCACCTTACCTGGTACTCGCGGAACCCAGCACACATTCACCTAGCACGCATTGTACCTAGCACACATTGTACCTAGCACACATTGTACCTAGCACACCTTGTACCTAGCACACATTGCACCTAGCACACATTGCACCTAGCACACATTGCACCTAGCACACACTTTACCTAGCACACACTTTACCTAGCCCACACTGTACCTAGCCCACACTGTACCTACCACATACTATATCTACACCATACTTAGCACTCATACCTACCATAAACTGTTCCCACAACACCATACCCAGCACACACTGCTCACAATACCCACTATACTTAGCTTATGTTATACCTAGCACACGCCGTACCAAGCACCCGCCTTACCTAGCACACGTAGTACCTAGCACACGTTGAACCTAGCACACATGATACCTAGCCCACCTAATGCCTAGCACACTTAATACCTAGCGCACATGATACGCACCTGACACCCACTGTACCTAGCTCACGCTATACCTAGCACACGCCGTACCCAGCACCCTCCTTGCCTGGCACTCGCGGTGCCCAGCATGCACTGAACCTAGAACACATTGTACCTAGCCCATGCTGCATCTCACACACACTGTACACACCACACATTATACTTAGCACACATTAAGCCCAGTACACATTATACCTAGCACACATTGTGCCTAGCATCTGCTGTGCCTAGCTCACGTTATACCTAGCACACGCCGTACCCAGCACCCACCTTGCCTGGCACACGCAGTACCCAGCACACGTTGAGCCTAGCACACATGATACCTAGCACTCATGGTACCCAGCACACTTGGTACCCAGCAAACATGGAATCTGACTCACATGGTACCTAGCACACATACATTGTACCTAGCACACTCTGTACCTAGCACACACTGTACCTAGCACACATTGTACCTAGCACACATTGTTCGTAGCACACACTGTTCCTAGCACACACTGTACCTAACACACACTGTACCTAGCACACACTGTACCTAGCACACATTGTACCTAGCACACTCCGTACTTAGCACACTCCGTACCTAGCACACTCCTGACCTAGCACACTCCTTACCTAGCACACTCCTTACCTAGCACACTCTGTTCCTAGCACATTCTGTACCTAGCACACTCTGTACCTAGCACACACTGTACCTAGCACACACTATACCTAACACACACTGTACCTAGCACACACTGTACCTAGCACATACTGTACCTAGCACACATTGTACCTAGCACACTTCGTACCTAGCACACACTGTACCTAGCACACACTGTACCTAGCACATATTGTACCTAGCACACAGCGTACCTAGCACACATTGCACCTAGCGCACATTGCACCCAGCACACATTGCACCCAGCACACATTGCACCCAGCACACATTGCACCCAGCACACATTGCACCCAGCAAACATTGCACCCAGCACACATTGCACCCAGCACACATTGCACCTAGCACACATTGCACTTAGCACACATTGTACCTAGCACACATTGTACCTAGCACACATTGAACCTAGCACACATTGCACTTAGCACACATTGTACCTAGCACACATTGTACCTAGCACACATTGTACCTAGCACACATTGCACTTAGCACACATTGTACCTAGCACACATTGTACCTAGCGCACATTGCACTTAGCACACATTGTACCTAGCACACATTGTACCTAGCACACATTGTACCTAGCGCACATTGTACCTAGCGCACATTGTACCTAGCACACATTGTACCTAGCGCACATTGTACCTAGCGCACATTGTACCTAGCACACATTGTACCTAGCACACATTGTACCTAATACCCATTGTATCTAACATCCATTGTGAACAGCACCCAATATACCTAACACACATTGCACCCAGCACACGTTGCACCTAGCACGCATTGCATCCAGCACACATTGCACCCAGCACACATTGCACCTATCACGCATTGCACCTAGCACACAATACACCTAGCACACATTGCACCTAGCACACATTGCACCTAGCACACATTGCACCTAGCCCACATTGCACCTAGCACACATTGTACCTAGCACACATTGTACCTAGCGCACATTGTACCTAATACCCATTATATCTAACATCCATTATGCCCAGCACCCAATATACCTAGCACCCATTGCACCTAGCACCCAATGTACCTAGCACCCACTGTACCTAGCACCCAGCGTACCTAGCACCCAGCGTACCTAGCACACATTGTGCCTAGCACCCACTGTACCTAGCTCACAATATACCTAGCACACGCAGTACCAAGCAACCACCTTGCTTAGCACGTGCAATACCTAGCACACGTTAAACCCAGCACACACGATACCTAGCACACATGATACCTAGCACACATGATACCTAGCACACATGATACCTGGCACACATAATATGTACCTAGCGCCCACTGGACCTAGCTCACGCAATACCTAGCACACGCCGTACCCAGTACCCGCCTTACCTAGCACACGCGGTACCTAGCACGCGTTGAGCCTATCACATGTTGAACCTAGCGCACAAGATGCCTAGCACATAACACCTAACCTAAATTATGTTGGCAAAATTTAATTAGGCAGCAACCTCTCAATATACTTTAAATTAGCAGGCTTACTGCTTCACATAGTATCTTGAACACACATTGCTAGTGTAGGTGTTCTTAGGGCACCTTATAGAGATATAAGCATATGAGGAATGTATGGATATATAACCTCCATGTATAATGGTTTCAATCAGAACGGTAGAAAAACTCAAACTGTCAGAATACATACTACCATCTCTATTAAAATAGGTAACAACAATATACAGCCATACGCGTCAAACAAGGTAGATTAAACTAAGTGTGACTTACATAAAAACTACCTACTGCCTGCAGCCGCATGTGTAGATCCTACAAGGGGGCAACAACTATAAAATTATATGTTACACTTTTAGGAATGTACATACTAAAACAATTGACAGGTAACACGTTAAGTAGCGTTAATCAGCCTGAAGCATCCAGGGTCAGTTATGAACTTCCATGTTATATACAGTATAGGAGTAAAAAAATGTAGAGCTGTTCATACCTCCCAACTCAACCCACTTTCATTTATCCCCCTCCATGTCGAGAGAATATCACTTAGAAGGAACATAAGGATAGGGAATGTCTCTACCGGAGTTAAGAGGCCGATATGATATAGCCCGTCTTGAGCTCATTAAAGTAACATATATAGTACTATATAAAGGCACAACCTATAGTGCATGAGAGGAGAATAGTGTGTAACCAAATAGGGGGCTATTTACAGTAAGTGAATGTGGACTTAGTGGTATTAGGGCCTAAAGAGGCATGTAGGTAGAAATAGGAAGGAATTAAAGGCAATTATCATATCTCTCGACACGTTATTTAAATAGGGCTAGAATGGTAACTATATGAGAGCAATGTGTTAGAACATAGGTCAGTCTGAAAATATCACAGTCCCAGGGTCAGAGCCCCTAATGTATCAACTCTGGGATATATGGAAGGATCACCAATTAGATCTTTTTGTCGGGCAAGAAATACCAGTCCAGCCACCTAAATTTCACCTCCTCCCAAGTCTCTGGCCGCTGCCCCAAAACAAGCTTTTGTGACCCCAGCAAGCTGTCCATGGAAATGGTGCTATCCGCCATTGTCGCATATGCTACCATACATATTTTGCAGTGAGATGGCTGTCCAGCCCTTCAGAAAATGCGGAGCCTTTTAACTGCAGCGAGCAGAATAGTTTCCAACTCTTTTATGTGTAAGCCTTATCTATTCGTTTATGTGCAGTACAGCACTGATCCAAGGGTTAACAGAGTACATGTCCCATGGTCTAACGGATAAAATAACGATCATCCTCCAGGTGCATCAGGCCTTATTCACAGCCAGATTAGTCCAGATCAACTCGAAACTCTAATGTGCTGCTTTAGGCTCCCATGTGCTCTTATCTGCGTATCTTACCCTTCAGGAGAGCATTTCTTTTCAGCGAATCTGAGCGGCATTAATTTTCGGCTGTGTAGACATCTGAATTTAGCTGCGCCACGTTTCAAAGATGGCGGGCGGCTCCCTGATAATCGAGCCTACACAAGGCCCCCGGCTGTTCACAGACTTCACCTCACTGGGTATGCCAGCTGACCGGGTCAATCCTTTGTGAAGGGAAGCATGTCTCCCTGGGTCTCTGCAGCAACTAGTTTAGGGCAGACGAATATATGGATTGGGTAAGGCCTATCAGAGAAACTGTGTACCCCAGCTGTAGGTTATTGAGACCAATCCAAAATTACAAATGAGAGTTCAGTCATTTCTCCTGCCGATTTATGGTCGTAGTGGTCTAAACTGGCCTTTAATTGCTTCTTCATGCAGCTTTGTGGTAAATCTTGTCAAGTCCGACAAGTAGGCCACAGTGGAGAACAAGGCCTGTTACTGGTGGCGTAGTGGTCTTTGGCCAGGCTCAGTGTGGCCCTAAGTAAATGTTGGTCGTAAACCCACTGTTATTTAGAGCTCAGATATAGTACCGGAGTGTCCCTTTAACATTAAGGGTCAGATTAATGAGGGGTATAAGACCTAAATGTGCGCTAGCTGGACTGTGAAAGTTTTTGATCTTATGTAGGCCTCCACACGTAGTGGAAATGCTGGCCGTTGCAAGCACCCAATTTTGTGTGAGGGTGTCTAGGTCATTATCCCTGTGGGTTTGTATAGGTCGCCCCATAATACCGCTATCGGTACCTGTTAATATTGCAGCCCGCTAAGGGCTTTCAGATGAGGCCTGGATTCTGTTGTGGCCGGTGATTGCAAGACTTTGTGTTGGCGGCGAATGCGGGTTTGCGGTCTGTACAGGCCGGTAGTTAAGATGCATCAGTCGTCCGGATCGGGTATAACGGTTGCTGGCAGGGGTGGTTCCCTGCCAGTTCTCTACAGGCAATGTGGTGTAAGTAGGTCCTGGAGCTGTTTGTGGGCCTCAGCCTCTATCAGCGGACCTTGGCGGTCATGAGTGAAGGCCGGTCTGCAAGGCGGGTACTATGGATGCAATCCAGTCACCTCCGGTGCTAAAGTGGTCTGTGAGCGAACAGTTAAGGTGGTTTTTTAGCCTTTAGTGGTGCTTAAATAGGCTTTTAAATCGGTATCTGGCCGGAGCAATGTGGAGACATGTCTGCTCCCTAGGCTGTTGGCTCCGCCCCCCCCCCCCCCATAATAGTAATTTTTATTTAGATTTATTTTAATTATATTAAAGTTAGGGGTGTTAGGGTTAGATTTAGGATTAGGTTTAGGGGTTAATATATTTATTTAGTGTTAGTGATGTGGGAGGCCAGAGGTTTAGGGGTTAATAACTTTAGTATAGTGGCGGAGGCGACGTTGGGGGCAGCAGATTAGGGGTTAATAAATTTATTTAGGTGGCGGTGACATTGGGGGCGGCAGATTAGTGGTTAATACGTGTAATGTAGGTGGCGGCCATGTCGGGGCGGCAGATTAGGGGTGTTTAGACTCTGGGTTTATGTTATGTGTTAGGTTAGGTGTTAGGTTAAAACGTTAGTTTTCTTTCCCCATAGACTATAATGGGGCTGCGTTACGGAGCTTTACGCTCTGTTATTGCAGGTGTTAGGCTTTTTTTTTAGCTGGCTCTCCCCAATTATGTCTATGGGGAAATCGTGCACGAGCATGTCAAAGAAGCTCAAAGCAGCGCTGGTATTTGTGTGCGGTATGGAGCTCAACGCTGCCATATTGCCCACAAAAGCCATTTTTTGCAAACCTGTAATAGCAGCGCTATTAAAGGTGAGCGTTGAAATAACTTGCAACTTAGTTATTAGCGAGCCAGCCATAACGCAAAACTCATAGTCTAGCCGTTAGTTAATTCTTGCGCTTTCTTATCAAAGTCTTCAAGTTTAGAGCAATTCCTACGTATTCTCTGGTATTGTCCATATGGAATTTTTTTTAGCCAGTTTATATTGTGATTGCTCTTGGCATGTAGATAGCCATTACAGTCTGTTTCTTTTTTGTACAGTTTTGTCAGAATTTAGTTTTTTTTCATTAAAAAAGTCAATTTCGCAAGAATTAGTTTTGCCAGTGGACTTTAAATTGTAACTATTATGGTTTCTCCAATGTACAAATTTCTCCAATGTTTTCTCTGTTCCTGACCATATCATTATTATGTCATCTATGAAGCGGCCCCAAAAGACTATGGCCTCTATTTAACAAAGGTCTTGCAAGACCTTGCTGAATGCGGAGAGCAATACACTCTCCGTATTCAGCATTGCACCAGCAGCTCACAGCTGCTGGTGCAACGCCGCCCCCTGCAGACTCGCAGCCAATCGGCTGCCAGCAGCGAGGTGTCAATCAACCCGATCGTACTCGATCGGGTTGAATTCCGGCGATGTCTGTCCGCCTGCTCAGATTATCTTTCTTTATTTTGTAATTTCTACATAAATTCTCAATTTCCTCATATACAATATTATAAAAGTGCTACACTCACCCCATTAGGGGACCACTGTGTGTTAAAACAGTATTTGAAGCAAAAAACCTAATTTGCATATCTTACCCATAATCCTCTTGTGCATTGGTAACAATGTATAAGGAGTTTTACTGGGTAAAGGCAAGCGGGAATACTTGCCTAGATGTGCTAATTACCTGTGCAATAATTTCTATTGATTTATATATCTTAAATGAGAGAGGTGATATGTTAGAAAATTCCAAATATATTAAGGGGGTTTAATAAAGCTGAGGCTGAAAGTATTTTCACCCAAAGAATAACAACAAATCAAGGGGTCATGATCTCAAGATGAAGAATAATAGGTTCAGGAGTAATTTGTAGAAGCATTTCTTCACAGAAAGGGGGACTTATTTATGGAATGCATTTCCATTAGAGATTTTAAATACAAACACTGTGGGGGACTTCAAGGATAACTGGGATAATTGTAAGGCTGTCCTACAAACTAAATTAGCTTACACTTTATTGGTGTTCTTTGGCCTGCCTATTAATAGATGAAATAATGAAATATGTAGTAAATATTTATGCCAGTAGCATGGGTTTATATAGCTTACAACAACGTAGCAATTTTTTGATGATGCAGTCTTTTGGCATTGGTTGGTTATACCTTCCCTTAATGAAGGTCTTCAAAATGTCTGAAAAAGCATAATAAAGATCACCATAATGTACATGGTAATCCCATTAACACACAAGTGTTTAACTATTTGTAGCAAAGAAAAAAATTGACAGCACAGAAATTTTGAATATGCAGTTAGGTAGTGCTATTTCAATGGCACATATTCCTAAGGATAGGAAATGGTCGATGATTTATGCAATTCACATACTGAACACTGATAAACAACATTTGAATAAAATAGAAAACCCATGGACTCCAGGGAGCTACCTCCATCTCTAAGCTACAAACATCCTGTTGACAAGACACGCCATGGTCTATGGTTTTGGTTTGAGACCATTTGTGGTTTAACCACTTAAGTGCAGGACTATTAGAATATACCCCATATAAACCAGACTCCACTTGATGAACATTTCAAAATTAGTTGGTCTAACCACATGACAAAGAAATCTGCTAAGTCACTAAGACTATCAACTTATTATCAATTGCATTGTCAGCAGCTACCTATACTAGTGCTAGAGTGTTACTTATACAAAAACAACTGTACTAACACAAAATATCTTTTAAAATGTGCAATCAATATAAAATTGATAAGTGGTTGTAAGTAGTGTTTTGGCTTTTTGGCCACTCTAGAGTATTCGTATTTTGAGCACCTTCTCCCTTTTATTGATTAATTGTTAGCTAGATTATGAGTTTTGCGTTATGGCTGGCTCACTAATTATTTTGCGTTATTTTCACCGCTCACCTTTCAGAGCGCTGCTATTACAGGTTTTCAAAAAACCTGCTTGTGCTGGCAATATGGTTGTGTTGAGCTCCATGCTTCACCCAAATACAAGTGGTGTTTTGACGTGTTTGTGCATGATTTCCCTATAGACATCAATGGGGAGAGCCGGCTTAAAAAAAGGCTAACACCTGCGATCGCGGAATGAAAAGCTCCGTAACACAGCCCCATTAACATCTATGTGGGGAAAAAAATGTATGTTTAAACCTAACACCCTAACATAAACCCGAGTCTAAACACCCCTAATCTGCCACCCCTAACATCACCGCCACCTACATTACACTTATCTACCCCTAATCTGCCGCCCCCAATGTCGCTGCCACCTACATAAATGTATTAACCCCTAATCTGCCGCCCCCAACGTCGCTGCCACCTACCTACACTTATTAACCCCTACATTGTAGTTAGCTTAGGAGTTATTTTTATTTCACATGTAAGTTTGTATTTATTTTAACTAGGTAGACTAGTTAGTAAATAGTTATTAACTATTTACTAACTACCTAGTTAAAATAAATACAAATTTACCTGTAAAATACAACCTAACCTGAGTTACACTAACACCTAACATTACAATAAAATTAAATAAATTAAATTAATAAAATACAATTATCTAAATTACAAAAAAAATAAAAAATAAATTACACAAAATAAAAAAAGAAATTATCAAAAATAAAAATGAATTACTCCTAATCTAATAGCCCTATCAAACTAAAAAATCCCCCCAAAATAAAAAAAATCCTAGCCTACACTAAACTGCCAATGGCTCTTAAAAGGGCCTTTTGAGGGGCATTGCCCCAAATAAATCAGCTCTTTTACCTGTAAAAAAAATACAAACACCCCCCCAATAGTAAAACCCACCACCCACCCAACCAAAAACCCCAAATAAAAACCTATCTAAATAAACCTAAGATAACCATTGCCCTGAAAAGGGCATTTGGATGGACATTGCCCTTAAAAGGGCATTTAGCTCATTTACATTGTCCAAACCCTAATCTAAAAATAAAACCCACCCAAAAAAAACCTTAAAAAAACCTAACACTAATCCCCGACGTTCCACTTACATTTTTGGAAGACCGGACATCCATCCTCATCCAGCCGGCGAAGTCCTCATCCAAGCGGGCAGAAATCCTCATCAAAGCGGCCAGAAGTCTTCATCCAGATGGCATCTTCTATCTTCATCCATCCGGCGTGGAGCAGGTCCATCTTCAAGACATCCGGCACAGAGTATCCTCTTCTTCCGATGGTCAACGAAGAATGAAGTTTCCCTTTAAGGTACGTCATCCAAGAATTCTATCAGCCAATAGGAATTAAAGGGTAAAAAATCCTATTGGCTGATCCAATCAGCCAATAGCATTGAGCTTTAATCCTATTGTCTGATCCAATCAGCCAATAGAATTTAGCTTGCATTCTATTGACTGTTCCAATCAGCCAATAGAATGCGAGCTCAATCCTTTTGGCTGATTGGATCAGCCAATTGGATGAAAGCTCAATCCTATTGGCTGATTGCAACAGCCAATAGGATTTTTTACATAGTGTCAGATTTATTTTAATTATATTTAAGTTAGGGGTGTTAGGGTTAGGGTTACGTTAGGGTTAGGGTTAGGTTTAGGGGTTAATAGGTTTATTATAGCGGCGGTGTGGGCGGACGGCAGATTAGGGGTTAATAATATTTAAATAGTGTTTGCGATGCGGGAGGGTGGCGGTTTAGGGGTTAATAGGTTTATTATAGTGGCGACGATGTCAGGATGCGGCGGTATAGGGGTTAATACATTTTTTAAGTGGCGGCAATGTCTGGAGCGGCAGATTAGGGGTTAATTATTTTATTTTAGTGTTTGCAATGCGGGAGGGCCTCAGTTTAGGGGTTAATAGGTAGTTTATGGGTGTTAGTGTACTTTTTAACAGTTTAGGTATGAGTTTTATGATACAGCTTTTTAGCGTAAAACTACTGACTTTAGATGGCGGTACATATCTTGTAATTTTAGACTGTACCGCTCGTAATACCGGCGCTATGGAAGTCCCATTGGAAGTTCCATTGAAAAAGGACTTTTCTTAAAGTGCGGTACTGATGTTGCGTGACGGCCAAAAAAAGTGTGCGGTACAGCTATTCTGACAAGACTTTTAATAGCAGCGGTAGGGGAAAAGCATCATTATGGGACATAACGATGCTTTTTTCATAACGCAAAACTTGTAATCTAGCTGAAAGTTATTTATTGATATAGCCTGCACCTATTCTTTGGTAAATGTATTAATTATTTTGAGATTTACAGGGAGTGCAGAATTATTAGGCAAATGAGTATTTTGACCACATCATCCTCTTTATGCATGTTGTCTTACTCCAAGCTGTATAGGCTCGAAAGCCTACTACCAATTAAGCATATTAGGTGATGTGCATCTCTGTAATGAGAAGGGGTGTGGTCTAATGACATCAACACCCTATATCAGGTGTGCATAATTATTAGGCAACTTCCTTTCCTTTGGCAAAATGGGTCAAAAGAAGGACTTGACAGGCTCAGAAAAGTCAAAAATAGTGAGATATCTTGAAGAGGGATGCAGCACTCTTAAAATTGCAAAGCTTCTGAAGCATGATCATCGAACAATCAAGCGTTTCATTCAAAATAGTCAACAGGGTCGCAAGAAGCGTGTGGAAAAACCAAGGCGCAAAATAACTGCCCATGAACTGAGAAAAGTCAAGCGTGCAGCTTCCAAGATGCCACTTGCCACCAGTTTGGCCATATTTCAGAGCTGCAACATCACTGGAGTGCCCAAAAGCACAAGGTGTGCAATACTCAGAGACATGGCCAAGGTAAGAAAGGCTGAAAGACGACCACCACTGAACAAGACACACAAGCTGAAATGTCAAGACTGGGCCAAGAAATATCTCAAGACTGATTTTTCTAAGGTTTTATGGACTGATGAAATGAGAGTGAGTCTTGATGGGCCAGATGGATGGGCCCGTGGCTGGATTGGTAAAGGGCAGAGAGCTCCAGTCCGACTCAGACGCCAGCAAGGTGGAGTTGGAGTACTGGTTTGGGATGGTATCATCAAAGATGAGCTTGTGGGGCCTTTTCGGGTTGAGGATGGAGTCAAGCTCAACTCCCAGTCCTACTGCCAGTTTCTGGAAGACACCTTCTTCAAGCAGTGGTACAGGAAGAATTCTGCATCCTTCAAGAAAAACATGATTTTCATTCAGGACAATGCTCCATCACACGCATCCAAGTACTCCACAGCGTGGCTGGCAAGAAAGGGTATAAAAGAAGAAAATCTAATGACATGGTCTCTTTGTTCACCTGATCTGAACCCCATTGAGAACCTGTGGTCCATCATCAAATGTGAGATTTACAAGGAGGGAAAACAGTACACCTCTCTGAACAGTGTCTGGGAGGCTGTGGTTGCTGCTGCACGCAATGTTGATGGTGAACAGATGAAAACACTGACAGAATCCATGGATGGCAGGCTTTTGAGTGTCCTTGCAAAGAAAGGTGGCTATATTGGTCACTGATTTGTTATTGTTTTGTTTTTGAATGTCAGAAATGTATATTTGTGAATGTTGAGATGTTATATTGGTTTCACTGGTAAAAATAAATAATTGAAATGGGTATATATTTGTTTTTTGTTAAGTTGCCTAATAATTATGCACAGTAATAGTCACCTGCACACACAGATATCCCCCTAAAATAGCTAAAACTAAAAACAAACTAAAAACTACTTCCAAAAATATTCAGCTTTGATATTAATGAGTTTTTTGGGTTCATTGAGAACATGGTTGTTGTTCAATAATAAAATTAATCCTCAAAAATACAACTTGCCTAATAATTCTGCACTCCCTGTATGTGCACCCTATATTTTTATTTTTTAGGTAGAAGTTAATAGTACCCCTGCAAGATAATTTTAAAATGTATATTTCATAATGTTTTTTCTTTCTACTTTTCAATACCTTCTCTTTCAAAGCCACAATTTCTGTGATATCATCCAGCCTGCTTCTCACTCTTCTAAAAGGGACAATAAACTCAGATTTATAAATAATATGACAGGACACTACAGGGAGTGCAGAATTATTAGGCAAGTTGTATTTTTGAGGATTAATTTTATTATTGAACAACAACCATGTTCTCAATGAACCCAAAAAACTCATTAATATCAAAGCTGAATAGTTTTGGAAGTAGTTTCTTAGTTTGTTTTTAGTTTTAGCTATTTTAGGGGGATATCTTTGTGTGCAGGTGACTATTACTGTGCATAATTATTAGGCAACTTAACAAAAAACAAATATATACCCATTTCAATTATTTATTTTTACCAGTGAAACCAATATAACATCTCAACATTCACAAATATACATTTCTGACATTCAAAAACAAAACAAAAACAAATCAGTGACCAATATAGCCACCTTTCTTTGCAAGGACACTCAAAAGCCTGCCATCCATGGATTCTGTCAGTGTTTTGATCTGTTCACCATCAACATTGCGTGCAGCAGCAACCACAGCCTCCCAGACACTGTTCAGAGAGGTGTACTGTTTTCCCTCCTTGTAAATCTCACATTTGATGATGGACCACAGGTTCTCAATGGGGTTCAGATCAGGTGAACAAGGAGGCCATGTCATTAGATTTTCTTCTTTTATACCCTTTTTTGCCAGCCACGCTGTGGAGTACTTGGACGCGTGTGATGGAGCATTGTCCTGCATGAAAATCATGTTTTTCTTGAAGGATGCAGACTTCTTCCTGTACCACTGCTTGAAGAAGGTGTCTTCCAGAAACTGGCAGTAGGACTGGGAGTTGAGCTTGACTCCATCCTCAACCCGAAAAGGCCCCACAAGCTCATCTTTGATGATACCATCCCAAACCAGTACTCCACCTCCACCTTGCTGGCGTCTGAGTCGGACTGGAGCTCTCTACCCTTTACCAATCCAGCCACGGGCCCATCCATCTGGCCCATCAAGACTCACTCTCATTTCATCAGTCCATAAAACCTTAGAAAAATCAGTCTTGAGATATTTCTTGGCCCAGTCTTGACATTTCAGCTTGTGTGTCTTGTTCAGTGGTGGTCGTCTTTCAGCCTTTCTTACCTTGGCCATGTCTCTGAGTATTGCACACCTTGTGCTTTTGGGCACTCCAGTGATGTTGCAGCTCTGAAATATGGCCAAACTGGTGGCAAGTGGCATCTTGGCAGCTGCACGCTTGACTTTTCTCAGTTCATGGGCAGTTATTTTGTGCCTTGGTTTTTCCACACGCTTCTTGCGACCCTGTTGACTATTTTGAATGAAACGCTTGATTGTTCGATGATCACGCTTCAGAAGCTTTGCAATTTTAAGAGTGCTGCATCCCTCTGCAAGATATCTCACTATTTTTGACTTTTCTGAGCCTGTCAAGTCCTTCTTTTGACCCATTTTGCCAAAGGAAAGGAAGTTGCCTAATAATTATGCACACCTGATATAGGGTGTTGATGTCATTAGACCACACCTTTTCTCATTACAGAGATGCACATCACCTAATATGCTTAATTGGTAGTAGGCTTTCGAGCCTATACAGCTTGGAGTAAGACAACATGCATAAAGAGGATGATGTGGTCAAAATACTAATTTGCCTAATAATTCTGCACTCCCTGTATTTCAATATATTAAAATATTTTGCATATGAAAAAAATTTCAAGGTACAGGAAACAATCCGCCATGCATATGAAAGGGACCCATTTAAATATGTTAAAATATTATTGCTTGGAAAATGAACAAGAAGTGTCTGTGGACTGTGGGACACAGATAAGTCAAGCACAAACTTACTTAAAATGTTCATATTCTTTGCCTTCATCAAATTGGTTTGTGATAGTTTTAATACTCTCCTACCCCTGGTTTCTCTTAAAGAGACAGTAAAGTCATAATTAGACACTAATGATTTATCCTCTAGCTGCCGATTGGTGGCTGCATATATATACCAATTGTCACTGGCTCACCTATGTGTTCAGTTAGAAACCAGCAATGCATTGCTGCTCGTTCAACAAATGATACCAAGAGAATGAAACTAATTTGATAATAGAAGTAAACTGTTGTTTAAAATTGTATGTTCTACCAAAATCATGAAAGTAAAAGTTTGGGTTGTATGTCTCTTTAATTCTCTATTTTTCAAAAATGCCTAAATTTTATTCGTTTCTTGTAGTAGCAACTATTTTTGTAGGGACGGTGTTTGACTGGATGAATAAGCCATTTATTAAGATAAGTAAATATTTCAAATAAAAGTGTGAACAATATATACATATACCCAACAAAAGAAGACAACATCTTTATATTCCAACACGTAAGATATAGTTCTATGTGATGTTGTGAATATTCATGTTATAGGTATTAACTGATATAGTTCTATGTGATGTTGTGAATAGTCATGTTATAGGTATTAACTGATATAGTTCTATGTGATGTTGTGAATAGTTATGTTATAGGTATTAACTGATAGAGATAGTTCTATGTGATGTTGTGAATAGTTATGTTATAGGTATTAACTGATAGAGATAGTTCTATGTGATGTTGTGAATAGTCATGTTATAGGTATTAACTGATAGAGATAGTTCTATGTGATGTTGTGAATAGTTATGTTATAGGTATTAACTGATAGAGATAGTTCTATGTGATGTTGTGAATAGTCATGTTATAGGTATTAACTGATATAGTTCTATGTGATGTTGTGAATAGTCATGTTATAGGTATTAACTGATATAGTTCTATGTGATGTTGTGAATAGTCATGTTATAGGTATTAACTGATAGAGATAGTTCTATGTGATGTTGTGAATAGTTATGTTATAGGTATTAACTGATATAGTTCTATGTGATGTTGTGAATAGTCATGTTATAGATATTAACTGATATAGTTCTATGTGATGTTGTGAATAGTTATGTTATAGGTATTAACTGATATAGTTCTATGTGATGTTGTGAATAGTCATGTTATAGGTATTAACTGATATAGTTCTATGTGATGTTGTGAATAGTCATGTTATAGGTATTAACTGATATAGTTCTATGTGATGTTGTGAATAGTTATGTTATAGGTATTAACTGATAGAGATAGTTCTATGTGATGTTGTGAATAGTCATGTTATAGATATTAACTGATATAGTTCTATGTGATGTTGTGAATAGTTATGTTATAGGTATTAACTGATATAGTTCTATGTGATGTTGTGAATAGTCATGTTATAGGTATTAACTGATATAGTTCTATGTGATGTTGTGAATAGTCATGTTATAGGTATTAACTGATAGAGATAGTTCTATGTGATGTTGTCAATAGTTATGTTATAGGTATTAACTGATATAGTTCTATGTGATGTTGTGAATAGTCATGTTATAGGTATTAACTGATATAGTTCTATGTGATGTTGTGAATAGTTATGTTATAGGTATTAACTGATAGAGATAGTTCTATGTGATGTTGTGAATAGTCATGTTATAGGTATTAACTGATAGAGATAGTTCTATGTGATGTTGTGAATAGTCATGTTATAGGTATTAACTGATAGAGATAGTTCTATGTGATGTTGTGAATAGTTATGTTATAGGTATTAACTGATATAGTTCTATGTGATGTTGTGAATAGTTATGTTATAGGTATTAACTGATAGATATAGTTCTATGTGATGTTGTGAATAGTTATGTTATAGGTATTAACTGATAGAGATAGTTCTATGTGATGTTGTGAATAGTTATGTTATAGGTATTAACTGATATAGTTCTATGTGATGTTGTGAATAGTCATGTTATAGGTATTAACTGATATAGTTCTATGTGATGTTGTGAATAGTTATGTTATAGGTATTAACTGATAGAGATAGTTCTATGTGATGTTGTGAATAGTTATGTTATAGGTATTAACTGATATAGTTCTATGTGATGTTGTGAATAGTCATGTTATAGGTATTAACTGATAGAGATAGTTCTATGTGATGTTGTGAATAGTCATGTTATAGGTATTAACTGATATAGTTCTATGTGATGTTGTGAATAGTTATGTTATAGGTATTAACTGATATAGTTCTATGTGATGTTGTGAATAGTCATGTTATAGGTATTAACTGATAGATATAGTTCTATGTGATGTTGTGAATAGTCATGTTATAGGTATTAACTGATAGAGATAGTTCTATGTGATGTTGTGAATAGTCATGTTATAGGTATTAACTGATATAGTTCTATGTGATGTTGTGAATAGTCATGTTATAGGTATTAACTGATAGAGATAGTTCTATGTGATGTTGTGAATAGTTATGTTATAGGTATTAACTGATATAGTTCTATGTGATGTTGTGAATAGTCATGTTATAGGTATTAACTGATATAGTTCTATGTGATGTTGTGAATAGTCATGTTATAGGTATTAACTGATAGAGATAGTTCTATGTGATGTTGTGAATAGTTATGTTATAGGTATTAACTGATAGAGATTGTTCTATGTGATGTTGTGAATAGTTATGTTATAGATATTAACTGATAGAGATAGTTCTATGTGATGTTGTGAATAGTTATGTTATAGGTATTAACTGATAGAGATTGTTCTATGTGATGTTGTGAATAGTTATGTTATAGGTATTAACTGATAGAGATAGTTCTATGTGATGTTGTGAATAGTTATGTTATAGGTATTAACTGATATAGTTCTATGTGATGTTGTGAATAGTCATGTTATAGGTATTAACTGATATAGTTCTATGTGATGTTGTGAATAGTCATGTTATAGGTATTAACTGATAGAGATAGTTCTATGTGATGTTGTGAATAGTCATGTTATAGGTATTAACTGATAGAGATAGTTCTATGTGATGTTGTGAATAGTTATGTTATAGGTATTAACTGATATAGTTCTATGTGATGTTGTGAATAGTTATGTTATAGGTATTAACTGATATAGTTCTATGTGATGTTGTGAATAGTTATGTTATAGATATTAACTGATAGAGATAGTTCTATGTGATGTTGTGAATAGTCATGTTATAGGTATTAACTGATATAGTTCTATGTGATGTTGTGAATAGTTATGTTATAGGTATTAACTGATATAGTTCTATGTGATGTTGTGAATAGTTATGTTATAGATATTAACTGATAGAGATAGTTCTATGTGATGTTGTGAATAGTTATGTTATAGGTATTAACTGATAGAGATAGTTCTATGTGATGTTGTGAATAGTTATGTTATAGGTATTAACTGATATAGTTCTATGTGATGTTGTGAATAGTTATGTTATAGGTATTAACTGATATAGTTCTATTTGATGTTGTGAATAGTTATGTTATAGATATTAACTGATAGAGATAGTTCTATGTGATGTTGTGAATAGTCATGTTATAGGTATTAACTGATATAGTTCTATGTGATGTTGTGAATAGTTATGTTATAGGTATTAACTGATATAGTTCTATGTGATGTTGTGAATAGTCATGTTATAGGTATTAACTGATATAGTTCTATGTGATGTTGTGAATAGTCATGTTATAGGTATTAACTGATATAGTTCTATGTGATGTTGTGAATTGTCATGTTATAGGTATTAACTGATAGATATAGTTCTATGTGATGTTGTGAATAGTTATGTTATAGATATTAACTGATATAGTTCTATGTGATGTTGTGAATAGTTATGTTATAGGTATTAACTGATAGATATAGTTCTATGTGATGTTGTGAATAGTCATGTTATAGGTATTAACTGATATAGTTCTATGTGATGTTGTGAATAGTTATGTTATAGGTATTAACTGATATAGTTCTATGTGATGTTGTGAATAGTTATGTTATAGGTATTAACTGATATAGTTCTATGTGATGTTGTGAATAGTTATGTTATAGGTATTAACTGATAGATATAGTTCTATGTGATGTTGTGAATAGTCATGTTATAGGTATTAACTGATATAGTTCTATGTGATGTTGTGAATAGTTATGTTATAGGTATTAACTGATAGAGATAGTTCTATGTGATGTTGTGAATAGTTATGTTATAGATATTAACTGATAGAGATAGTTCTATGTGATGTTGTGAATAGTCATGTTATAGGTATTAACTGATATAGTTCTATGTGATGTTGTGAATAGTTATGGTATAGGTATTAACTGATATAGTTCTATGTGATGTTGTGAATAGTTATGTTATAGGTATTAACTGATAGAGATAGTTCTATGTGATGTTGTGAATAGTTATGTTATAGGTATTAACTGATATAGTTCTATGTGATGTTGTGAATAGTCATGTTATAGGTATTAACTGATATAGTTCTATGTGATGTTGTGAATAGTTATGTTATAGGTATTAACTGATAGAGATAGTTCTATGTGATGTTGTGAATAGTCATGTTATAGGTATTAACTGATATAGTTCTATGTGATGTTGTGAATAGTTATGTTATAGGTATTAACTGATAGAGATAGTTCTATGTGATGTTGTGAATAGTTATGTTATAGGTATTAACTGATAGAGATAGTTCTATGTGATGTTGTGAATAGTCATGTTATAGGTATTAACTGATAGAGATAGTTCTATGTGATGTTGTGAATAGTTATGTTATAGGTATTAACTGATAGAGATAGTTCTATGTGATGTTGTGAATAGTTATGTTATAGGTATTAACTGATAGAGATAGTTCTATGTGATGTTGTGAATAGTTATGTTATAGGTATTAACTGATAGAGATAGTTCTATGTGATGTTGTGAATAGTTATGTTATAGGTATTAACTGATAGAGATAGTTCTATGTGATGTTGTGAATAGTTATGTTATAGGTATTAACTGATAGAGATAGTTCTATGTGATGTTGTGAATAGTTATGTTATAGGTATTAACTGATATAGTTCTATGTGATGTTGTGAATAGTTATGTTATAGGTATTAACTGATATAGTTCTATGTGATGTTGTGAATAGTCATGTTATAGGTATTAACTGATATAGTTCTATGTGATGTTGTGAATAGTTATGTTATAGGTATTAACTGATATAGTTCTATGTGATGTTGTGAATAGTCATGTTATAGGTATTAACTGATAGAGATAGTTCTATGTGATGTTGTGAATAGTCATGTTATAGGTATTAACTGATAGAGATAGTTCTATGTGATGTTGTGAATAGTTATGTTATAGGTATTAACTGATAGAGATAGTTCTATGTGATGTTGTGAATAGTTATGTTATAGGTATTAACTGATATAGTTCTATGTGATGTTGTGAATAGTCATGTTATAGGTATTAACTGATATAGTTCTATGTGATGTTGTGAATAGTCATGTTATAGGTATTAACTGATAGAGATAGTTCTATGTGATGTTGTGAATAGTCATGTTATAGGTATTAACTGATAGAGATAGTTCTATGTGATGTTGTGAATAGTTATGTTATAGGTATTAACTGATAGAGATAGTTCTATGTGATGTTGTGAATAGTTATGTTATAGGTATTAACTGATATAGTTCTATGTGATGTTGTGAATAGTCATGTTATAGGTATTAACTGATATAGTTCTATGTGATGTTGTGAATAGTCATGTTATAGGTATTAACTGATATAGTTCTATGTGATGTTGTGAATAGTTATGTTATAGGTATTAACTGATAGAGATAGTTCTATGTGATGTTGTGAATAGTCATGTTATAGGTATTAACTGATATAGTTCTATGTGATGTTGTTAATAGTCATGTTATAGGTATTAACTGATAGAGATAGTTCTATGTGATGTTGTGAATAGTCATGTTATAGGTATTAACTGATATAGTTCTATGTGATGTTGTGAATAGTCATGTTATAGGTATTAACTGATATAGTTCTATGTGATGTTGTGAATAGTCATGTTATAGGTATTAACTGATATAGTTCTATGTGATGTTGTGAATAGTCATGTTATAGGTATTAACTGATATAGTTCTATGTGATGTTGTGAATAGTCATGTTATAGGTATTAACTGATATAGTTCTATGTGATGTTGTAAATAGTCATGTTATAGGTATTAACTGATAGAGATAGTTCTATGTGATGTTGTGAATAGTCATGTTATAGGTATTAACTGATATAGTTCTATGTGATGTTGTGAATAGTCATGTTATAGGTATTAACTGATATAGTTCTATGGGAAGGCCCATAGTTGCGGGCATAGGTTCTCTTTTAGAACCTCTAGGGGAATGGATTGACACAATATTACAACCTATAGCTCAAAGACAACTCAGCTATTTGAGGGACACATCACATCTGCTTACCACATTAAACACAATCCAATGGAAAGATAACTATAGTTGGATTACAGCTGACATAGTTTCATTATACACCAGTATACCACAGCACTTAGGCATAAGAGCAGTAAACTATTTTTTAAAAAGGGACACGGATCTGAGTGATCAAGAAATTGATTATATTTGTCAAACCTTACAATTTTTGCTTTCGCACAATTATTTTATGTTCGACAAAGAGTACTACTTACAAATCAGGGGGACCGCCATGGGGGCAAAATTTGCCCCAGCTTTTGCAAATATTTATGTGGCATGGTGGGAACTTACTTATATTTTTTCAACAAATAACCCTTGGATGGATGAAGTAGTGCTTTTTGTTCGTTACATAGACGATCTTCTGCTAATTGTTAATAATGATAAAAAAATTGTCATTTTGGATGATTTGCTGTCATATTTAAGTGATAATCTCATGGGTTTAAGATTTACAGGTGAAGTAAATGATAAACAGATTAACTATTTAGATCTTACTTTATTAATTAGTGATAATCAAATAGTAACTCAAACCTACAGAAAACCAGTGGCAGGCAACACAATCCTGCATGCGGCATCACAACACCCAGAACATGTAAAAAAAGCCATCCCAAGAGGGCAGTTTATTAGGCTACGCAGGAATACCCAAGATGATTCCATCTATGACAGACAGTCTTTAGAGCTAAAAGATAGACTTACTAAGAGAGGCTATAACCCAAGTAGGCTTGAACAATGCAGATTAGCAGTTAAGGCTTATAATAAACAACCTATTACTGCACATAAGAAGAACCAAGTCACTAGTGATATTATAGTCTTCACAACAGAGTATTCAACAAATTATGATGCAGTGGTAAAGATTTTAAAGAAGCACTCCCATATCCTTCTGGGAGATGACATTCTCAAACCACTTGTAAATAATTTCAAGTACGTCCCTAAAAAACCAAGGACATTAGGGAAAGTACTTGCTCCCAGCTTGGTTACTGGTACTGCGAGTGTCCCCTCAGGAGACTGGCTATCAAAGAAGGGGCTATACAAATGTGGTAGCAGGGATTGTTTAACTTGCCCTAACCTCATTAGGGGTACACACTTTTACTCAAGTGTAGATAATAAACAATATGACATAGATTTCTATGCTAACTGCAAAACCAGATTTGTCATCTACCTTTTAACGTGTAATATCTGTAAAAGTCAATATGTAGGTAAAACCTCACGCGAAGTCAGAACCAGATTTGGGGAACATGTTAGAGACGTCAAAAACTATTCCAAGACCTCCGCAGTCGCTAGTCACTTTAATGGTTTACATTTCACCCATAAGGCCGACATGTCAGTCCAAATCATTGATATCGCTAAAATTCCAATTAGAGGAGGCAATAGGCAAAAAATCTTAGATAAGAAAGAAATATTTTGGATATTAAAGCTTAATACATGCCAACCACTAGGAATGAATAAAGCATGCGATATTAACTACTTTACGGATAATTGAAATGGCACTATGTAGTTATGAGACTATTAATCTATTATACATTTCCCTTACAAAATTAATATTGTGATATCCCTATAGTGTATAATACTAGTTGGTTAATACACATTTAAGAAAACTAGGACATCTCTTAGTTACTAGTATCCATACTTAGGTAATTGGTATATATTAATTTTTCATTATCATGTTTAGGTATCATATTATTCCACACACTGGCTCAGGTATGTCTGAATCTGAATCTGTATCTATATTTTTTGTAAGTAATCCCAATGTAAATTTGTTGTTGTTTTTATCTTGTCACTGTTTTTAATTATGATTTGCACACTAAGGGTTAATGGTTTTCCTTGCCCTTTAAAAAGGCACCACACACTAGGTGCTGCAGCCTATGAATAAGCGCCACTAGGGGGCGCGAAACGCGTCAGGCCTGTCTTTTTTCACCCCCTGTCTTTGTGTCCAGCTTGATTGTGTATTATATACAATTTTTTAACATTTTTTTCATTAAAGTTTTGTATTTTTTATCAATTATAGTTGCGCCTATTTGGTTATTGGAGTACCTGCCATTTTTTCCTCCTGTTCATGTTATAGGTATTAACTGATATATATAGTTCTATGTGATGTTGTGAATAGTTATGTTATAGGTATTAACTGATAGAGATAGTTCTATGTGATGTTGTGAATAGTCATGTTATAGGTATTAACTGATATAGTTCTATGTGATGTTGTGAATAGTCATGTTATAGGTATTAACTGATATAGTTCTATGTGATGTTGTGAATAGTTATGTTATAGGTATTAACTGATAGAGATAGTTCTATGTGATGTTGTGAATAGTTATGTTATAGGTATTAACTGATAGATATAGTTCTATGTGATGTTGTGAATAGTTATGTTATAGGTATTAACTGATACAGTTCTATGTGATGTTGTGAATAGTCATGTTATAGGTATTAACTGATAGAGATAGTTCTATGTGATGTTGTGAATAGTTATGTTATAGGTATTAACTGATAGAGATAGTTCTATGTGATGTTGTGAATAGTCATGTTATAGGTATTAACTGATATAGTTCTATGTGATGTTGTGAATAGTCATGTTATAGGTATTAGCTGATATAGTTCTATGTGATGTTGTGAATAGTCATGTTATAGGTATTAACTGATATAGTTCTATGTGATGTTGTGAATAGTTATGTTATAGGTATTAACTGATATAGTTCTACGTGATGTTGTGAATAGTTATGTTATAGGTATTAACTGATATAGTTCTACGTGATGTTGTGAATAGTTATGTTATAGGTATTAACTGATATAGTTCTATGTGATGTTGTGAATAGTTATGTCATAGGTATTAACTGATATAGTTCTATGTGATGTTGTGAATAGTCATG